>NC_073381.1:60812934-61170434 GCF_028641065.1 Leucoraja erinaceus
CCTCTACTCGCGAATTTAAGTTCTTTCTTCCTTTATTTATATTATTCAAAGGCTCTGTGTCATCCCATTCTCTCAAACCTTGCATGCTCTTCCTTTTTTGATTTTTACCAAATGTACACCATCTTTGTTCATCCAAGGTTTCCTTACTTTGCCGTCATTATTTCCCCTCCTTACTGGAACACGCCGGCCCTGAACTTTGAAACCGTTTGCATATGTCAGATGTAGAATTACCTAATAACTATTGCTCCCAGTGTACCCTCTCGAGTTCCTGCCCAATAACATTGTAATTTGCAATACACCAATTCAGTATCATCCTGCAAGGCCCAGCCTTCTCTCTATTCAAATCAATCTTAAAACTTAGACACTAAATGCTGGAGTAACTCAGCGGGACAGGCTGCATCTCTGGAGAGAAGGAACTGGTGACGGTTCAGGTCGAGGTCCTTTTTCAGACAGATGCCAGGGGAGTGGGCGGTACAATGTAGTCTGTGACAGTAAGTCTGGACGGAGAACTGGGAAGGGGGAGGGGGTGGAGGGAGAGGGAAAGCAAGGGCTACTTGAAGTTTGAGAAGTCAATGTTAGACAAAGAAAACTTATTGAGTTGTGATCTCCATCCCAAAAATGCTATTCCATGGTAATACATGTATGGATTAGAAATAACCACCCAAACTAGTTCAACACAGGCTGCTGTATTTTATGAATAAAGATGAACAATGTAACAAGAATGCAGTTTTAGTAAAATTATAAGAATACTTTCTTACCTGCCATTTGAAGAGCAGTGTTTTCAGCATTTGAGTATGAAGTTAAATTGGTAGCCATGTTGTGTTGACTTGTGGAGAGAGATGTATATGGCTGTTCTACCAAAGATTCATTTTTTACCATGGCATCATTAGAAAGTAATGCGTGTTTACTTCGGCTTGCAAGAAAACAGGAGCTTGGTGGTGCTGTGAAAGTCGTTTTGCTTACATCTGTAAAGTTAAATAGAAGACAACTTGAGAATTATTATCGTAAGAGTGCTTAAGATTTATTATGGCGAAAACCCTTCTCTAACATCAGGAAGGAAACAAAAAATAGAAACCAAAAATTGATCACAAATTGGCATAAAATAATGGAAATTGGTAAAATATTGAAAGAAAATTCTGCATAAAATTTTGAAACAAGCTAAATGGCAAGAATATATTGCCCTGGAGGGCATACAACTGCAATTATGTTATAATTTTTTTTTTTTTTTTAAAAAGCAGGATAGTTTTTATGTAGTTTACTTCACCTAATATTCAAACATCTTTAGGATTATTGCTTGTAAAAGCACTGTCCACTTGGCACGTTTAAAGTCGATGTCCTTTCTAAATCAAATGAGGAGTTTCTGGAAATTGCCAAAACAATTTCTGACGGCATTATCCAAAGCCAACTAATTATGCTGTATTCTCATAATTTACTGTGAAAAATAACCTTTGTAAAATAATCGGATTGTTCTTCATTTAATGCTGAGCTATTCTACTTGTCACCCTGCTCCCTATGCCTACATTTCTCCACAAAGGAACTGGTCATCACCTTCAGGAAATGGCATGAGGCACAGGCCTCAGTCTAATCAATAGTGCTGCAGTGGACATGCTCAAAAGTTTCAAGTTCTGAAGAGTAATCTTCACCAACAATTTGTCCTAGTGCAAAGTCATTGACACTATGACCAAGTGTGCACACTAATATCTCTACTTCCTCAGAAAACTAAATAAATTTGGCATGTCTTCAATGACTCTACCAATTTCTATAAATGCACCATAGAAGGCATTCTATCAGGATGAATCACAATGTGGTTTGACAACTGGTCTTCCCAAGACGGCGGGTGAATTATGTAGAAAGATGTGGATGCAGTCCAGTTTACCCACTCCATTGACTCTATCACGATGTCTCGGGTAAGCAGCCAACATAAACAAGCACTACTCACACCTCAGCCATTCCCTCTTCTCCCTTCTCCTGGGAGCTTGAAAGCACATGCCAACAGATTTAAGAACAGTTTCCACCCCGCTGCCATCACACCCTTGAGCAGACCTCTCACAAGCTAGGATGTAGAAACAGGGAACTGCAGATGCTGGTTTATAAAAAAAGACACAAAGTGCTGGAGTAAATCGTATGGTCGCCTAGCATCTCTGGAGAATATGGATAGGTGACATTTTGGGTGGGAACCTTCTTTAGTATGAAGGGTCTCGACCCAAAATGTTACCCTTCCATGTTCTCTAGTGATGCTGCCAGATTTGTGGGTTACTCCAGCACTTTGTGCTTTTTTTTCTCACAAGCTAAGGATCTATTCCTGACCCCTTAAATTACTCGAGCAATGTGAAAAAAGAAACAATCGATGATTTTGTTTGAGAACTCTTCATCAGAATAATAATGATGACAAATCATCAACCAAAAACATTAACCGTTTCACTTTTCACAGATTCTGTGTGACCCGCTGATTTTCCATCATTTTATTATTATTGAACTGAGGACCATAAGGGATGTAGGGGAACATGTAAGGAGAAAATTAGGAGGGCAAAAACTGGACGATTTATTCCTGACCGATACGATAACAAAAGTAGATCAACTGGGAAAGTGGGAAAAGGAATGGCGGATGGAATTTAGCACAAGCTAGTACTAAGTGATGCATTTTGGGAAAGACTTGGTATTTAAAAATATATATTTCCCACCCTTATAGAACATAGATCATAGAACATAGAGCAGAACAACAGAAGAACAGGCCCTAAGGCCCACAATGTCTGCGCCGTCCATGACACCAAGGCCATCACTTATCTACTTGTGCATAATCCATATCCCTCCATTCCTCGCATATCCATATGCATATCCACAAGCCTCTTAAATACATTCAAAAGTTATAGGAGTAGACTTAAGCCATTTGGCCCCTTCAAATCTACTCCGCCATTAAATCATGGCTGATCTATCTTTCCCTCTCAATCCCATTCTCCTGCCTTAATCCCCATAATCTCTGACGCCTGTATTAATCAAGAATCTATCAATCTCTGCCTTAAAAATATCCATTGAATGGCCCCACAGCCTTCTGGGGCAATAAATTCTACAGATTTACCACTCATCTCCTTCCTAAAGGTACACCCATTTATTCTGAGGCTATGTTCTCTGGTCCTAGACTCTCCCACTAGTGGAGACATCTAATCCACATCCACTCCATCCAGGCCTTTCACTATTCAACCTCAATGCCACTTATATTGAATAATCCGATGAGGAGGTATAGGGTATTTTAAAATAAAATCAATAACCAAACCAGCACTTAAGCATGTATTTCTGTTCAGCTTCTATCCTGTCTGTTGTATTGGATATGAGGTAAAGCAGTCCTGATTGCTGCACTTTCACATCAGCCATAATCTTGTTGAACGATGGCACAGGCTCAGAGTTGTATAGCCTGCTGCTGTTCCTGCCTTCAATTAACTTTTGCAAAAGAGAACAAACGGCTGCAACATTTTAGATTTTCACGAGAAAAAAAAAATGGTTGTTTTATTGAAGTACTGTACCTGAATTTTTCATGTATTTATCCAGGAGGTTCTGTAGCTCCTGCTCCTTGTCATTGTTAAATTGAGTCTCCATGGCCAACAATATGTATTCATCAAGCAGCATTCGAATCAGATGAAAGGAGCCTTGGAGAAGAGGAGCAAAGGAAAATTATCTCAGTGACCATCAGTTCACTTTAAGAGGCAAAGGAAATAAAAGCCATTGTTTGATTGCAAAGGACCTCTTTCTACCTCAAACATGGCACTGTTTTAAATTCTGATCCTAATCTGTTGTAAGGTTCACCTACCTCTCATTTTGTTTACTGTTTTCACAGACTGTTTGACAACTAATTACATGAAACTAGTGATGAAAGTAGGCCAAACTTCAGATACAATAGAAGGTACAATATTTATACTTTGAGGATTTGCTTGTGTTCGTTTTTATATATCTTCTCTTTAAATTGACACTAGATATGTGTTTCAATGAAGGGACTTGGACTGAATTAAAGAACCTTTACAACAGTTAAATTACAAACAACCAACACTTTGTCATAGAATCATGGAGCCATATAGTACATACACAGACCCCTCAGCCCAATTCATCCATGCCGACCAGGGTGCCCCATCTAACCTAGTCCCCTTTTTTTCCAGGTTTGGCCATATCTCTCTAAACCTTTCCTATCCATATACCTATCAAAATGTATTTTAAATGCTGTTGTAGTTCCTGCCTCAACTACCTCCTCAGGTAGCTGGTTCAAAATACCCACCAACCTCTGTGTGAAAAATATGTCCCTCAGATTCCTATTAAATCTTTACCTCTCACCTTAAACATATGTCCTTTGATTCTTGATTTCCCTACCCCGAGTAAAAGATTTTCCTTTTCAATTCCCCTCATGATTTTATATACCTCTATTAGGCTATCCCTCAGCCTCTTGTGCTCCAAGGAATAAAGTCCGAGCTTGCCCAACCTCTCACTGTAGTTCACCCACCGAATCCTGGCAACATTCTTCTAAATAATTACATCCTTCCCTTCGTAGGGTGAAGGAACAGCAACATCTCACCAGCATCTTGTACAACCATATAACCATATAACAATTACAGCACGGAAACAGGCCATCTCGACCCTTCTAGTCTGTGCCGAACACGTATTCTCCCCTAGTCCCATATACCTGCGCTCAGACCATAACCCTCCATTCCTTTCTCGTCCATATAACTATCCAATTTATTTTTTAATGATAAAAACGAACCTGCCTCCACCACCTTCACTGGGAGCTCATTCCACACAGCCACCACTCTCTGAGTAAAGAAGTTCCCCCTCATGTTACCCCTAAACTTCTGTCCCTTAATTCTCAAGTCATGTCCCCTTGTTTGCATCTTCCCTCCTCTCAGTGGGAAAAGCTTATCCACGTCAACTCTGTCTATCCCTCTCATCATTTTAAAGACCTCTATCAAGTCCCCCCTTAACCTTCTGCGCTCCAAAGAATAAAGCCCTAACTTGTTCAACCTTTCTCTGTAACTTAGTTGCTGAAACCCAGGCAACATTCTAGTAAAATTCCTCTGTACTCTCTCTACCATAACATAGCATTTCAACTTCTATACTCAATACCCTGACTGATGAAGGCCAATGTACTAAAAGCCTTCTTTACCACCTTATCTACCCGTGATGCCACTGTCAGGGAGCTATGTACATGTACTCCTAAATCCCTCTGCTGTGCAACACTCCCCAGGTTCCTGTCACTCACTGTGAAGGCCCTTCCCTGGTATGACTTCCTAAAGTGCAACACCTCACACTTATCCTCATTGAACTCCATTAACCATTCCTCAGCCCACTTGCCCAGCTGATCAAGATCCTAGTGTAATTTTTGATAACTATCTTCACTGTCTACATACCACCTACTTTAGTGTCATCTGCCTTGTACATTGGAATCCAAATCATTGATATAAACCACAAACAGCAATGGGCCCAGCACCTATCCCTCTTAAGGGGTTGGACAGGCTAGATGCAGGAAGATTATTCCCAATGTTGGGGAAGTCCAGAACAAGGGGTTACAGTTTAAGGATAAGAGGGAAATCTTTTAGGACCGAGATGAGAAAATCATTTTTTACACAGAGAGTGGTGAATCTGTGGAATTCTCTGCCACAGAAGGTAGTTGAGGCCAGTTCATTGGCTATATTTAAGAGGGAGTTAGATGTGGCCCTTGTGGCTAAAGGGATCAGGGGGTATGGGGAGAAGGCAGGTACGGTATACTGAGTTGGATGATCATATTGAATGGCGGGGCAGGCTCGAAGGGCCGAATGGCCTACTCCTGCACCTATTTTCTATGTTTATATGTTTCTATCCCTGAGGCACGCCACTAGTTACAGGCATGCAGGCTGAAAAACAACCATCTACCACCACACTGCTTCTTTCCATGAAGCCAATTATGTATCCAAGCAGCTAGCTCCCCTTGTGTGAAATAGCACACTCATAAAGTCATAATGCTGAGTTACTAATCTCTCCCTTGTTTGATGAGGACCAGAAATTAATTTCATATTGAATTGCTAAAGGAAAATGGATTGGTTTATTACCATCAGGTGTACCGAAATACAATGAAAACGTTTCTTCTGTGCTAAGCAGTTAAATCATACAATATAGTGGTGGCTTTGCTTGAAGAGCATGACACATCCCGAAGACCGTTTAGAAATAGAAGTATGAAGTTAGAGGGGCAGTGGCATTGCCGGTAGAGTTGCTGCCTCACAGCACCAGAGACCCAGTTCAATCCTGACATGGGGTGCAGCCTGTGTGGAGTATGCATGATCTCCTTATGACTGCGTGAGTTTCTGCAAGATGCTCCGATTTCCAATTACATCTGAAAGACCTGTGGGTTATAGGTTAAATGGCCTGTGTAAATTACCTCTAGTGTGTGTAGTGAGTGGGTGCATATGAAAGTAGAATAACATTAGACAAGTCTGAAAGGGTGACCGATGGTCGGCATGGATTCAATGGGCTGAAGGGCCTGTTTCCTTGCTGTCTCTCCAAAATATTTTGAACTATTATGTGCAGACTAACAAAAGCTTTATTTTGATATTCACCAGTTTCTGATTTAAGTGATCCCAGCCACACCAAAACCTGGGCACTAGAAATAGCAGTTTAAAGAGGAAGGGGTCAATTTGTCTGGGGATTTATTTCACTATCTCCTCATACTGCTGACAAAAAATCTTTATGGATTATCGTGAAAACAGAACTGTAGTCACAGATGATTAATTAGAGATTCTGCTTTATAAATTGTGTTACACATTTTAATATTTTCCAAAATTGGAAAATTATAATATCATAAAATATTTTAAATAAGGTCATGAAAGTTTAATTTGTAATATGCCCAATAAAGCTAGTTAACGTTATTCAGCACTGTTTACCATACAATGTTTCAGATAAAAGCAAAATTATAACAACCTTGTTGACAACACCTCTAGAAAGGAGAAGGAGGAATTTGTTTCGTCAGAGGGTGGTGAATCTGTGGAATTCATTGCCACAAATGTCTTTGGAGGCCAAGCCATTGAGTATTTTTAAGGCAGAGGTTGACAGATCTTTGATTAGTACAGGTGTCAAGAGTTACAAATACAAGAGAATGGGGTTGAGAGGGAAAGACAGATCCGCCATGATTGAATGGCTGAATTGACTCAATGGGCCAAATGGCCTAATGGTGCTCCTGTGACTTATGAACATGAGCAATTATTTAATGCATTTGAGATTGTTTCAATATAGTTTAAGATTATTTGATGCATTCTGTGCAGTAAAACTTAAAAATTGTTAATTATCGATGAGAACCTTGTGCTATTTATGTATGATCGATTAGATGAAAAGTAATTGTGTGCTGCGGCACACTCAGTGGGGACCATTACTCATTGGATAGACACCATGGAAAATCAAGAGTGCTCAACCTAATATTTCCAAAAATATGTGTCTGCAACCACTTTTTGTTTGTTGGGAGCACCCATTGCGGCCCTTAATTCTTTTTAAATGTTATTTGACGTTGCACAATGCGGTATAACTGCAACCAAAGGCTATCTTAAGTTACCAGCAAGACCTTTATAACATCATGAGGAGCCTATATAAGGCAAACAGCTACAATCTTTCCACAAGGGAAGGGGAGTTTAAAGCTAGAGAGCATTGGTTTAAGGTAAGATGGGTAAGATTTAATAGGAAGCTGAGGGGCAACTTTTTGCACGCGGGGGGGGGGGGGTGGCTGTCAGAGGGTAATCAAAGCAGTTATGATGAAATAAGTCTGTACATGGATAGAAAGGTTTGGAGGGATATAGCCAACCATGGGCAAATGATAGACATCATTTAAAGAAAGTTAACTGAAGATGTTTCCATGCTATTAACTACATGAAAATATAATATAGAAGGGACTACAGATGCTGGTTTACACCAAAATATAATATATTACATTGAAAAGAACACATTAGAGCACAGAGAAAAAAATAGCTTGAGCCAACAGTTATTTTTTGCTTTATACAATCCTCCTGCCTACACCTTCATGCATCATTCTTGCCCAGCTTGTTCTTTACAAATATTAAATATGTAACTAACATTCATCTGGTGGTGAATAGAGCCAAAGATAACTTAATCACAGTAATATCAATGGTGCTAGCCCTTTAAACCTTTGATAGTATCAAGCACTAAGAATTATGTTTTGAAAAGGGGAATAATTTTTTCCTGTCAATAACATTGCAGGAAAGTTGCCATCTAGATAAATAACGTGATATTTTGTTTTCATGCTTTAACATTTTACAATAAGGAGCATCTTACTCTCCAATGTTTTACTTTTGTTATTATTTAATTTGATTCGGTTTCACAGCAGTCAGTTCAGCTCTTTACGAGCAACTGTAATGAATATTAAACAACCGAATGCTCATTGATCAGTTAAAGTGGCAAATTATATTAGTCAATTGAAACAGAAAAATGTTTGAAAGCACAAGTATTAATAAGTTTGTGTTAGGGGAATGAAATGGCAAACAATCCAAAAAAATGTTGAAGGTAACTTTTCAATTTTGGACAAGTGGTGCCTTCAAAAGGACTTTAATGGAAAATACTAGACACCTAGCCTGAAATGTTTGATACTTTGAAAATAGACACAAAAAACTGGAGTAACTCAGCGGGTCAGACAGCATCTCTGGAGAAAAGGAATGGGTGACATTTCAATCGAGACAGCATCTTGTGTATATTTTTGGTTTAAACCAGCATCTGCAGTTCCTCCCTACACATGTTTGATACTTCTCCAACCTGGATTCCCCAAAATGTGCTCTTGGTTGAGAAATGTTCATGCCTGAGAGCTCTTGAATATTGTTATCCAATGTTGTACAGTATTATCTGTCGTATTTACCTACAGCAGGCCATGTTTTAAAACAAATCAAATGTAAAAGCTTACCAAAGCTTGATGCATTGTTGAGAGTGAGATTATGCATGACTCGAGCTCCAAAAAAGCTCCATCGCAAAAGAAAATCCTGCGCTCTCTTCTTAAGGGACCTTCCATTTTGTTTGCTGGGCTTAAAAAGGAGAGTATATCGAAAGTCACCACTTAAATAAAAACAACATAAGGAAGTATATTTTATTTATTTTAATACAGCTATCACATTATTAAAGCATACCTTGATGACTCTTTGATCTACTACTGTATCCAACCATTCAATAAATGATTCGACCGTCGCATTTTTCTTCAACAGATCCTTCAGCTCTTGAAACACTGTAATAGAGTCATCTAGCATGTAAAAAAGGAAAATATGAGATTGCTCTAACTATTTGAAAAATTAGAAGCAGTAATTTCCAAAACAAAAACGTGAAAGCTGTTGCTTAAGTAGAAGCCGGTTCATGTTTATAAGAATTCCTGTTATATTGATTACATCTCGAAGGACTAAAAGATGTATATAATACATTCTGCTCTTCCTTTGAACTCAGTTTAAGATGCATCTGCAGCATAATTTGCAAGGAAATATCGACAGATGGTGTGTCTTCAAACTGCAGCCCACTGAGTTGCTGCAGCATTTTTTTTTTTTTTTTTAATTGATAAAGATTAGTTCATTGATATGGAGGGTTAATTAAGTCATATCAGACTTAGAAACAGGATGAAGAACTGAGAGGACTGAAGAACTGAGTAAGGAGTTTGCTGGGTGCTAAATTCAGAAATATTCAAAAACCTTGCAACAGTACTTAAAACACAAAACAAAGAAAACAAAATAAATTAACATAATGTCAAGAAGGTAAATTAAATAAAATTTACCTGATACTTGGAAATGTTCTTCTCCACTCAAATTGCATCATTTATAACCTGATGCAAGTTGATTGATTGGATTCCCAAATATGTTACAGGGGAAATGCCCCATCTTTTTGTTCCACAGCTTGTCTCCATGAGGTGAAAATTACTGAGACTTTTGAAATTCCACATTCATATGAAAACCCAAAGTTGCTATCAGTTTTGATGGCGGAATGTTTGCAATTATTCTGACAACCATGAATATTTTCCCATCATAAAATGCCATAGCTTCAACTGGGTATAGTATAATAACACATATAGTATTTTGTAATGTAGCTGGGTACTCTGTAGAAGAATTATCAGTTAAAATTTGCCATTGTGACACATTGAGGAGATACAGTATTTGGATAGATGACCGAATGCTGAACTTCTGGGAAAGATATGAATGAGTATGAATCGCATTGTATGTTTTACAAATCCACCAGCACTTAACTACCTGGGGCGCCACTGTGGCACAGCGGTAGAGTTGCTGCCTTACAGCACGAGAGATGGGGGTTTGATCCCGACTAAGGGTGTTGCCTGTACTTTCTCCCTGTGACTACATGGGTTTACTCCGGGTGCTCCGGTTTCTTCCCACTCCACAAAGACGTACAGGTTTGTAGGTTAAATGGCTCCGTTAAAATTGTAAATTGTCTCTAATGTGTAGGAGAGTGCTGGTGTACGGGGTGATCGCTGGTCAGCACAGACTCGGTGGGCCGTGCTGTATCTCCAAAAAAGTTTTTGAAAAGTACCTATTTGTGAGCATGTGTATCCTGCAAGGAGCTGCGATCCTTTGGGGTAATGATCTTGAGTACCAGTCAGAAATATATTCTTTATTGAATATTGGAATAGTAAATAGAGGCCAATTAGAAACACTGATGATATGAAAACAAACTACTGCAAATAAACCATTACAACAAAACCTATTTGAAGGATTAACATGTATAATTATAGCTGATGTTTGCAGTAACTCTCACGAGTTTATCTTAAATCTTGACTTATCGGTAATGTGATGTTCTGTAACCTGTAGAGCTGTTAATTAAAATGTATCACTATTACAGCATGTCAAGTATTATACTTACAATCAGAATATAGTTCAAATTCCTGGTCAGCTCCACCTGATACTGCAAGAAGGGCTTGAGAACTGATGCTGTTTAGATCCACCTTTTCAATGTCAGCCACCATGGAATTCACAACAGTCTGGTCAAATAAAGCCGGCCTGGCAATCTGTGCAGAATAGCACACAACCACAATTCACAGAGCTGAACACTAAAGAACCCACGTACATGGTGGCAAACAACTAGCTCAAAACCTACCTGAGCAAGATGCAGAAATGAAGTTTGCCGTTTCAGAGAAGCCACAAATCTTTGTGCAATGGGCAACTTCTTCTCAGCTAGAGTATCTGGCAGATTTTCCAGGGATAAAGATATCCAGTGCTCCCAATGCTTAGCAAAATTTCTGATATCTGCCAGCAAACTGAAAATGAAGAAAACAATGAACCAGTAAGTTCTAAATGCTGCCCTAATTTTGGTTTTCTACATTCCTTTCCTCACAATCTTGTTATCCTGCATCCAAATGGCCAAACAATGGTTGCAATGACAAAAATTGTCATTTGTATCTGTTATTCTGCAAGCAATTCATCTCCATTTCCTCAAGGTTCAAAGCATTTCAGCCACATATCTACCTCTGCCCCTTCCTTTACACCCAAAGTCAAATTTTGCAAATTGTACTTCAATTGACCCATATAGGCTATTTAGGTCCAAATTGATATGCATTGCAATATTAATTATAAATTGATGATGGGTCAATTTAAATTCACAAATGAGTTTTATTAATTGTAGATGGTTTATGCATGCAACCTATAATGTAGCTACCTCAATACCACTAACCACGCCTTAGTTATCTCAGTATAATTGTAATATCTTCCCCCTTGCTCCTCCCCTGGTTCCAGTATGCCTGAAGACTAGATGCGGTCAGTACTGGGACGTGCCTTATATGTGCCTTTATTAAATACTCAGTAAAGTTACAAGTGTGTCAGACTTGACTTCTTTACATGGTGTCAGAAGTGGGATTTAAACACTAGTAAAACTAGGAGCAAATAAAACCCGATCAACAGGAGGCGCGCGTTTAACTTGCCAAAACTCAACCTGTCAAAGTGCAAGTTCCGTGTAGCTGAAGTACCCTATGTTGGCCACATCTTCACAGCCCACGGGCTGAAACCTGACCCGCAGAAGACCAACGCTATCTCCGAGCTGCCTGCCCCGACCGAGGTAACCAGCCTGCAGTGATTCCTGGGCATGGTCAACTACCTGGGAAAGTTCATCCCCAACCTCAGCGAGTTGAGTGCACCCCTGAGGCAACTGACGAAAAAAGACGTTGCCTGGTCCTGGTTTCCTCAACACCAGCAGGCTTTCGACTATCTCAAAACAAAGCTGATCAGCACACCGACTCTCAAGTTTTTCGATTTGCACCATCCGATCTTAGTAACGCGTGATGCATCCCGTTTCAGACTCGGTGCTGCCTGCCTGCAGCTCCACGATGACGGCTCGCTACAGCCCATTTCTTATGCCTCGCGTACCATGACAGACACTGAGCAGCGCTATGCACAAATCAAGAAGGAGCTTCTTGCAGTTGTATTCGCCTGCTCCAAATTTAAAGACTTTCTTTTCGGTAGCAGATTCACGGTCGAGACCGATCATCAACCCTTGGTGACCATCCTCAATAAGGCCATTCACATCGCACCTGCCAGACTCCAGCGCATGATGCTACAGCTCCAACAATTCGACTTTCTGATCGTGTACAAGAGGGGCACCGAGATGCATGTGGCCGACGCGCTGTCCCGGGCCCCCCGCTCTTCCTGTGACAGGCACCCCTACGAGCAGGAGGATCTGCAGGTACTCAATGTCAACTTTGTTCCCTCTAAGCAGCTGCAGTGCCTGGTTGAGCACATTGCCAACGACCCCGACCTGCAACAGCTCGCAGCTGTCATCCAGCGGGGGTGGCCCAGCAGACGCACCTCACTGCCTGCGGGTGCCCACCCTTTCTTTCTGGTCCGCGACGAGCTTGTGCTCCGGGACGGCATCATCATCAAGGGTCACAAGGTGGTCGTTCCTGCCTCCCTGTACGACTTGTACTACAACGCTGCCCACATGGGGCATCCCGAAGCCGATGCCACCATCTCACATGCCCAAGAACAATACTATTGGCCCGGCATGGCCAAATACATTAAAGCCCGAGTAGCCTCCTGTCCTGACTGCAACACCCTGGCCCCACATCAGCAGCGCCAGCCCCTTCTACAGCAGCCTGCGCCTGCCATGCCCTGGACCTCGCTGGCTGCTGATATATTCGAATGGCGAGGCAAGCACTACCTGGTGTTGGTTGATTCATACTCCAGCTGGTTCGAGGTGGACCTTCTCCCTGCTATCACTTCTGAGATGGTTATCAGCAAGCTGCGCAGACACTTTGCTACCTTCGGGTCCCCGGTCCGCTTACAGACCGACAACGGCCGGCAGTTCACCAGCGCAGAATTCCAGGCTTTCGCTGTCAAGTGGAACTTCCACCACTATACCAGCAGCCCTGAGTACCCGCAGAGCAACGGACTGACCGAGTGAGCTGTCCGCAGTGCCAAGAATTTACTCGAGCAGTCTTGCCTCTCCAATTGCGATTTTTACCTGGGTCTACTCAACCTCCGCAACATCTCTCGAGACCCTACCGTGCGATCCTCCGCACAACAATCCCTGATACCCAAGGTCCTCGAGCCTGCCGCCGTTCAACAACGGATCGATCACAAACATGAGGTACAGCGCCGCTCTCACGACAAGTCCTGCCGCCCGCTCTCACCACTGCTGCCTGGCCAGGTTGTCCACATGCAGACAGCCACCGGATACACCAGACTCGCGACCGTTGTTGGTGTGGACGACTCCCCGAGATCTTACCTGGTGGACTTTGATGGAGCTTTCTACCGTCGGAGCCGCCAGCACCTGTTGGCCGTTAACGAGCCACAGCCTACTCCTGCAGCTCCTTATGCTCCTCCGTTGCGCTTACAGCCTGCTATTACTAATTACCCCGCAGCTCCCTCCATGCCCCGGTCCATTCGCTTGCCACGTTCTCCTCCATCTGTGCCTCCTGGTTTCGGGCGGATGATCTGCTCCCCTGCTCATTCCCCTTCTCCTCCTCCTGGATCCCCCGTGCTGGTTGGGTCCCCTCCTGCATTCCTGGTTGAGTCTCCGCCTGATTTCTCCTTCCCGGCTGCTACTGCTCCGCCTCCTCTTCTATCTGGTGGGGAGGGTGATGGTGCTATACGCACACGCTCGGGTCGGGTTGTCAAGCCTCCTGTCCGTTACGGTGATTTTGCCTAAATTTGCATGTGTTGTATAATCACACTGCCACTGTTCTAATTTCATTTTTAGATTTCTAAGGGAAAGGATGTAGATGGTTTATGCATGCAACCTATAATGTAGCTACCTCAATACCACTAACCACGCCTTAGTTATCTCAGTATAATTGTGATATCTTCCCCTTGCTCCTCCCCTGGTTCCAGTACGCCTGAAGACTAGATGTAGTCAGTACTGGGACGTGCCTTATATGTGTCTTTATTAAATACTCAGTAAAGTTACAAGTTTGTCAGACTTGACTTCTTTGTTACATTAATGATTATATAAAACATTCCAATGAATATTTTCTGGAAAGAATGGTTGTGATATAGTTATATATCCTGTAATGTAAATGAATTATTTTACTCTTCAGGGATATATTCTTACCTTTCTGGCATTTCTTGCATTGTCGCTGGAATAAGCACATCCGTCAGCACCTTGGGGAAATATTTAGAAATGTAAGTTTTTCATTTTATTGACTGCAGGTGAATTTAAGAAATTGCCGCTTAACGTAAACAAACATCTTCCAGTTTTCTGATTTATTTCAATATACTAGTTTATTCATAAATTCTGCAGCTCCATGATACGCAGAAGAACTCTCATCTGTCAGCTTTTACAGTAAAACAGTGTTATTCCAAGCCTTACATCAGAATGATGACAGTTATGGACACAAACATTTGGAATTTTCTGTTCCCATACATTGGCAAAAGAACTTCAAACCGTGCATTGTCTCTCTAGAATACTCATAGATGCTTCCCTTAATCACTACCTGTAGATCTGCATCTTAGAGTGGACCTGCATCCAGCTGTGGACAATTCTTCACACTGCAAGACCTTCTGAATTTCAGACTGACCAGATTTTAATTTTGGTTAGTGGTATTGAGATAGCTACATTATAGGGCAGGATTTCATGCAGGGCGAGTGGACGGGATAGGCAGCAGTTTGGCAGGAGCGAGCAAAGATTGATTTGCATTTATTTTAATGTGAGAGGCCTGACAAGTAAGGATGATCTCAACGCGTGGATAGGTACATGTGACTGGGAATTGTAGCCATTTACAAAAACTTGGGTAAGGGAGGGGGGGACTGGCAGCTTAAGGTTTCAGGGCATGTGCGAGCCTAGAAGTCTGTATGGAAGGGATGAAAGAAAGTTCAGTGGACGGGTAGGCTTCATTTTTGGCAAGGAGCAAAGTCATTGATTTGCAGTCCGATATTTAATTACCGAGAGGCTCGACCAGTAAGGCTATATGGATCAGAACCAATAAATGTGAAAAGGGATAATGTATCCATTACAAAAACTGGGTAAGAGAGCGACAGGACTGGCAGCTTAATGTTCCAGGGTATGTGCTGCAGGAGAGATAGATGTGGGAATAAAGGAGGAGAGCCAGGCAGCATCTTGATTAGAATTTCCTATTATCCAAAATGTGCATTGTAGCAGTCCGATACTACATTACTGATGGTCTCATCCAGTAAGGTTATGTTCTATAGATCCCCTATAAATAACAGGGATAATCAGAATATGGCTGTGAAGGAAGGTACAATGGGATTTAGAAGAGCAAAAATGGCAGGAGTAACTTGCAGGCAGGCAGCGGGACTGATTATAAACTTGTCTTGGTATCCACAGATTTCCCTGTTTTCCGCTGAGTGTCATAATGCCAATTTTTGTGTCTAGACCTTCCCTGGGAATGTCCTAAGATGTAAATAGATACATTCTAAAGGACAAAGCTTGATCTAGAGTTAGGAAATTGATTGTACAAGGAATTAGAAGAGTCCATGGGTAAGAGATTTTGGGACTAGTGCTCACTGGATTAGCTTTAAAATAGTTGTGAATAAAGATAGGGCAGTCCCACAAGTTAAAATTGTGAATTGGGGCCAGGTCAACTTTGATGGCATTGGACAGGAACTTGCTGAGTCTGATAGGAGCAAGTCATTTGCGAGCAATGAAACGTCTAGGAAATGGGATGCTTTTAAAAGTGTGATAACAAGAGTTCAGGACATGCATGGTCCTGTTAGAGTTAAGGGCAAGGCAGGTGGGAGTAAGCAAGCTTGGATAATGAGAGAAATTGGTGCTCTCGTCAGGAAAAAAGGAGGCGAAAAAGGAGCCATGGGACAGGTTTAGGCATCAATGATTAATTGTTTCCTGGAGGAGTGTCGAGAACTGAGGAGCACACTTAAGAAATAAATTGAGAGGAACACACTTAAAGGGGCTAAAATGGTGGAGGGAATTGCTCTGACAGTTATTATTAAGGAAAATCAAGAATTTAAATGTACATTATGGGAACGATGGTAACTCGAGAGAGAGAGAGAGAGAGAGAGAGAGAGAATATTGCCCCTCAGAAACAATGATCATCTGTGTAGAGCACCAGGGGATGGGCAAGGTCATCAAAGAGTATTTCTCCTCTTTTTACTATGGAGAAAGATGTGAAGATTTTGGAACTTGGGATAATTAACGGAGATGTCTTGAGGACAGTCCATATTATGGTCGAATAGATGCGACTGAAGGATGTCTTAAGGCGCATGAAAGCAAATAAATATCCTGGGCCTGATCTGATATATCTGAAGACACTGTGGGAGGCTAGAGAAGAAATTGCTATAGACTCTGTCTATATAGACCAGCAAGGCCTTCGATGAGGTTCCGCAGTATGGCTGCTCTAGAAGGTTAGATTGCATGGGATCCAGGGAAAGCCAACCGACTGGATAGAGAATTGGCTTCATGGAAGGAAGCAGGGAGTGATGGTGGAAGGTTGCTTTTTGGTCTAGAGCCTATGACTCTTATGTGGCATGCCTGAGTGATTGGTGCTAGGCCCATTGCTGTTTGTAGTTTATATCAATGATTTGGATGAAGGCATGAATTTGTAAATTTGCAGAAGACACTGAGTTTAGGTCAGGTAACCAGGCATAAAATCGATTTGCTCGAATGGTTTTAAAAACCTTACTCCATACAGGCTTTATTTATATTACAACTTTGGCAAGCTGCATCTTTTATTTATTTATTATCATTTCAATCAATACTCACTTTGTAAAGTATGGAGTCACAGACACAAAATATATCAATAATGACAGGATTTTCCAACAATGGAAGAAGATGGTCAGGCATTCCTTGCCAAAAGTGCAACAAAAAGTTCTGAATCTGAAAATTAAATTGAACATATTGGAATCACACTTGCTTTTAGATTTAAGCTCGTGTTAGTCTCACTTAGACATGTACAAAGAAACATAAACTGCAATTTTGTGTAAATATCTTACCTCTTCAAAGTTTCCATTGATTGCATTATCCAGGATGCATTGGCAATGTGTTTTGTACATCATAATTAATATATCTACCTGTGTTGTTAAAAGTACCAGAAATGTATTAGAATGACAACCCTTATAACTTACTACAATATTATATAATCATGCATAGGATTATATCAGGGTCCTTCTTCAGACTCAAAAATTATTTAGTTTAGTTTAGGATACAGGTCCTTCGGCCCACCGAGTCCACGCCAACCAGCGATCCCCACATATTAATACTATCCTATACACACACTGGGGACAATTTACAATTTACAATTTTACCAAGCCAATTAACCTACAAACCTATACGTCTTTGGAATGTGGGAGGAGAGCGGAGCTCCCGTGGAAAGCCCACGCAGATCACAGGGAGAACATACAAACAAGCACCCGCAGTCAGGATCAGGATATAGTGCCGTAAAGCAGCATCTCTACCACTGCACCACCGTGCCGTGCCGCCTCTGAAGAAGGGTTGCCAATTGAACCATCATCTTTCCATTTCATCTCCCAGTGCTTCCTGGGCCACTGAGTTCATCCATTACTTTGGGTTTTGCTAATTATTCTATGTATTTTGGTGACAATATTTAGAATTAGTCACCTTACCTACAGCTAAAATAAGAGTACTTATGTCCGTTCTAACTTTTCAGTTTAAGAATAATTCGAGTTGTTCTTTACCATCATGTAACATAACTAGAATCTAAAATCTGTTTGCAGAATTTTGAAGATAAAGTAGGTTTCCAACTCACTGATAAATAGTTTCCAACCCAACCTGCTGCCTGCCCCTTCTCTCCTTGAACACCAGGTCATCAGCAAGCCCTTAAATCAGACTGCTACCTGCTCAATTGTTAATGGATAAATGATATGTCCACAGACCCCAATCAAGAGTGAAATGGCCAGCATTGTTTCGGGTAGATTCTCTCAATAAATTAATCTCCTGTGTTTGGTTAAATGGGTGTGCCTTTTAGTGGACATATTCCCAATTCAAGCAATTAGGTTTTTGTTTCAAAACTTCACAATGAAGATATTAAATGAACTACACCACTCACTTGAAGCTTAACAAGCTAAATAGATTTATTGATAGTCAACAAACTATAGTTATTTTTTGCCATATTTTATAGATGACATATACATATAGAATAAAGTCCAAGTGTTTGGCGGTCTCAAGAACGACAACTGAACTTTTAAACTAATCTTTATTCGAAAATTCACTTTTTCAGTAAACAGGTTCTCTCGACACGTTTGGCCACATCGGTGGTCAGCGCTGAACTGCTGCGCGAAAGCAAAACCGCGCGAAAACAAGCAACCCCTCCCGAGTCACATGACCACGGCTTCCGAACGCCGGGTTCGATACCTGCGTGCGCCAGTAGGCGCCGCTACATGCCCCCCCCCCAGAATCCGCGGTACGGAAACGCATGGGTAACTGGACGGTTCGACCGGAACGCGTAGTCCGAGGTTGCTGGGCGAGCGTAACAGTAGGGGCCGGCAAAACAGAACCGGAGGGACGTGCAAAACGCGAGCAAGGGACAGGCGCAAAACGGTGAGCATCCCTATGGAGAAAAACATAAGCACAATCCCGTAACATAGTAGGCACATGCACCGCAGACGAACCATGCCGGGAAGTGGGAACCGGGACCAAGGCACGCGCCCGCTCGCGAAGGTCAGCTAACAACGCCAAAGCCGGACCTCTTGATCCCGGGGGACGGGCAGGAAATCCCCAGGAACTCACAAAACCGAGCCGTAAACCAACCCGACCGAGGAGGCATTGAGGTCCTCCTTAGGCGTGGTTCTGATGCCTAGGAGGACCCAAGGCAACTGGTCGACCCAATCTGGAATCTGGGTGATACGTGGTGGTCATACGGATGCAGCTTCGCGCCATACAGCTGCGCCATACCACTCCACATATCGGGGCGACAGATAGCACAATGGGCTAAGAGTTCGGCTGGCGACCGGAAGGTAGCCGGTTCAAATCCCGCTTGGAGTGCATACTGTCGTTGTGTCCTTGGGCAAGACACTTCACCCACCTTTGCCTGTGTGTAATGGAATGTAATTACGGCGGCAGGCGCGCGGGCACACCGCGACGCCCTGTGTCTCCCTTTCAAGGGAGATGCTAAAAATGCATTTCGTTGTCTCTGTACTGTACACTGACAATGACAATTAAATTGAATCATTTCCACAGGGAGGACGTGAACTGGGCCCCACAATCGGCAGTGATATCGGAGGGGACCCTGAAACGAGCGATCCCATTCGAGACAATGACCCTCGCGCACGCCTCAGAGGAGGTATCCGTTAATGGTATCACCTCCGCCCACCTTGGTAAACCCGTCCACAATGGCCAGTAGGTGAGTAGCCCCATGCGAACACAGCAAAGGATCCACCAGGTCGACATGGATATGCAGGAACCTGCCGACCGGGATGGCGAAGTCCTGCACCCGGCGGGCGCACATGTCTCTGCACCTTGGAAGTCTGGCAAAGGATGCAGGAATGGGCCCATGCTGCGACCTGCTTCCTCAACCCATGGCAGACGAACTTCGCCGTGACCAAGGTAGAGGTGGCGTGAATGGACGGGTGCGCTAGGCTGTGGATAGTGTTGAAAATCCGACGCCTCCAAGCAACTGGTACAATGGGACGGGCTTTGCCCGTGGAGATATCACAAAGGACTTGCACGCCGGTGGCGCTGCAAGGCACCTTTGACAGCTTGAGACCCGATTTAGCATTGCGGTAAACCTCCATACTGGCATCTGCCTGTTGGGCAGCGGCCAGCTCCACATATTCAACGCCTAGACTTAATGCTGAAAATTCGGGCAGTGCTGGACGGGACAACGCATCATCAACAACGTTCAGGTTCCCTGCCACATGCCAAATATCGGACGTGAATTCGGAAATGTAGGCGAGGTGCCATTGCTGTCTGGCAGACCAGGGATCATATACCTTGGTCAATGTGAACGTGAGTGGCTTGTGATCTGTGAATGCAGTGAAAGCGCGCCCCTCCAGGAAATAACGAAAATGGCGGATCGCTAGGTAGAGCGCAAGGAGTTCCCGGTTGAAAGCGCAATACTTAACTTCGGGAGCTCGCAGCTGCCTGCTGAAAAATGCCAGCAACACCCAGCGATTACCTACGTGTTGCTCGAGGATGGCGCCTACTGCGATGTCGGAAGCGTCCACGGTGAGTGCCATTTGGGCTGACACTCTAGGGTGTTCTAGAATAGTGGCGTTGGCCAATGCAGTCTTAGCCGCCTCGAACGTCTTCTCCGCCTCCTTGGACCAGACCAGGTCCTTAGGCTTACCGGCCAGACATTGGAACAATGGCCGCATGATGGCAGCTGGTGATGGGATGAATCGGTGGTAGACATTTACCATCCCGATAAACTCCTGCAGGCCCTTGATGGATGAGGGGCCTCGGGAAGTGACGGATGGCATCGACCTTCTCGGGCAGCGACTGTGCAACGTGGCAGGTAATGCTGTGACCCAAGAAAGAAATGGAACGCAATCCGAACTGGCACTTCGCAGGGTTGATCACCAAGGGTGAACCGGTGTTTGCGCAGCCGTTCGAAAATCAGGCGGAGGTGCCTAACGTGCTCTGCCTGCGAGCTGCTGGGTCATCGCGGTAGATGAATATGAACGGCAACCCTGACTGACCTGATCCATTAACTTTTGGAATGTTTGAGCGGCGTTCTTCAGGCCAAAAGGCATTCTTAGCCATTCGAAAAGGCCGAAAGGGGTGATGGTGGCCGTCTTAGGGAGGTCGTCGGGATGGACCGGAATTTGATTTTACCCGCGGATACGGTCGACCTTCGAGAAAAATGTAGCACCCTCCAGATGAGCCGAGAAATCCTGGATGTTCGGGACTGGGTACCGATCTGCTGTGGTTATTGCATTCAAACGCCTGTAATCACCGCAAGGTCTCCAACCTCTGGACGCTTTGGGCACCATGTGCAGCGGGGAAGCCCAAGGGCTATCCGACCGCCGGACAATCCCCATGTCCTCAATAAGCTGGAACCCGTCTCGTGCGATGCGCAGTTTATCGGGCGGGAGGCAGCGCGCGTGGGCGTGTACCGGTGGGTCCTCGGTGGGAATGTGGTGGACCACGCCATGATGGAAGTGGCCCCGTCAACCCTGGGAATTCGACGAGTAGGGTTGCGAAAGGTTGCTGGATCTCAGCTACCTCGTCGAGTTGCTGTAGGGGCGTGGACGGAATGCACGGCTTGGCGGGGCACGGGTCCGACACAGGGACCATGTGTCCACCTCGCACATCGACTAACAGGGAGCGCGCGCGCAAGAAATCAGCCCCCAGGATCGGTTGGGCGACGTCAGCAATGAGAAACTTCCACCTGTACAGGCGAGAGTCAGTATTTAAGTCCAGGGTCCGCGTACCGTAAGTGCGAATGTCGGTCCCGTTGACAGCCAAGAGGATGGGTCCTACCTTACCAGCGTGAATATCTTGGGGTGCTCGGAGGCAGGATGCTGGCATGGGCACCGGAGTCTACCAGGAAACGGTGGCCGGAATGGCGATCGCGGACATAGAGGCGTCCGTTTGGGCCGATCGCATTCGGCTCAATGGACGATCGGCCGAGGCATTTCCCGGGTACTGGCAGGGGCTCCGACATCTTCATGCTTAGGGCCTATATCGTTGATGGTAATAACACCAGCGGCGTTGGCTGTAGATCACTGGCCGTGGCGATGCTTCTTCAGCGCTGGGCTGGGCTTCTTCTTCCTCCCGATGTCAGTTCGGCTGCACCCGCACCGTGATCAGGGGGCGGACGAAATCAAACACGTCCCACCGTCTGTGTGCCCACAGTTCGTCAGCTCGCTCCGTGAGTTGTTGGTGGTCGCTGAAATCAGCTCCAGCGAACATTAGTCGGACTTCATCAAGCATCTGCTCCAGGAACGCCTGTTTGAAAAGCAGACATGGGTGGTGCCCTGTCCCACAGTACGAGGTCATTCCAAGAGCTCTCCCGAGTTTGCCCTGATTCAAACTCGGAGATTTACGGTAATGGCCACTCGTCGGTACTCGGGCTCTCGTGGACATTTTTCCACATGTTGAAAAATCTTCACGAGTCTTCCCGTGCTTACCTGCTGTTAGCGAGTCTTCCCGAGTACCTGCCGATAGCGTTACGAGCCGCTAAGAGACGTCCCGAACTCCGACGTACCCGCTACATTCATTCTCCGTGCTTACCACGAGTTTGATTTTTTTTATACTCGGGAGAGCTCTTGGAATGAACTCGTACCATGGGACAGTGCTATTATAAGATCATGGGGGGGATTAGATAGGGGAAATGCACAGAGTCTTTAACCCAGATCGGGGGAATCAAGAACCAAAAGATATAGATGACGGGGGAAAGTAGAGGGACAACTTTTTTTTTACACAAAGGGTGATGGGTATATGGAACGATCTGCCAGTGGAGGTGGTTGAGGCAGGTGCTATCACAACAGGTAAAATACATATAGACAGGTACATAAATATGATGAGTTTAGGATATGGGCCAAAGTCAGGCAGGTGAGACTAGTGTAGATGGGGCATGTTGGTTGACATGGGTGTTGGGCTGAAGGGTCTGTTACATGCTATATGACTCTATGATTTTAAATTACCCATCAATAGTGCATATACAGATAACTATTATATTTTAACATGCTGCTAAAAGCACTCTGAATTATAAAAACAAAAGCTAGCATAATCCCAGAAAAAGTAACACCTTAAAAATAGTACTAAATATAAGCGTTATGCCTTCTGAAGGTGTTACAGTTAAAGTGTAAGCAGATACATTATGTAAATTACAGTTGTGACTGAGATTTGAACGCTTACCATTTAAGTGATTCTAATTTTCAAAGAAACACATTTTGCTGTAATTGTTAAATACAGAAAACGTATGTCTTTATTTTCTAGAGAAAACCACATTGTAGGTATAACTACCTACCGTTCATTTTAAAACATCTTGAACATCATTGTATTTTTGTTTTCAAACCAAAAATAACTTGTTCAGAAAGGCATATAGATATTTTAAATATGGACATAAAACTAGCTGCACAGATTTAAACATGTTAAATATATGCGACAATACCATGCATTAAAATAGATGATGCACTTGCTTCAGGTGAACATTCTTTTACTAACGTTGCCAAAAATCGTTCAGGAATTGTTTATAAATTCTGGTCAAATGTTCATCTATATTATCCAGTCTTTCTCACAGTAACATGAATGATAATAAGTTTTGTTTCATGGTTGTTCACAATAGTGGTTTGGTGTTCTATGATGATGTGTGAATTGAATTAAATTAATAACAGTCTGTACCTTTTCCTTTGAAATAGGCCCTTGAAGAATCAGATGCTGTGCACTGGGAAAATCAGGAAGCAAAGTTCCAGTTTTTGAACTGAGTGAATACTTCCGAGTAAATCCTCCCTGTCATGAAATAAACGTGTCCCATTAGAGTCCAAGCAAACACCATTATTCTGAATCAGTCAAATATTTCCAATTGCAAAGTAAAGACAATTATTTTAAAATTGTGTAAAACTAATTGTACACCAATACTACAACAATGGGCAGGATCATGTTGCCTTTTGCTAGTTGTTCCATTAAGAACCATCAGCATTTGGTCATTATAGCTACAGATAATCACAGACTCGCACTGCGAAACGTAAAACCCCGGGAGGTATGGCAGATTCAGAGGACTGACTGTATAACTTACTGCTGGCCTGCCGATAATTGAGAAATTATCTTCTCTAGAATGGACCTAACACAGGTCCATAAACTTATTAGGACAAAGCTTTAGAGTGTAAATGGTGGACGTCATCTTTGCTTTAACTTAAAGTTTTAAATTTTCCTAAATATTTTTGTGGTGCTTGTATTTTGTTTAATTTTTGTTTTCTTTAATCATTTTATTTTTAATAGTTTGAAATATCATTGGCTTTAGGAATCTTTTTAAAGCTTTTGGCATTACGCCACTGAGGCCCCAGTCACTATCCAGAGCATCTCGACTTCCAGCAGTAAAGGACAGTGAAAAATACCCTCTCCATCCTCTGTGAAATGTCGGAAGGAGATTCAGGAGAGACTTGGTGAAGGTGTATAAAATTATGGGAGGCATAGATAGGATAGACAGTCAGAACCTTTTTTTCCCCCAGAGTGGAAATGTCCAACACTAGAGGGCATAGCTATAAGCTGAGAGGGGGAAAAGTTTAATGGAGATGCGCGGGACAAGTTTTTTCACAAAGAGAATGGAGGGGGCCTGGAACCCTTTGCCAGGGGTGGTGGTGGAGTTAGATATGATAGTGGCGTTTAAGAGGCTTTTAGATAGGCACATGGAAGTGCAAAGGGATATACATTGTGTACAGGCAGATGAGATCAGTTTAACGGCATCATATTTGGCGCAAACATTGTGGACCAAATGGCCATTCCTGTGCTGTACTATTCTATGTTCATCTGGCCCAGGTAAGTGTAGATGGATGAACCACAGGCTGCAACTCTGATGGGGAGACTGGGCCTACATTTTCCAGTCCAAACCAAAAAGCAAATCTTAGTTGCTGGAAATCTCAATAAATAAACAAAACTACTGGAAAAACTCAGAAGGGCAGGCTAGCACCTGAAATATTAACGGTGCACTCTCTCCAATCCATGTCAATTTGTTTTGGTTAGTTAATTAAATGGACTAGTCCTCCAACTTCAAGTTTTTAGCCACTATAATTGCCCATTAACTGCATGTTGTTTACTCTTATTTGCAATGCAAATAGCGCAGTTCAGTCATTTTATATCAGCTTAATTAACTCTTAAAAATCTACTGCACTGGTTAACATGAGGAGCATATAATGATTATGAGCAAATGGACTTGGCTTTGATAAAGTAGGTTACGTTAAGTAATTTCATTGGTGAAAACCAAATGCTAATATCATTTAGATCAAGTTAATGAATGTGCATTTATGAACAATTCTGCATCACTCAATCAAAATTTATAATCTAAATCACCTTTTATCCAGGGACATCTGTTTCTAATTAGCAGTTTGTATTTATATAGCTATTGTAATAATCTTCCGCATAATTAGTCATGAAACCTTTAGTAATTCACAAATCTGTCAAGTAAATAAGGCTGCTGGCATCTCAAAGTCGGTCATTGCCACCCGCAGAAAGTTAAAGCTGAAAAACCCAATATTTCAATATTTTGCAGAATGCCAAAATCTGTCTTTAGCTACACATCTTCTGTCATCAATCATTGCCCTTTGAATTTCAGAAGTACATTTGTTTCAGTCGATCCTGTGCGCTATCCAAACGAAGACATGATCAATTTTAGGAAAGTTTATATTTACTCCATTTGACTTCATATGTTCAAATAAATCATTGCAAAATTCACAAAGTTGTTAGAAAAATAAAAGACTAACGTGATTCAGATCGGATGGACAAAATTGTGTGTTTGTTTCAATGGACATGAAAGATCTTCAGACATTGATTAAAAATAGCAAAGACTTCTGGCCAGCACACTTCTCTTAAATCAACATTGCTAATGATAATTGAACTGATAATTATTTCAGTGTGGTTTCCTAGATCTCATGCCAAATATTGGCTACAAAACAATTTACTGTACGTAAAGCGCTTTGGAGCATTCTGAGAACTATTCTAAAACATGAATGCAAAATTGTAGCATTCTGCCATTCAAACAGAAGTAGGTCCTGGATTTCCACAGAGTAATTGTGAAAAGGGGACTTACTAACAGATCCAGAGTACTGAATTTGTCAGTGGGCTCTGCTACAAGGCTCCCCATGGAGTCAATGGTGGGATTCCCCACTATTATGTTGATGCAGGATTTGACATCTCATTGATTTTAATGGTACCTACGAGGCACTGATTAGGAGTCAAAGGTGTTCCTTTATAATAGGTCTAAACATTGCTGTAGCTTAATGATTTGGCTTTACATTTCTCTGTGCCGACCAGCAATCGACGCACACTAACACTATCCTACACACTAGGGACTTATAGGAACTAGGGACTACACATTTACTCTTCTATATCATTCACCTTCTTTGGATTTTTTTTTCTGTTTAGAATAGTCTTCATAAAATTGTACTGCATCACTGAAGATTGCTTCTCACACCTCTTCTAATTTATGCACAATAAAGTTGGTGACATGGAGTATAAGTGGCACAGCCAAATGCTAAATGGGATGCGTTCTTTTAAAAATAATTCTTCATCTCTAATTGCATTATAAAACCGGAAAAATAATTAATTTACAAACAATTGTTAGCAATCATGTGATCATGTGACTAGAATTACTATGCCAATATGACACGACTATCATATTGCATTTTACCTTCGAAAGTTCTTACTTTTAATTTTATTTTTATGTGTTTACTGTTTTTGTGGAGATGATAAATTGTATGAATAAACCTTAATCTAACCTTATCCTTCTAAAATGAAATTGTTGTTTCCCTTTCTATATTAGTTTGTTTTTGGAAATCATGCATGTTATGTTACTTCATATGCAATGTCAAACAAGTGTTACTTTCAGTTGTCACTCTGCACAATTAATGTCCCATTATAGTATAGGACTGATATTGCCCAAAGATGAAAGTGAAGCAGTTGCCTCTTACATAGAACATGCAACAGTATAGCAAGAACAATCCCTTTGGCCCACAATGTAACATTGAACATGGTGCCAGGATAAACATCATCCATATTCCTCCAATCCCTGCATTTCTATATGCCTGTCTAAAAGCCTCTTAAATCCCACTCAAATCTGCCTCCACCACCAGGCACCCTCCACTCGCTGTGTAAAAAATATTACATGTCATAAATATATTATACCTAGATAACTGATCATTACTTTTTTTTTAAATTTGATTTATGCATCCATGATCATGTTATGTTAACATGCCTATGGAGTGCCATATGTGCCCCCAAGAATGATTATTCAGCCTAATATTCAACCTAAGCCATCTACTGCTTCAACTATAAAGGATGTAATGGACAGCATACAGTTAGCGATCTATTCTTTTAGATGGAAATGCTTATCTTTAAAGTCTTCATTACACATTAACATTGGGAAATATTTACTTATGCACAACCACATATGCTACCTTAACTTAATTATTTATAATCACTGCTTTGTGGTCTTTGTCAAGTTCAATCATTATTGCACAGTGCAATCAATAGCTTTAACTATCTGGCTGTAGACTGCTCTGGAAAAAAATGTAATGTCATATTTTACCATTAGATTCATTTCTTTGTAATGATGAATGCAGCTTTCATTTGTGTGATTCAGAAATATGGTGACAAATATGGTTTTTATATAACATACCTCATTTTTCAGTTTGCTTCCTGAAAATCTGTCAGATATAACATCAAATAATTAATTGTTAATATAATTGCATTCCTTACAGCAATCCATGATCAATTAAATACATCTTCTAAACATAACACCTTCAATTGTTTTAAATTCAGGTGGCCCATTAAAGCTGTTGATGTGACAAAGAAGCATGATGTTACAAGGGGGATTTCTCAATCGATAGTAAACCTCTCTCAAATTCTTACTAAATGTGTCCCAAATGTCACATGCAAATATTGCTATGTTTCCACTAAAGTTATAAAACTTGTAACATTTTCCTCAGCAGCTCTGCATTTCTCAGGACAAGGTATTTAAATCACAGAAAATATCAAATGAAATTAACAAGAAATTAGAAATTTAATCACAGAAAATATCAAGCATCTATCTATCTATCTATCCAAATTAATGGATTTTGATTATCAAATTGAGGTGAAATAGAATGAGTAGATAAGCATTAATTGTTTGTCAGCAAGTGTCAGTCAATAGCAATTTTGCTTCTTAGTCAGAAAGTCCTGGATTCAAATCCTAATTCAGAGACATGAATTCAATAAACTAAAATGACCCTTCAATGCAGGACAGAGACACTAGTACAGCACTCATTTAGCTAAGATGTTGAATCAAGACACGCCTAATCTTCAGGTCCACCTACCTAAGGGTGACACAGTGGCACAGCTAGTAGAGCTGCTGTCTCACAGCACCAGAGGCCCAAGTTTGATCCTGACCTCAAGCGCTGTTTGTGTGGAGTTTACATGTTCTCCCTGTGACTGCGTGGGCTTTCTCCAAATAATCAAATTTTCTCCCCAATTCCAAATATGGGCTGGTTTGTAGGCTAATCAGCCTCTGTAAATTACACCTTGTTTGTAGAAATGGATGAGGAAGTGGGATAACATAGAACTAGTGTGAATGGGTGATTGATGGTTAGCATGGAATCGGTGGACCGAAGGGCCTGCTTCCATTCGGTATCTCTAAGCTCTTCGCTTTCAGGTTCAAGGACCACCTGCTCTTTTGGAAGTGAGGGATCAGAAGAAGTATCTTAAGTAGCCCAGTTAATATTTATATGCTTGATTAACATATGTCAAGACAAAATAGATAATCTGATCATTTTTGCTGATTATGAACAGTTGATGTTTATGCATTAGCTACTATATGTTCTTATATTACTGCAATGATCAATAAAAAGCATCTCAATTCCCTAGTAAAGTGCACTGCGATGTTCGGAAAGGGGTGTGACACTCTAAATATGTAAATTCATTTTATTTCTCAGCAGCTGACTGAAATTAAACTTTCAATCATTTTCTGCTGAGAAAAGTTACATGTTCTATTAAATGCATTTTAAGCACCTTGGTGACTTTATCTATATTAAACAATTATATAAATGTTATATATGTTAGTGGTACTGTAAATATAATGCTCCACAGAAGCAAATCTAACCATCTCCATTTTCTTTACATTTAGCTGTATTACCATTGCTGAGAACCCCCATCATCTGAGGCATCACAACTGAACAGACATTTCAGTGGGACCAGCTATCTAACTGTAGTAGCTACAGTCAAAGAGGAGCTACATCACAATAACAAGTGAATATCTATGTGACTGAGAAATAAAAAGGGTGATATTGGCCGCTAAACTAAACAAATGCTTAAAGATCATAACTGATCTGCTGTGTTTATTTTGAATAATGATAAATCTTATGCCAGTTCTTCAAGAGTTTATAAAGTATTCAATTGCTAAAATTAACTGCTGCATTTAATCACAAGCCCGGGAGAGAGCTTTTTTTTGTCCACATGAAGACAATTCACGTAGAAACGTTTTCATGCATATGGCACCTACATATAGAGAGCAATTTTAAAATGCTGTTAAAATGGAGCTATAGTCTCTAAAGTCAACTAAAATGCCAGAAACAAAACACATCTTGGAAATATGAAGTAAAAGGAAACATTCAGCTGGCCCAAGCTCATCTAGACAGAGAAATTGTGTTTACATTTCGTCAACAAACACAATAAATGTTAACTCTGTTAATCTGTATACAGATGCTAAACGTAACCACATTTTCAGCTTTATTCACAACCAAAAGGTGTCTTACCCGAGTGCAACTGTTTAAATGAAACTGATTTTTTTTTTTTGTTTTAGTACACTCAGCAGTTAACATGCAAATTTGCCTTTCATGTTATATCACCATTTGTTTTTGTCCTAGTAATAACTTGCATAAAAACACAAGAAAATAGGAGTAGGAGCAGGCCAGCAGTCTCCTCAAGCATGTGGTTTAGTTTAAAGGCACAGCATGGAAACAGACCCTTTGGCCCACTGAGTCCACGCTGACCATTGATCGCCCATTCACATTTGTTTTTCCAATTATGCCACTTTCTCATCCACTCCCCACGCACCAGGGACAATTTACAGAGGACAATTAGCCCACAAACACTGACGTCATTGGGATGTGAGAGGAAACTAGAGTATCCAGAGGAAACCCACACGGTCACAGGGAGAATGTGCAAACTCCACACAGACAGTACCCAAGGTCAGGATAGAACCTGGGTCTCTGGTGCTGGATGAGGAAGTGGGATAACATGCCAGGCATCCCGTATGATCATGGCTGATCTATGCAGGCCTCAACTCCTCTCCTGTGCCAGATCCATCAAACCTTCAATTCCTCAACTATTATTCACTTTTGTTTGAAGCCACCAAGTAGTAATTCTAATAAATATAATCACAATTAGCACACAGCTGCCTAATGAAATATTACACCATTAATCACTTTCAGTATAGGCATAGATATATTAGAAAAATGTATCATGTAGAGGATTAAGATACCTTGTCAAGCCTTTACCAGAATATACCGAATGATAATATGCACTGCTCTCTTTGATGCCAATACCATAATAGTGATACCTGCAAAATAGGGTCAAGATTCATATATTATTTTGATACCAAGTCAATGTTTAAAAACATAACATCTGTCCAAAAATTGGCACACGTCATTTAATATCCACAAAATAAATTGTTCGCGTTGTTTTACCGGGTTTGCGACACTGCTCTCGGGTTTTTTTTTTCTTGACAGGTACTGTCATCAAATAAACGGATGCCGTTAAAACAATTAAAGAAAACCACTGCTAATAGATCCAGATGGTTTCGAGCTTCGACAAGCCTAACGCCCAAGGGATAAAGGAAAGAGTGCTTTACCGGACAAAATGTTAACGAACTCACTTTGAATGTCCTCTCGTTCCAAGTCTTCTCGTCGTCAACAGGGGAAACTTTTGTCTTATCGTCTATCAACGAAATAGGAAGGAAGATGTAAAGAAATTGAATAAAATATCCCATCTTTGCAGATGCAAGAAAATGCAGATACTGGAATCGTGAGCAAAACGCAGTGTTAGATGAACTCAGCAGCATCTGAAGAGGGAATGGTAGCTTTGCCCAAAGCCAATTTGAAGGCACAGAAAAAAAATGGTCACTTTTATAATCGGGTATTTTCTTAAAACGTTTTTTCTGTTTTAATGTATTATACCGACAACTGGAAAAGGGGGAGGTCCCATTGGTGCCCTGATATGTTTTGTTGGCCCGTGCTTCAAAGACTTGCTTATTTATCATCAATAAACGAACATCGGAACACTAGAACTTGAAGAAAGGTCTCGACCTGAAACGTCGCCTGTCCATGTCCTGCAGGGATGCTGCCTGACCTGCTGAGTTACTCCAGCACTGGGCGTTTTTACACAAGATTCTAGCATCTGCACTTCTTTGTTCTGGGTAACAGTCCTATTCTTGGTTTCGAGACGTCGCCGCAGATAATACCTTGCCGAACGTCGCTGCACAAGCTGGTTCCAGTTTATCTTTCCTACAGAAATCGAGATAGTGGGCGTAGAGGATACATCTGGGTAAACAGACCCCTTCACAAACTATGTAGTTTTCCTCCAACCTGACAAAAGAAAGGTCAACAACGCGCAATCCAATTAGTTCGGAGCATTAAAGCATTTGCCGATAAATTTGCCAGCATTCAATGATACTTTACAACATGCATTGCTTCAGATTATCTGAGATCTAACGAATTCATCTAAAGTATAACGAATCAAAGGGCCTCAGTGAAAGCTATATCAAAATATCATACACATACTCCATATATACATCATGTATGAAACTAAGGAACTAATGCATCATCTTGAGATAGGATTCCCAGTTTGAGCTGTCCCTACCATTGCAGGGTGAGTTGCGTTTGTTTCTTCTTGTCCTTGATGATTTGTGTGATGGTTCTTTTCGGACTTTGTTGCTTGTCGCTCAAGAACGTTTTTTCTTCAGAAACGTTCCCATCCTCCTCTTCAGACGATGCGAATCCGTTGCAATTCTCCGATTCTGGTGGAATCAACGAACGACAAGGTCCTTATCGGTTAATCTTTCAGTGATCTATTTGTATTTATTTATTTCATTTCAACGCATCAATTTGCTGTGTTTTATCTGTCCGTTTTGTGAAGTGTGAGAGGCTGAATTATTCTAAACTGCCAGAGAGAGGACATAGCGTCCACGGCGTTTTCTGTAGCTTCTCATTTATATGGTTAATTCCCATTAGCTTGCCAAGGGAAAGATTTCCGTGGCCATATTGTGGGTGGTTCTAATGGAAGCCAACAAATAGATTCTACATGTATGAAGGAACTGCAGATGCTCGTTTAAACCGAAGATAGACTTTATAAACTGGAGTAACTCGGCGGGTCAGGCAGCATCTCTGGAGAAAAGGAATAAAACGGGTGACATTTCGGGTCGAGTCTGAAGAAGGGTCTCGACTTGAAACGTCACCTATAGCTTATCTCCAGAGATGCTGCCTGACCCGCTGAGTTACTCCAGCTTTTTGTGAATAGATTTCCCCACGATCATTTCACATTACATTATTCGATATAATATCGAATAATATTATATTAATAATAATATAATATTCATTTACATGGATGGGACAGGTTGAAGGGATATGGACCGAACGGAAGCAGGTGGGACGAGTGTAGCTGGGACATGTTGGCCGGTGGGCAAGTTGGGCCGAAGGGCCTGTTTCCTGTTTCCACGCTGTATCACTCAATATCATAAATCCTGAATTGCATTTCGCGGCGTACAGTGCTTTATTAAAGCAGCAGCAGGTGGGAATCTCATTCATAGTAGGGCCGTGGTGCTGAAAAGAGTTAGCCGATGCTTTGATTCGGTATTAGAGCTTCTGCAAACATTAATACAGTTGCATTTATATGATTTTGACATTGAACAGTCTATCGTTCAATATTCGTTGATATTGGAGTCATAGAGCGTGGAAATAGGCCCATCGGCCCAACTTGCCCACATCGACCGACATGTTCCATCTGCACTAGTCCCACCTGCCTGCGTTTATCACATATCCCTCTGGACCTGTCATATCCATGTACCTGTCTAAATGTTTCTTAAACGCTGCGATAGTACCTGCCTCAACTACCTCCTCGGCAGCTCGTTCCTTACAGTACACCCACCACCCTCTGTGCACAAGTTACCCCAAGGTTCCTATTAAATCTCTCCCCCCTCCCCCTTAAACCTATGTCGTCTGGTTCTCGAGCCCCCTACTCTGGGCAAGAGATTATGCGCGTTTACCCGTCCTATTCCACTCATGATGTTGTACACTCCTATAAGATCACCCCTCATCCACCTGCGCTCCAAGGAATAGAGTCACAGCCTGCTCTACTGCTCCCTATAGCCCAGGCTCTCCAGTCCTGACAACATCCTGGTAAATCTTCTCCGCCGTAAACCTTCTCTTCACACTTTCCAGCTTTCCTATAACATGGTTCCCAAAACTGAACATAATACTCGAAATGCAGTCTGTTATTGGTTTTAAACGTGTTACTATTGAAGCTCGATTGCTTGTAAGGCACTGCGCAGCCGATAGCGAAATATCCTGCCCAGTTTCCACAGTGCGTGTCCTGTCGCAGCAAATTGTGGGCTGACTGACGGAACCTCACCTGATTTAATGCCTAGATCGACCCCTATTTCCTCCTCTCCACATTCAGGCAGTGACTCCGGCTCCTCACTGCCGCCACACTCGTCCGACAATGAATCTAAGTGTTTGCCGATCAGAGTCATGTAGGTTTGGTCATGAACTCTGGCCGACACCTTATGAGGAGGCTGCAGGTGAAGCATGGACGATCCATGGGGTTCAGCCATTCTCTTCAATGGCATCTTCATGGCGAACGGCTGGCAGAGCCTGGGCTTGCTGGCCCAGCACTATCTCTTCACCCAGAGTCGGCCGTCGCTGGGAATCAACATTAATGGCTCATGATATATAATCTCCACAGCCTCACATCACACCATAACCAACTCCTCGATCTGAATCTCAGGTGTTCTTGTTAGAAAACGGTTTAGTTGAGTTTTCACTCTCAGTGATGGGTTTGAAATAGCAGGTCATGGTTAGGTAACTGGAGCTCCCCTGATGTGAGAAAGCATCCTGGTTTTTGGATCGAACACCAACAATCTACCTACCAGCTCCAGGGTGCGCACCTTCAATAGCTATTTAAACTCTCCAGAGTACGCCTATTTGTTTGCACGGGGCAGATATCAAAAACGAAGTCAGCAATAAGTAGCAGATGGGGGAATTGAATGTGAGGAGCTCTTACTGTGAAAGTAGACACCGCCACATTGTTAATTAAACCCGTGGTTACGACCGAGTGATGAATTACGCGTATTTATCATGTAAAGGAAATGTGGAGAGGAGAACTCAGAAAACATTAATGATTAACTGCAGAGAACAATCATTTTTTGAATGCGCCTTTCAGATTTGTGTTTATCGTACGTTTTTTTGTGTATAAGGCGGTAGATAGCTAAATCCGTGATAGAGGGGTTGAAAGAGCCAACACATTACTGACTCTTGAAACTTTGTGCGGAAACAGAGTAAAAAGATAACTGTCGTGAAAAGATATTGCCCATCAGGTGAACAATGTTCCCACACGAGATTATCACAGATGGTAAATTAAAGAGCAAGCAACATACTTAGAATTCATTTCCTATCTTGCTAATCGATTCTGTGTCTTTTTTTTCGTGCCCAGTCCGCACGTCACTGCTCCCATCTGGCCCTTTACTATAGGATGAGGAGCCACTGTTTTCCCCCCACCAGTAGCATGGATTTGATTTCTGAACAGTTATTGTTTAGCTCCTGACGCCTCATTAATTCTGCGTTTGGTCCAGAGATCTGATTGTGCCCTTTAAATCCATCAGCTTTGGTGTAGTTCCCGATGCGGAGGGGTCGAGCTATCATCAGTGATAGCTAGCAGCTTCATCGCTTTATGAACATAGGGATTGGTTCCCACTTCATGAAATGACGCCTTTTCAGAAATAGTGAAGTCACAACTGCAGATGTTGGAATATTGAGCAAAGCGCAAAGTGTTGGAGTTACTCAGCGGGCCAGGCAGCATCTGTAGAGGGAATAAACAGGAGATGTTTCGGGTCCGGACCCATCGGAACGCCATCTGTCTTAAAAGGGTCTTCGTCTGTCTATTTCCCTCCGCAGATGCTGCCTGACCCACTGAGTTCTTCCAAACACTTTGTTTTTTTTCCAGAAGCAGTGTGGTGCGCCACCTGTGCTTGCGGTAAAATCAGAAAATGCGGGAAATAGGCAATGGGAGAGTGGAATCTGTAGCGAGAGGGACAGAAAGCACCTGAAATGCTAAAAATCTACAGCGTTAAATATATTTCTCCATTGAATGCGAATTGGTTTCAGCTGCAAACCGTTTGCCCTGTGAACCACCCATTACTCTCTTACACATATCGGAGATTTTATTAAATGCGTTTTCAATCTATGTTTATGAGAAAACTAGTATGATATGAAGATAGAACATGCCCATTGACTTAAAGTTCACATTTACCTGAATCCTGAAAAGGCTCCTAAAAAGCACCCCAGTTTATTTGTTGTCGCCGGTGCTAACGGAGAATCTGTCTTTTTCCGTTTTAGCATTCCCTTCAATTCCCAGTATCCGGCTGATTATGGCCACCTTGGCCTAAACCTGTCCATTCCCATGTCATTAATTCCAACATCTCGCAGGTAATTCTCTGTTGCATTCAGCTTATTGCAAACCTGGCATCCTATTTGACGCTGAATCGAACTTCCAACCCCAATATAACAATAGAAAACAATAGACAATAGGCGCAGGAGTAGGCCATTCAACCCTTAGAGCCAGCTCCGCCAATCAATGTGATCATGGTTGATCATCCACAATCAGTACCCCGTTCCTGCCTACTCCCCATGTCCCTTAACTCTGCCATCCCTAAGAGCTCTATCTAACTCTCTCTTCGAAGCATCCAGAGAACCAGCCTCCACCGCCCTCTGAGGCAGAGAATTCCACACACTCACAACTCAGTATGAACTTTTTTCCCACTCTCCGTTCTAAATGGCTTACCACTTATTTTTAAACTTTGGCCCCTGGTTCTGAACTCCCCCAACATTGGGAACATGTTTCCTGCCTCTAGTGTGTCCAAACCCTTAATAATATTATATGTTTCAATAAGATACCCTCTCATCCTTCTAAATTCCAGAGTATACAATCTATCAACATATGACGGTCCCGCCATCCTGGGATTAACTTCGTGAACCTATGCTGTACCCTCTCAATAGCAAGAATGTCCTTCCTCAAGTATGGACACCGAAACTGCACACAATCCACCAGGTGTGGTCTCACTAGGGCCCTGTACAATTGCAGGAGGACCTCGTTGCTCCTATACTCCTCTTGTTATGAAGGCCAACTTTCTTCACTGCCTGCTGTACCTGCTTGCTTAACCCCCATATTCCATATATAAACACTTCCCATCATTACCTACTCCCTATTCATTTGCTGCTGAATGGATTCTCCATGTCTCTAACTCGATTATGCCAACATTCTGCTGACTAGCATTGCCCTTCCATTATCCACAAACATTTAGTTCATTACATTTTAATCTGAGCTTTGTCCCATTCAGGTATTTTCCCATGTGCTTGCCAACCTTCATTGATTATCAAATTTTATCAAACAAATTTTATTTCTTTTAAAATTTGGACCCTTATGTTCCATTCACTTCATAAGCCCATCTTTGCTGATTATTATATGCCTCGAATCCTACAACCCACACCATCCTGGCAAAACACTCATCTCTCTGCTGCTTTCAGGTAGAAGGTACAGGAGGCTGAAATCTGCAACATCCAGGTTCAGGGACAGCTACTTCCCCCACAGCCATCAGACAATTAAACTCAACTCAAACAAAAATCTGAACTTTAATAGCCTATTGTACTTTATAAGCTTATTTATGTATATACATAAATAAGCTTATAAAGTACAATAGGCTATTAAAGTTCAGATTTTATATTTGAGTTGGGTTTAACAGTCAATGGTATATGGATGATTTGTTCTGTATAAATATATGCCTATATATATATATGAAGCATAAGCAAGAATTTATATTGTATCTGGGATATGACAATAAAGTCTCTTACTTGAACTTGATGTTGTCCAAATCTGGATTCATCCATGGCCCCATTCCATTTATTTCCCCACAGGCAGTTGCATTTGCAGAAACAATCCACCAATTCTGTTGAATAATCTTCAAGCAAGAATTTCTCTGTCCTATCTGGGACACATGACAAAAAGTCTCATTTAAATTTAAACATTTGATGTTGCATTCCTCCAAATGTGATGGGATTATCTAGAATTGGCCCCATTCCATAAAATGGCTGTTCCCATTAAAACAGCTGTGTTGCACTTGCTGTTATCCGCTGATAGAAAAACAATCCCGAGGCCAAAACTTATACAGCTTATTATTTTGTATGCTTCAATCATATTCTGTTTTAAACTCCTTTGCTCCAATGAGAACAGATCTTGTTTCTCCAATCGCTCCTCATAACTGTGTTGCCACCTTCAAGGATCTATGAGCTTGGTCCCAGCGTTTCACCTTGAAGGGTTTAAAGATTTGGGCCTTCAAGGTCCCTCTGTTCTTTGATACTACAAAAACCTCAATATTAATTTGTATTAGTACACCCTAAATGCATCATCTAACTTCTATCTAGATGTAATTAAATGTGCCACTCCTTATTCCATTTCACCAACACATGCTATCTCTCTGCAGGTTAAATACTACGTTTGCATTATCAACAGCTCTGCTAATCTCTCCACAAACCCACTGAACATGCCTCCCACGTCCAAAGTATAATTTATATATGAGAGAATGGAATTTGCTTATGTACAGAATCACAAATTTATAGAACACTTTAGAACAAAGCAATTAAATACGCAAGCATAACATTTATTTGCAAAACATGAGAAAAAGCTGTTTTTTACATCTTAAGTTATTCTAGCCTTTAAAATATCCAAAGATATTGGCCTCTAATAATAATAATAATAATAAATTTTATTTATGGGCGCCTTTCAAGAGTCTCAAGGCCTCTAACATTTCTTTTCCATGTACAGTAATTTTAACAGCAATCGTTTACATTAAAAAGGTTAGTTTCCTTCTTTGCCTTGCGGCATGGCCTTCCAATAGGACATATTTGAAATTCCTGCAAGGAATGTTTTTTAACCTCCTTTCTGGTGGTCAGGCCAGAGCATGCATTGAAAATCTGCATATGATTTCATTCAGCATATGCTCTTAGCATGTGTATTTCCCACCATGGAGCACACATTTATAATTTTAGAAGTATTTTTCTGAAATCACTAAGTGTTATAACTGGAAGTTTCCACTGGGGTTTTTTTAGCATAAAGCCACAATATAAACAGATGGTTCTGCAGATCTTCCACCAAAGTTACATTTGATGATTAGCAAAATCCTCATGGAAATTCCACTGTATACCTCGTAAGAATTATTTTGAACTTAAGGTCCTGGAAATTATGCGGTCAAAAATGGGGTCACAGTTTGATTCACTGCAAGCACTTGACAATTGATGTTTCAGATTGAGATCCTGCATCAGGACTGAAAGTGGAGCTAACATGTAGCCAGTTTAAAGAGGAGAGGTGGAGGGGTGATACTTGGTCCAGTAGGTGATAGGTGAACCAAGGAAGGGTGACGGATGATGGGGAAATACAGCTAGGTTGGGGAGGGAGCACGGCAGAGTTAGGAGACAGAGGCAGGTGGGTGATAGGTGGAAGAAGTGAAAAAATAGCAGATGGAACAAGGTGGGGAGGGGAGATGTGGATACAGGTGGAGGCAGAGTCTGGACGGTGATAAGCAGGGACACAAAGTGCTGTAAGCGAGGTAATAATGGGAGCCAGTGGGAGAGGTGAAGGGTAGATGGACAAGATGGTCCAGTGGTTGAAAACTGTGGGTAGTAAATGGATAGCACCAGGAAGGGGTGGCCGTGAAGCAGACTCAGTGGGCCGAATGGTCTAATTCCGCTCCTGTGTTTTATGGTCTATGAGCTATGTCTTATGGTCTGTTTAGAAATTCCATCCTTCATAGCTTCAGATCTCTAGAAACCTCCACACTCCTCCCAGAACCGCGTATCGCGCCAAGTGTACTCCAATTAAGAACTCTACTTAATTCCTTTGGCACATCATTGGAAGCCTCGTTTTTAACTTCACTGGGTTTATGCTTCGAATTCCCCCTCGAAATAATCGTGCCGCTGTCTCTGCTTTACAGTTGCACCAGTCATCTCCTCGGTCGATTTTATTGCCGTGCCTCTCAATATCTCTTGCTCTGGCCTGAACCATTCATTTGTTATTTCTTGCCCCGGTGAAGCATTGAAGGTGCAAAGTACATGCAAATAATTATTTCTGATCAAAATATTAATATAACGCATAACATTCTTTGTTGAATTAAACACACACTGTATCCATAAAGTTACACATAAGAGAAAGTATGCAACCAAAGCGTGGTTCTTGGCAGGACAGTTGTTGTGAATGGGAAATGGTGCAGGAAGGTCAGGGAAAAGTGCTGGGTATGAAAAGAAGTATGAATGTTAGCAGAGATGCGTGTGGGGTTGAGACACAGGCACGCCTTATGAACAGCTTGTCCTCAGCTCCTGCCAACTCACGTTGCAAATCCCCACCATGCGGACTCTTTTCCTTTCCACCCTGCTTTTCACTGGTACTTATCAGGTAAGTTTGAGCATTAAAACATTTTTATTCAGCCTTCATTTGGCCCCGTTCTCAGTTACCGTATTCCGAGTAAATGAATTGTTAACTGCGTTTTATTTAAGTGATGTAGCAATAGTTTTATCTGCTCCACCACCACATCAGCTCAAATAATAATTGTAGATTGTAGAAGTTTGTAGATTGAAACGGCGATGCTGGACTGTTACTGGAAACGCGTTTTGAAACACACATTTGTTCAAATATATTGGAAACCATCCAATGTACAGTTGGCAGTCTAAACGCGCATAATTAACCAATTTAAGTCTAAACGCGCATAATTAACCAATTTAAGTCTATCATTTGCTTCATGCTCCATTAACACATAAATCTAATTCGGATTGCATTAAAATGCATTCAGGCACAACCAAGAATATTCACAATCTTTAAAGGCACGAAATTGCATAGATTTGTTGCAACTAAATGTCAGATGTATAATAAAACAAAACTCGAAGTCGAACCGCGGGAAAATAAGTTTCTCCAGTGTCTGTATTGAAAATATGAAAACGTTTTCAGCTTGCCGCAGCATGTGAGCTAGATATACAGTGTTACATCTTAAACCTGGTGAAAGAAAAATGTCCCTTTTCCAGGAATTTATATTTTGGCAATTGGCCAATTTATAACAAATCTGCCCATATATCGGCCCCTAATTTCGCCCAGTTACCAACGTTTGAAGCAAATCTCGCCATATTACGACAGAGAACGATTATTTCCTTACTGTAGGAAACTACATTACTAATTACTAAGTATTATGACACATTGCAGCATGGTATTATTGAAAATGCAACTTTCTGCAGAAACGGCTTAGTGTGCAAAAATATAAACTTTCTAAAATCATATTTTGTCTGTAGCTTTTTGACTGGATTTATAAACTCGGCTGGTCATTGTACCAATGTTTTTTTTTCAAAGATAGCTTCCAAACATGTTATTTTTATCCGTGACAATGATTATATTTGGAACTGCTGGATTGGCAAATATCAGCACTCATTTAAAATCACTGCCGTCTGAAAAATAAACATATGGTCTTAAATTAAGTGACTTCCATTGGATTTCAGATGCAACAGAACAAGTATTCAAATAGACAAACCTGGAGATATAACATGGAGGCACAAATGTTTAATTTGTTGCGAGATGCTGGCTAGAGCCATGTTTATTGCACATCCCTAGCTGTTTTTCAACTGAATGGCTTGAATTGAGGCAGCTCTGATAACAAGACTCAGAGCTGAAGCATTGATTCTGTTTTACTTTCCATGGGTGGTGCCACGGTTTTACCTCATACCCAATGCAATAGGCAGGATAGAAGCTGAACAGAGATAAGTGCATAAGTGCTGGTTTGGCTAGTGAATTTATTTTAAATACCTAATACCTCCTTATCATATTATTCAAAATAAATGGCATTTAGGTCGAATAGTGAAAGGCCTGGATAGAGTGGATGTGAAGAGGATGTTTCCACTCGTGTGAGAGTCTAGGACCAGAGTCCATAGCCTCAGATTAAATGGGCGTATCTTTAAGGAGATGAAGAGGAATGTCTTTAGTCAAAGGGTGGTGAATCTGTGGAATTCATTGCCACAGAACGTTGTGGAGGCCGTCCATGATTGAATGGCAGAGTAGACTTGAAGGGGCCAAATGGCCTAAGACTGCTCCTATCTTATGAATGTATTTAAGAGGCTTGTGGATATGCATATGGATATGTGAGGAATGGAGGGATATGGATTATGCACAAGTAGATAAGTGATGGCCTTGGTGTCATGTTCTGTGCAGACATTGTGGGCCTTAGGGCATGTTCTTCTGTTGTTCTGCTCTATGTTCTATGATCTATGTTCTATAAGTGTGGGAAAGATTTCTTTTAAATACCGTCTTTCCCAAAATACATTACTTAGCCATTTATGTGCTAAATTCCATCTGCCATTCCCTTGCACCCTTTCCAAGTTGATCTATTTCCGTTATCTTATCTACCAGGAATAAATCAAGTCCAGTTTTAGCCCCCATCATTTCCCCCTTACACGTTCCCCTACATTCCTCTGTTTAATAATTATAAAATGGTGGAAAATCAGCAGGTCATACAGAATCTGTGAAAAGTGAAACAGTTAATGTTTTGGGTTGAAGATTCTTTATTATTATTACTCAGATGAAGGGTTTAAAACCCTGATTGTTTCTTTTTTTCACAGTTGCTGCTTGACCTGCTGAATTTTTCCAGTATTTATTTATTATTACAGATTTACAGCATCTATGGTCTTTTTGCTTTTCAGTTTCTCTGTCAGTCTGACGAATGGTCTCAGACCTGAAACATTAATTGTGTTTCTTTCCATGGATGCTGTTTGGCTTGCTAAGAAAATCACAGCATTCAATAATATTGACAGCATGTATTTACATATTACTCTGATATCTATTTACATAACACTGAGATTGATAGATTCTTGTTTAGTAAGGGTGTGAGGGATTATGGGGAAAAGGCAGGAAAATGGGGTTAAGAGGGAAAGATAGATCAGCCATGATTGAATGGCAGAGTAGACGATGGGCTGAATGGCCTCATTCTGCTCCTAAAACGTATGAACTTATGGTGCCTGACCAACTGAGCATATCCATTGTTTCCAATACAAGGTGTTGCTCTGAGGTTCAAGTCGCAAACAAACCACTCAGAGTAAAGAGGGAAAGATTCCCTAAAGGGCATTGATGAAACACACAGATGGTGGTCGCTGTGCACAATTTTTTTTAAACCCCAAATTTTCACAATTGTTTATGTTTGTACATATTGAAAATTAGATTATAGTCAAACAATCTGGTTGGTTTGAGGAAGGCAATATGACTGCCATCATAAATTCCTTCTCTCCAGAGATGCTGCCTGTCCTGCTGAGTTACTCCAGCATTTTGTGCTGCCATAATAAAAGCATATACTATATAGAATCCATCTCATGTTTCTTGTGGATATTTGTGGAATGAATTGCCTTGTGCTCTCTTGAAAAAACATTCATATTTATCAAAGTGCTGACCAAGGGAAAGTACTTCAATGGTTTCATTATATATAATTTCTAAAAAGGAATAAAGAACAGATAAATAATGACTCGCTTCTGACGTGCAAGGGAATAGAATAAATCAATCTTTTAACTCATTAGAAAGAAACACGGCAAATATTCAGATGATCATGTTTTTCTCAAAATCTTGGCAACAAGACAAACCAAGAATTAAGAAAAAATGTTTGATAAATAGTATTAAATTGTGATTTAAATGTAATTAATCTTAACATGACAAGGCAGATTATTGATCATTCATTTGACTCTTGCACTATTTGTACAGAGATGAAGTCGACATCTGAGATATCCTCATTCTTTAGGGAATGGGGATTCCCCACTTACAGCATAGATAAGGCCCTCACACCAGAGCCGGATTTATTATGCTTCATAGGCTTAAGCCTAGGGCCTTGAGATAAAGGGGGGGCTCGGCAGGGCCGGATTTACCTATAGGCTTCGTAGGCTGAAGCCTAGGACCTCAAAATCTAGGGGGCCTCTGGCCAATGTGTTTTTTTCCCAGAGTAAAAAAAATCCAGAGAAAAAAATTGGAGCGCTATCAGCATTTCCACTTTGACGGAAATTACCCGAAATTCTGGTTCCGGCCCGCTGGAAGTTTTAGGGAAAAAAATTGCGACCATCCGTGCCTGCGCAGTTGGGGGAAGCCGGTGATGCAGTAGCGATGCAAAATGATGCTGTCTCTCCGCGCGTGTGCAGTGGGGCCGGGCGGGTTCAGATCTCCATTTGCACTCCACACAATCACCTTGATGCCTCGTGTCTACTCCAGGTAAGTTGTGGAATATTGCGTTGCGGGAGTGCCCGTTTCTCCAGGCCGGGGAGGGGAGGCTGCGGTGTCTGTGGCACGGAATCGGAGCCTCACTGGGTGGGAGGGAGAGAGATGGGGAGGGAGGGAGAGAGAGGAGAGGGGGGGGGGGGGGGGGGTGTGAGAGGGGGAAAGGGGGGTTGAGACAGAGGTGGGAGAGAGATGGAGGGTGAGGGGGAGAGAGATAGAGGGGGAGGGGGGAAAGATAGAGGGAGAGGGGGGGGGGGGGGAAGATAGAGGGGAAGGGGAGGGGGGGGAGAGAGAGAGGAGAGAGATGGGGAGGGAGAGGGAGGGGGAAGGAGGAGGGGAGAGGGAAAGAGGGATTATATTTAGTGAGATTGCAAAATGAAGGTAGGTTTTAGAGCAATTATATTTTCTCCTCCATATGAATAATATCGAACAATTGGAACTGCTTTCTTTTCCTTGATAACAATACTGAAAAATATGAATTACATAGTTTGCAACCTTCATTTTGCATCATATTTTAATGTGCACACACTAACACAGTCTAACAGTAACAGGCAATCAAATCAACACACAAAACATTTTCTAAAAAAAGGTTTTATTTACTGCAAAAACATAGTATTTTATTTGCAGTGTTTGCATGCTCCTTTATAACATTTTACATAACATTTTACAGTACAACTTGATTATTAAAACAAGGACAGTTTCAATTCACGATTAAAAAAAATGTATACAACAATGGGCCCAATCATCCCATTCCACCCACTCATTACTCTTGGCTCAACCAAAACGATTTCTGCAATATTGGTCATACATTTGGTGCAAATATGCTCTAAAATAAGGCTCAGAATGCACCAGAGAGCATCTAAAACCCCAGAGCTTCCAGGGCCCTAAGCAGGCCCTGGACCCCGGCCGCCATGGTCTTTGAGCTTCGCGCTTGTGATATGCGCTGTGTGCACTTATTTCACATACATTTTTTGTAATCCTGCCATGCCATCCCCCTTTTTGAAAAGCTTCGTACCGACCTGGTGTATAATATTTTTGACTGTCATAGGCCTTTCTTACATATGCTGTCACAACGCACTGTAGTCTCTAAACAACACTTCAGTAATTTTCCTTACCCTCCATTTCAGAATAATAGTGTTTTAAGCCGATAACTCGACACTAGCACTGGCAATAAATAAAAAGCGCAGCTTTCCAGCCCTTAACTTATTGGCCACGCTCGGCTGCACATCGGTGTCAATCTGATGGACTCTTCCATCTTCCTCTCGTCGTGGGGGTGGGGGATTGGGAGGGGCCTCACAAGTGGAATAGCCTTGGGCCTCTCTTCATCTAAATGCGCCCTGCCTCACACGTTTCTCCTTGGTACCCCGCAGCTCTGCTCATGCTCCCCCTAGGCGTGAAAGGGACAGTCCCGCAGGTCCTTACCTTTCATCCCATCGTTCGTCGCATACAACACATAATCCTCCGACATTTTTGCCACAACCAGTGGGATCCCACCACTAGTCACATCCTCGCATTTCCCCCCTTTCCGTGTTCCGCAGAGACCGTTCCCTCCGCAACTCCCTGGTTAACATCCTTTCCCACCCAAACCAACCCCTCCCAAGGGACTTTCCCCTGCAACCGCAGGAGATGCAACACCTGACCCTATATCTGTCCAGGACCCTGGCAGTCCTTTCAGATTAGGCAGCGGTTCACTTACACCTCCTCCAATCTCATCAATTGTATCCATTGTTCAAGGTGTGGACCCTTAAACCTTGGTGAGACTACACGCAAGCTCGGCGATTGTTTCGCTGAACATCTTTCCTCAGTCCGCCTGGATCAACCTGCTCTCCCGGTTGGCAAACAATTTAATTTCCCCTCCCATTCCCACACTTATGTTTCTGTCCTCGGCCTCCTCCATTGTCAGGGTGAGGCTAAACGCAAATTGGAAGAACAACATCTCGTATTTCGTTTGGGCAGCTTACAACCCAATGGTATGATATTTGATTTCTCTAACTTCAAATAACCCTTGCATTCCCTCTCTCTCCATCACTCCCCCACCCAAGTCATACCAGCTTCAAAATCATCTAGTTGAGCCTCATTGTCTGTACTCATTCTCACCTAGGCCACAGCTAACAATGCCCAGTTTCCTTTATCATAGTTACTTTTTTGCATATATTTCATTTATTTGTTTTCTATCTCTCTACATCACCTTCTCTATCTCTTGTTTCCCTTTCCACTGATTTTCAGAAGAAGGATATCGACCCGAAACTGATGAGTAAAGCTAGGATATTTAGGTGCTAAAAATCTCTCAAATTGGCAGACAGAAAGACATAATAAAAGTACAAAAAAAGCATGAAAAACGCATAATGACAAAAAAGACATAACAAGGCATTTATTTCCACCAACAAAATATGGTTAAAAATGATAATGTAAAGGTATACTACATTAAATGACCAAAGTTCCCTGGTTGCACATAATTACTAGCATTTTTTTCAAATTACCTGGTGTTAACCTGGAATTATCTGGTCTGTCAGACAGAATATGCTTCAGTTGTGAAAAACCTTTTTCTACCTCAGCTGAGGACACTGGTGCATACCCGAAACAAGCTACCGACTCTATATTCATGTTCATATCTTGTGCATAACAACAACCTTTGAGAACTTTAGCTATGTTTTGTATTTCTTCAAGATCCTTGTTAGCTAAAATCACTCTCACATTTTCATTGTAAATCTTTACCTACATCGCCAGGAACTTTACCAATATCGTCAGTTACTTTGTTGAAAACCTGCAAGTTATTCACTAATGTTTTGCCACGTTTCTCAAGGGAAGTGATAGCTTGTGGGAAGTTTGCAAAATTGTAAGCAATAAACACAAGATCGCGTTGGAAGGACTTTTTCTGCATGATTTCAATGACGATCCTGACTGCAGCAGATTCTACTTCTTCAAAACAGTTGACAATTTATTTTATCTTTTCCAAATTTGCAGCATAGTAGAGTACCGCAGAGAGCCATGTACCCCACCAAGTCAAAATAGGCTGAGGAGGTAGCGGGATCTCGGGTGCTATTTCCTTGAACAACTGCACACGTGGCGGTGCTTTACGGAAGATTTTTCTTGACATTGGAAACTAGGCGATCGACATTTGAAAACAAGCTACGTATGTGCTCGGCAATTCTATCGATTCCATGAGCTAAGCATGTCAAATGCAACATTTTGGGGAATAAAACTAAGAGCACAAACTTTTTTCATGTGCAGAGCTGGCAGGGAACATAAAAGCTGACTGCAAAAAATGTAATAGATATGTGAAGAGAAAAAGATTATTGAAAACAAATGTAGGTCCCTTGCAGTCAGAAACAGGTGAATTGATCATGGGGAACAAGGACATGGCACACCAATTGAGTAACTACTTTGGTTCTGTCTTCACTAAGGAAGACATAAATAATCTGCTGGAAATAGCAGGGGACCGGGGGTCAAATGAGATGGAGCAACTGAGTGCAATCCAGGTTAGTCTGGAAGTGGTGTTAGGTAAATTGAATGGATTAATGGCCGATAAATCCCCAGGCCGGATAGGCTGCATCCCAGAGTACTTAAGGAAGTAGCCCTAGAAATAATGGATGCATTAGTGATAATTTTTCAAAACTCTTTAGATTCTGGAGTAGTTCCTGAGGATTGGAGGGTAGCTAATATAAGCCCACTTTTTAAAAAGGGAGGGAGAGAGAAAACGGGGAATTACAGGCCAGTTAGTCTAACATCGGTAGTGGGGAAAATGCTAGAGTCAGTTATTAAAGATGGGATATCAGCACATTTGGAAAGTGGTGAAATCATTGGAAAAAGTCAGCATGGATTTATGAAAGGTAAATCATGTCTGACGAATCTTATAGAATTTTTTGAGGATGTAACTAGTAGAGTGGATAAGAGAGAACCAGTGGATGTGTTTTATCTGGACTTTCAGAAGGCTTTCAACAAGGTCCCACATAAGAGATTAGTTAGCAAACTTAAAGCACACGGTATTGGGGGTTCAGTATTGATGTGGATAGAGAACTGGCTGTCAGACAGGAAGCAAATAGTAGGAGTAAACTGGTCCTTTTCAGAATGGCAGGCAGTGAGTAGCGGGGTACCGCAAGGCTCAGTGCTGGGACCCCAGCTATTTACAATATAAATGATTTGGACTAGGGAATTGAATGCAACATCTCCAAGTTTGTGGATGTCACGAAGCTGGGGGGTAGTGTTAGGTGTGAGGAGGATGCTAGGAGGCTGCAAGGTGACTTGGATAGGTTGGGTGAGTGGGCAAATGCATGGCAGATGCAATATAATATGGATAAATGTGAGGTTATCCACTTTGGTGGCAAAAATAGGAAAGTAGACTGTTATCTGAATGGTTGCCGATTAGGAAAAGCGAGATGCAACAAGACCTGGGTGTCATGGTACACCAGTCATTGAAAGTAGGCATGCAGGTGCAGCAGGCAGTGAAGAAAGCGAATGGTATGTTAGCATTCATAGCAAAAGGATTTGAGTATAGGAGCAGGGAAGTTCTACTGCAGTTGTACAGGGCCTTGGTGAGACCGCACCTAGAGTATTGTGTACAGTTTTGGTCTCCTAATCTGAGGAAAGACATTCTTGCCATAGAGGGAGTGCAGAGAAGGTTCACCAGACTGATTCCTGGGATGGCAGGACTTTCATATGAAGAAGGAGTGGATAGACTCGGCTTGCAGTCGCTAGACGTTAGAAGATTGAGGGGGGATCTTATAGAAACTTACAAAATTCTTAATGGGTTGGACAGGCTAGATGCAGAAAGATTGTTCCTGATGTTGGGGAAGCCCAGAACAAGGGGTCATCGTTTAAGGATAAGGGGGAAGTCTTTTAGGACTGAGATGAGAAAAATAATTTTCACACAGAGAGTGGTGAAACTGGTGAATTCTCTGCCACAGAAGGTAGTTGAGGCCAGTTCATTGGCTATATTTAAGTTAGATGTGGCCCTTGTGGCTCAAGGGATCAGGGGATATGGAGAGAAGGCAGGTACAGGATACTGAGTTGGATGATCAGCCATGATCATATTGAATGGTGGTGCAGGGTCGAAGGGCCAAATGGTCTACTCCTGCACCTATTTTCTATGTTTCTATGTTTCTAAGAGCATGTGAGGGGTCTTGGATATAGGTAGGGAGGGATTTGACCAGGGGGGATAGGATGGAGGTATGTGGAAATGAGTTTGGTGGGACAATGGAATATGAGGTGTTTTTCCTCCAGTTTGTGTGTGGCTTCACTCTGGTAGTTCAAGTAAGTTTATTGTCATGTGTCCCTGATAAGACAATGACATTCTTGCTTTGCTTCAGCACACAGAACATAGTAGGCATTTACTACAAAACAGATCAGTGTGTCCATATACCATAATATAAATATATACACACATGAATAAATATGGTAATGGAAGGGGCCCAGGGCAGAAAGCTCAGTAGGGGAATGGAAAGAAACCGGAGATCCGGTAAGCCTTGGTGGATCAAGTGCAAGTGTTTGGCGAAGTGGTTGCCGAGTCTATGCTTGGTCTTGCCAGTATACAGGAGGCCACATCAGGAACACCAGGTACAACACACGAGCAACCTACCTCAGCACTAGTTACACATGGAGATCCTACAATAATAACAGTGTAACTACTGGGAACATCTACAACCCTCCATTTGCCTCTGTATATCTTCTGTGTGTCTTCAAGCATATCTTGAAGACACAAAAACTACAGATGCTCTTTACCAAACAAGACACAAAGTGTTGGAGTAACTCAGCAGGTCAGGCAGCATATCTGAGGACATGGATAGGCAATGCTTCGGGCGTGAAGAAGAATCCCAACCTGAAACATCACCCATCCATGACCTCCAGAGGTGCTGCCTGGCCCACTGAGTTCCTCCAGCACTTTGTCTTTTTTTTCATAAGCATAGCTGACTCAATTTATCACAAGCATAGCTTACTCTATGCTTGCTTGCTTTAACCCCCCCCCCCCCCCCCCCCCCCCCAACAAAGAACAAGAATAGCTTCTTGTTCCTTATTTCAAAATCATTTACATTTACTATAATATCAAGATAATTATTTTGAACAATGATGATTTTCTGAATACTTTACTGATGAGTAAAACATTGTCAAATTTAAATAAAACTGTGGTGTTGCTTCTGCAGTCGCAGCCACATATCTGACCATATTTACACTATTATCTGATTTCCCTTCTTGGAATAGGTTCCCTGTGTACACTAGGCTGAAGCACGACAAACGTAAAATATAAATGTTTTCCAAATAAATCCATCACAAAAATAGTTTTTCTAACAGCATTAGTTTAAATGGTTACACATTTAAATACCGCACAGAGAGTGGTTGACAACTGGAATGCATTGCCAGAGGAAATGATGGAATCAGATACAATCAGTACATTTATGAAGTATTTAGTCCGGTGATTCAGTAGACAAGACATAGATTGATACGGGTCTTAGTGTGGACAAATGGGTTCAGTGTAGATGAGCAAAATGGTTGGCATGGAGGTGGGCCCTTGGTGTTGTACAACCCTTTAACTCTGTCTGGATGAACCACGTTGTGATTGTGATATTTGATGGTTCGACCTACGGTTCTGGTGCCTCTTTGGTGAGGTCAAGTCAAGCAACTCAAATCAAGATTAAGAGTGTTTAATTGTCATATGCACTGGGACTATAACAATGAAATTCTTACTCACTGCAGTTTGACAAGACACAATAAAAGCTACAACACAACAAATAAATAGGCAATAAATTATCAGCTATTCTAGGTAAATCAGACTATGGTCAAGCAGCCTTTGTTAGTATAAAATCCACATTAGATCGATACTGAGGCAGGATTGTGGTTCAGGTTATAGACAATAGACAATAGGTGCAGTAGTAGGCCATTCAGCCCTTCAAGCCAGCTGCCATTCAATTTAATCATGGCTGATCATCTATTATCAGTACCCCGCTCCTGCCTTCTCCTCGTATCCCCTGACTCCGCTATCTTCAAGAGCCCTATCTAGCTCTCTCTCGAAAGTATCCAGAGAACCGGCCTCCACCATCCTCTGAGGCAGAGAATTCCACAGACTCACAACTGTCTGTGAGAAAAAATGTTTACTCATCTCTGTTCTAAATGGCTTACCCCTTATTCTTAAACTGTGGCCCAAGGTTCTGGACTGCCCCAACATTGGGAACATGTTTCCTGCCTCTAGCGTGTCCAAGCCCTTAATAATATTATATGTTTCAATAAGATATCCTCTCATCCTTCTAAATTCCAGAGTATACAAGCCCAGCCGCTCCACTCTCTCAGCATATGACAGTCCCGCCATCCCGGGAATTAACCTTGTGAACCTACGCTGCACTCCCTCAATAGCAAGACTGTCCTTCCTCAAATTTGGAGACCAAAACTGCACACAATACTCCAGCTGTGGTCTCACTAGGGTCCTGTACAACTGCAGAAGGACCTATTTGCACCTATATTCATCTCCTCTTGTTATGAAGGCCAACACGTAATTCGCTTTCTTCACTGCCTGCTGTACCTTCATGTTTACTTTCATTGACTGATGAACAAGGACCCCCAGATCCCATTGTACTTCCCCTTTTCCCAACTTGACACCATTTAGATAATAATCTTCCTTTCGGTTTTTGACACCAAAGTGGATAGCCTCACATTTATCCACATTAAACTGCATCAGCCATGCATCTGCCCACTCACCCAACCTGTCCAAGTCACCCTGCATTCTCATAGCATCCTCCTCACAGTTCACACTGTCACCCAGCTTTGTGTCATCTGCAAATTTGCTAATGTTACTTGTAATCCCTTCCTCTAAATCATTAATATATATTGTAAATACCTGCGGTCCCAACACCGAGCCTTGTGATACCCCACTGGTCACTGCCTGCCATTCTGAAAGGGACCCGCTAATCACCACCCTTTGTTTCCTGTCTGCCAATCAATTTTCTATCCATGTCAGCACTCTACCCCCAATACCATGTGCCCTAATTTTGCCCACTAATCTCCTATGTGGGACCTTATCAAATGCTTTCTGAAAGTCCGGGTACACTACATCCACTGCTCTCCGTTGTCCATTTTCCTAGTTACATCCTCAAAAAATCCCAGAAGATTAGTCAAGCATGATTTCCCCTTCATAAATTCATGCTGAGTGCAGAATGGTTCAATAGCCTGATAGTTGATGGGGAAAAGCTGTTCTTGAACCGGAAGATATTTGATCTCAGGCTGCTGTACCTTCGTACCGATGGTAGAAGGCAGTTGATGATGAAAGCACATTGGATGTTCTCAATAAGTAAAGTGTGGAAGTTAGTAAACCGGTGGCATATGATACATTTTTGGTTGAAACCTGGCCATTCATCATGATCAGAATATCCAGCTGTTTTCCAAAAACCTTTAGCAAATAATTTTATTTGGAGAGTTGGAGAAAAGCATAATTACTCATGAACAAAATAATTTAAGATATTGAAAACATGTCAGATGAAAATATTGGAACGCTGAAATCTTATGCAAACATAGACTTATGTGAGAACATGGCTGTGTGTATTTCCAGCACATTTAATGTGGCAGATTGCAGAGTTAGGTACAGTAAAACTATGATAATTTGCAATCCAACTCTTCAGAAAGCCCAATGGGCCAGCATTGAGCTCATCGGGTGATGTCACAGCACTTTCTTTCATAAGTTAATTACTGGAAACATCCTCTCCATATCCACTCTATCCAGACCTTTCACTATTCAGTAACTTTCACTGAGAACCCCCCTCATTCTTCTAAACACCAGCGAGCATAGGCCCAAAGGCTCATCATAAGTTAACCCGCTCATTCCTGGGATCTTTCAACTCTCTGGGGCCCCGGTTTGGCATTACGTTCTATCTCACTAGAGTCCTGGTTCCTATGTTGCTTTTCAATTTGCTGGCACCCTGATTATTCACTCCCTTTGAACGTGATTTGGCACATGATTTAGAAGATTGGTAGAGAAGGTTATTTGGGCCTTGCAATTCCAAAGAGTGGAGCAGTGCATTAAAATGATGTTGAAAATGACCAGGGACACGGTATCTGTGAGGATACTTAAGGAAAGATACAAAGCTCATATTTTTGCATTTACCTCTTTCATGAGGTATTAAAATTGGGTGTGACTCCATTTTTGAGCATGATATTATAAAATTGAACAGTGCCACTGTGTGCTACACTGTACATTTATCCATTACGTCATATAGTTGATTAAATATTTTGAACAACTGTAGGTAGGCCTCAGGCAGTGCAACTTGGCCTGAGGATCACAGTGCAACTGTCCATGGATCATATGAATCACCTTCTGCTATTTGCAAACAACTGAAGTAAAAATTTGATCATTATTAATTAATTAAGATGAATGAATTAAGTTGGGAAACAAAATAAGCCAGTAAACCTACTTAAACCTGCTTGTCAGTGATCCCTTCATATAAAAAGTCTGAAGTGACTGTTACAGATGGCATTGAATTGTGGCTGCTTCGATTCTGGAACAAACTCGGATTTATTTCTCTGGATCATTGTTGTCTGAGGAGCAACCTGCTGGAAGATTATCAATTAGATAGATAGTCAGAGTTTTTTACCCTGAATTTTTTTTTTTTACACAGAGAGTGGTAGATGCTTAGAATACGATGCCAGCAGAGGAAATGGAAGATACAATTGCAATATTTAAGATGCATTTGGAGAGACACATGAATAGGCAAACCATGATGGGATATGGGCCGTGAGCAGGCTGATGAGCATAGTTTATATCATTGACATCATGTTTTATGTTCTATGATCCAATCTCTGTCCTATATGGCTGATAGTTAAATTTGAGACATTGTCTCCTCGTGATACTCAAGCGTGCCTCATGTTCATAAGTCATAGGAGTAGATTTGGCCCATCAAGTCTACTCCACGATTCCATCATGGCTCATGGCTATCTTTCCCTCTCAACCCCATTCTCCTGCCTTCTCCCCGTAACCCCTGACACCCTTACTAATTATATCAACCACCATTTTATGCTTCAATGTGAATACCTCTCATTCTTTAAACTGAAGACATTTAGGCCAAGTCTGCTTAATTACTCTTTATAGTCAAATCTCCCATTTAATCAATCTGATGTGTTGTCTTGGACAAAATGCACCTGAAACTAGCAGAGAAAAACTGGACAAACCACAACTGTAAATGATACTGATGTAGCTCATATTTAAACTTTCCTCAAATTATGGTGACTTAGCCAATCCTGCCTCAATTGCACTGCTATTACTGATTTAAACAAGTGGAAATTCCACTACAGGGCATTAAAGTAAGAGAGTGCCATCTGACTTTACAAAATTGTGACAATAGCTCTTTGAGACCAGATTGTATCCTTCAAGAATTTAAACTGTATATAAGTTCTTATGCAGGATTCAGCAGAGTCAAGCACAACGGGCAGTTGTGGAAAGTGGAAAGAAAGCAGCAGAATTTGAAGAAGCTCCTGAACGCAGACAATTTTGCAAATGGCCGTGTAAATGCCCACGCAAACCTTTATGTGCACCTGGAGTAAGTTTGGTAACTGATGGCTGTGGATGTTGCAAAGCCTGTGCAAAGCAATTTGGGGAGCTCTGCACTGAAGCTGACACCTGTGACCCTCACAAGGATTTGTACTGTGACTATTCTGGCGATAGACCTAAGTACGAATTTGGAGTATGTTCATGTAAGTTAAATTGTAACAATATTTTCTCTTCAAGTCTAATGTAAATAATCGCTGAATGTTCTTTAATTATTATATTTGAATTCTATGATAATGCCAATATTATGTTTGTTACTTTTATTAGATAGAGTAAAACTCTTAGGGATGACGATTGATGTATTTGTATTTTACCTGTATCACCTTTATTTCAAAGGTGTGAAATTTAAAAAAATGTATATACATTTAGTTTCAAATAAAAAGCATATCAGATAAGCATTTAGTTATTCATTGCAGGAACCGTAGAAAACATGTTTCACATGGAATCACTCCACTGGGGAAGTTTGTTCGGCGATATTTCAAATCATTTGTTTGATGATCTTTTATCTAAACTTCTACAACATCTAAGTATTCTACAGCATTGTAGAGGTGCAATTAGTTAACAAGAATAATGACAATGATACAAATATGTTTTTAGTTTGCACTGTAAATCAGTATGCTGGGTGATTTTGAACATCAGAAAGCACGCAAAAGAAAGTGCTGATGGCATCTCCATCTTCTCGTTCTTGATATTGAGCCAATAACAATATCATCATCTTTGACCATCAAATCCTAGAAATGTCCAATCCTTTCAGCTTTCATTTGAGATGGCCTGTTTCCGTGCTGTAATTGTTATATGGTTATATGGTTATTATCCATGCCAAATGTATTGCCTATTAATGCTAATCCCATTTGCCTCCATTAAATCTGTATCCTACCTAAATGCCTTTTAATTGTGATTGTATATGGCTCAGCCATCTTCACTGGCATCTCGTTTCTGATAACTAACAGCCTCTGTATGTTAAACTTGAAATAGGATTATTAGAATAGGAAAGTTTAGAATTCTCAGTTGAAACAAAATGAGTGGGCAGAATTTTTCTGAACATTGAGAAAATTCCCCCTCCTCTCCAGCTCACGTATGGGAGTTAATTGCCAATTCACCATAATTTTTATTACTACATAAATGTGAAGTAATGCAGTTAGAACATTGCGCAGCTAATTGGCAATGGCAGCAGCGAATTTGTAAAAGTATGGGTTATCAATTACTTTTGAGCTTGTATGAAGATTAACCTACTGATTTCTCAAACTGCTTTCTGCTTTCTTTAGATACTGTTGGAGTTGGGTGTGAGTTAAATGGAATATTATACAGACATGGTCAAACATTCCAGCCTCATTGTCACTATAAATGCACATGTGTGAATGGTGTTTTGGGATGCACACCTACCTGTACAAAGAAATTATCAACTGGCCAGTGTAAAAATGTCAAGATCATAAAGAGAACTGAATATTGCTGTGAAAAGTCCCTTTGTGATAAGACTGGAGGGAAGACTGTGCAAGCATTTGCCCACAGAGTAATGTCTGGTAAGTTGTTTAAATAAATGTACTAACTGTTGTGATGGAATTGAAATAAAATTTATGTATTTGGGTTTAGCCGTACAATTGGTCTAAATCAGTTAAATCCTTCAACTGTGTGATGGGTATGTGATTAATGTGATGAGTCCTAAGCTGGCTGAAAAGTTACAGTAATATTTTTCAAAGTTAAATAGCCTGGCTTGCATGTATGTCCCTTATGGTTACTGGGCTCTCAATGAAAACGTAACAGAGCAACATTGACGTTGAATGAATCCATAATCTGGGAATATTGGCTGGAAAATAAAAGCATTTAAGAAAGCACATTTCTAATTTAAAAAACAAATACATTAAAACTGGCACCAAGTAGTGACCATGTTATAGTGCTGTGTAATTGTTTTGCAAAACAGTTTTTTTTGGATAGTTGATTCTAAAGTTTAGGGAATGTGAATGTTTTTGCTTTTCCCTGACTTGAAGGGTAAGGTAATTTATGATTTAAAAAAAAAAGAATTTTAAAGTCATACCAGAGATTGATTTTTTTTTTTAACTTACATTTATTTATGTAAAACAAGGACATTTTTTAAAATCTGGGATTGAAACACCAATGTTTATTTTTCAAATAACTTTGTTTAAATATTATTTGGATGAGATAACCAGGAAAACTAGCCCTGTTCAGGGAAGAGGTTTGATTTTTGCTACGATTCAGTGTTGCAGGAAGATTAAAACATATTGCTAACAATTTCATATCCTTTTAATATGCACAATATGTTTTTTACAAGGATGTATCCCAATTGATTGGTTCTCAGAAGAGGTGCAATCTCCCAACATGCTATATTATTATATCATATTATCATAATATCATATTATATCTATTATTTTATCATAATCTTTAACAATTTATTTCGTAATTTTTAAAGTTGTTTTTAAATTGTGGTCCTACAATAAGTATGGCATTCTTTAACTATGTTAATAAGCACTTTCTAAACCTATTAAGGTAAAGTTAGGAGACAGGATACTTAAAGAAGTGTGGTTAAATATCTCTCTTCAGTTCTATTTACATAATGAAACTTACCAAATAAAATAAGTAAATCTTTATGTTCCAGCATATTTCATTTATTTCCTGCTTTCAATTCTATTTTCAGTCATAAAAATTGTTAAATATTATAGGATTGCAAGCCATAATAATATTTTCTTTTTGATTTTGATTATACAACAAGGAACAAAAAACAGAGCATAGACTTACTCAGCTTTGAAGTATAGATGGAAGTCATTTCATCCAAAATGCAATACCACTTTTTCGCTTGTCTACAAATTGGAAGAAGAAAAAGCAAGGAGGTTGAGAAGAGGTGAAAGGGTGGTGTGTGTGGAAAAGGGAATGGGGATGTGGGGAATAGACAGCTGGGGGTATGAGATTCATGGCAAGATTGGAAGGAGAAATAAACAACTAAGCCATCATATTGGTGCAAGACTCGTGTTCAATTTTGACTATGGGTGCTGCTTGTGCAGAGTTTATATGTTCGCCCTGTCACCATGTGGGTTTTCTCCAGGTGCTCCAATTTCTTTCCACATTTCAAATATGTGCAGGGTTGTAAATTAATTGGCTTCTGTAAATTGTCCCTAGTGTGTAGGATAGTATATAGTGTATGGGTGATAGCAGGTTGGCGTGGACTTGGTGGGCTGAAGGGCCTGTTTCTTTGCTATATCTCTAAATTAAACTAAACTAAAACTGGGGAAGAGAGATGGTGGGACCTGGGGTAGAGAATGGGCAAGTGCTGTGGGATAAAAAGTCCAGAATAAGAATTGCTTAGTGAGAGGATCAGAGGGACCTGAGGGAGAGAGAGAAGCAGGAAAAGGCAGGAGAGGGGAGCAGGAAAAGGCAGAAGGGAGACAGACAGATGAGGCAAGGAGAATCTGAACACAGAAAGAGGGGACCGAGGAGAGCCAATGGAAATAGAAAGGGCCATTGAGAGCCAATCAAGACCGATGGTTGCACATCTGTAATATTGTGGGGTGAAGAGCATCAATATCTAAAGCAATGTATATATATTTTAGATGATTATTGGTGAGCTAATAATTTCTCACACGTTGTGCACCTCCCTACATTATAACGTTCCTAATTTCCATTAAAAAGTGATGATCTTTGTTTTAAAATATCTCCATGACCATAGCCCCACTATTTTTTATAATCCTACAATTTTTTGTGCTACTTGCACTCCATTGCTGTCTCTCTGAACATCTTGAAATTAATGATTGCACTGTTGATAGCCAAAGTTTCAAGGGCAAACACCTGGATGTAACCTCTAGCATCCTCTCTTGAAGCTTTTTTTTTTACCTTTTATCTCCTTTTGTGCATTTAAGGCACACCATAAAATCTATTTCAGTGACCAAGCATTTGATTGCTTAAATGACATTTTCTATAGTGTATTTTCATATTTTGTTTGATAACATTCCTTTGAAGTGCCTTGGGGCAGTTTACTTCTTCAAGTGTTCTGTATAAATTCAAACTGTTCTACTTTTCAAACTTTCTTAATGAACTGGATGTTGACACAATAAATTTGCCATTTCCTGCAACCTTCTGCATTCCTTCCAACTGTTTTCTATGCTTTTTGCTGTAGTTAGATGATTCTGGTTATAATCACTGCATCAGTGACTAAATCATTTACATTCAGATTCCAAGGACACATGACTAACCTTCCATTTAATTCCCCTTTGTTTTCTATCCTTCAACCTTCTCTGTCAGTTGTTCATCACGATCACTTAATATGAATTTGAAGAGAAATTCTTGCATTGGTGTGTCTCAGTCCTCTTTATTCTATTACCAGTTTACAAGGCAAGAGCGGTCGTGTGGCGGAAGAAGTGTATGCTGCAAACTACTCCGTGGAGTGCATGTTCAAAACCTTGTGACATGGGAATTTCAGTCAGAGTGACAAATGACAACAGCAGGTGTGAACTTGGGAGAGAAAGTAGACTGTGTTTTATTCGACCTTGCAACACAGGCACATTGAAAAATATGAAGGTAAATCACTATGGAAAATTAGTTACAATTCATGAGTAACACTTTTCAAGAGTATAGACAAGAAAGCAAGATGAAAAGTTAATTTGATTGCATCAAGATATATGGGTCTTCCTGTAAATAAGAGTACCAACCTGTGACATGGGTGACCAAATTTGAAAAATAAATGAGAGAAAAAAAATGTATATATATTTTTTAATATACATAAATGAGAAAGAATATAGTAACCTTTCATTGAATTCGATGTTAATTTACTCGAAATTTGCCCGGAACCAAAATTGTACACAAAATAAACTGTTATATCATTGAGTATGTCAAAAATCGGGAGGGACTACAGATTGAGACATCGCTAAAATAGGTGAGCAAACTAGATTTTTATTTCATGCTTTTAAGTTCTATTCATTATTAAGTATTTCAATGGAAAGCTTAAACACAAAATATAAACAATATAAAAAAGATCCCATAAATATAAAAAACGGTTACTCTGCTTTTAATTCACACATTTCACACGCGACCAAATGGACACTGCTACTCACGTTGTGCTGCAAAAACTTGGGGCGTCATAAAACCAACTAATCGGGTGATAAATGATAAAAATCATTAGCATCATCAGAATTTGGCTTACATAGTTATTTAATTACAAAATTAATTTAATTTTTCTGGTATAAATTAGCCTAAGGATTTGATGAAATCCTGCTTGAAAAATGTCATAAAAAAGGCAAGAAAACACAGGGACATATCTGATATTTTTCTTTGTAAAAACAGATTTATTTATTTTTCCTTTGTCTCATTATTTTGGCTAAACACCATGACCTATATTACTTAAAATAAAGGATATGAAATAAAGGGAATATTAAAGCGAGACACGTGTTGTGAAACAAAGTGATCTTTATTGTGTAATACAGAGAACAGTTCACACGCGAGTGGGGAGGGTTCTCCCAGAGTTCTATATATATAATATCAGGGCACACCCCTATATATATAATATCAGGGCAGCAGCCTCTACCTACAGCCTGTCTGTTATTTCTATCTTTTAAAAAAAAATTTAGTTAGTCTAAAGTCTTGTGTTGGGGGAAACTTTAACTTTTCTATGTGGGGGAGGGGGGCAGGGTAAGGGGGAAACCGTTTCCCAGTCTCTTCCTGGCGGGGACGCGACTATTTCTCCGAGTCGCGCCTCGCCTCCCACCTCGCGGCCTACCAGCTGGATCGGAGCGGCCTTTCCTGCCGGGGACCGGGAACCGGACCAGAGCTGCTACAGCGGCGGTGCAGCACTGGAGTCACCGCGGAGTGGGCGATGCCTACCTGGGTCGCCGTTTGGAGCTCCGAAGCGTTGAGCTGTTGCTCCAACATCGTGGAGCTCTGGTGCGCTGACCGTCATCGTGGAGTCCTGGGGCGCCTTGCAGAGAGTCTCCAGCAGCAGTCTCCACCCGGCGCGGCCTGCGGACTTTGGAAGCCACCGACTCCGGTAGGAGGGGGCCGACTCTGGTGTCCACGCCGCTGAGGACGTCCCGCAGCCCCGACGTCGGACTTACAACACTGCGGCGAGCGGTCCTGAACATCAGGCCGCCCGTAGCAACAACTGCGGAGGGCACGGGAAGGCCCTGACCACGGGGAACAATGGAGGAAGAGACTGACTTTGGTGCCTTCCCACACAGTAGGAAACTTTGATTCTGCTGTGTGGGGATGTTTTATGTCAAACCCTATAGTGTGTTGTGTCCCTTTTTTTATTGTATGGCTGTATGGGAATTTCATTTCACTGTGCCATCAGGCACATGTGATGAATAAATCTATCTTGTATCTTGTATCTTGTAGCTACGTGACGACTTCCTCCCGCCAAACCTAGTCATGTGACCCTGCCAGCCCTAGGGCCAAGGGTTCGGCCAGTAAGTGGCCTAACCACCAGGTGGCGCCACAATATTACATAAAAAACAGGAAAATAACCTGGAAGTTTGGAGACCTTCAGTTTCACTACTGAGTGCTGTATTTACAGAAACACCCCCATATCCATGCATCTCAGTAAAAAGACATCAATTCAAAAATTAACGCTCCTTTAGTCATGCAGTACAAAGAGACAGGGTCAGTTCGTAAGGATAGAAATTCACCTCTGGCTTCGAACATAAAAAGTGCTCCATACTTTGTAGCCAGCTATCTGATATTAATTCAGTTGAAGTCAGCGAAATTAGTTCCAAATTAGAACCCAACAGGTTTGTGGTTCTGCAAAGTCCATTCTCGGCATGTGTGTCTGATATTATTTTTATTTTGTCAGATTTAAAAAAAAGGGAGCATATAAGTGAAGGAATTAGAATTTCAGTTGGAATTCTATCCATACAGGCAGCCTTAAAACCCCCCCCAACATTTTTTTGAGTATTTTCCGCTACCCTTGGATTATCCTCAGCTATTGTATATCAGATTTACTGATTACATTAGCTTTATCTCAATTCTTTTCATAGGACATTGTTTACAAATTGCCAACTACATGTCTCAATGTACAATGGTGATTACACTTCAAATGTATGCCATTGGCTTTGCAGTACATTGGAACAATCTGAGCATGTGCATTTTTCCTGTCCTCTTCTACATTCCCATTCATTTTTGTTTAGTCATGGAATAGTGAACCTCTGAAGTGATGCTCAAATAAAATTTGATACACTGTTTTACATTAATGGCAGCATGTTCACATGTACTTCCAACCTGACCTTTTTTTAATCCCTAATGATCCATTGATAGGTTCTACAATAAAACTAGCTACCATTGCCACTGCGTTAACGGTTTAGGGAGAATATTTTGTTATTCACAAAAAACCTAAAGGGGATCATCTTGGCTAAAAGGCATTTTATATATTCGAATCTTAAAGGTTGACTAGGTCCTATGATATTCCATAAGTTGACTTTAAGACATGCCTTCCCTTCCTATATAACCTGTAGTTTCTTGAAACAAAAGAAAACTTATTAAAAAAAAACTAAACACAACTCATTCCCAATCATGTTTAAGAAGGAACTGCAGATGCGGGAAAATCGAAGGTGGACAAAAGTGCTGGAGAAACTCAACGGGTGCGGCAGCATCTATGGAGCGAAGGCAATAGGCAACGTTTGGGCCAAAACCCTTCTTCAGACTGCTGTAGGGTGGGGGTGCGGGAAAAAGAAAGGAGAAAGGAAGAGGAGGAGCCAGAGGGCTGAGGGAGAGCTGAGAAGGGGAGGAAACAGCAAGGGCTACCAGAAATTAGAGAAGTCAATGTTTATGCCGCTAGGCTGCAAACTGCCCAAGCGGAATATGAGGTGCTGCTCCTCCAATTTCCGATGGTGCTCACTCTGGCCATGGAGGAGGCCCAGGACAGAAAGGTCGGATTCGGAATGGGCGGAGCAGTTGAAGTGCTGAGCCACAGGCGGATCAGGTTGGTTAATGAAATGAATGCGGACCGAGCAGAAGGGTTCGGCAAAACGATCGCCAAGACTACGCTTGGTCTCACCGATATAGATCAGCTGACATCTAGAGCAGTAGATGCAATAGATGAGGTTGGAGGAGGTGCAGGTGAACCTCTGTCGCACCTGGAATGACTGCTTGGGTCCTTGATTGGAGTCGAGGGGGGAGGTAAAGGTCGCTTTACCTCCCCCCTATTTCCTTCTGTCCATAGACGCTGCTGCACCCGCTGAGTTTCTCCAGCACTTTTGTCTACCATCATTCCCAATCATTACCATCAATTAAGAAAAATAAATGAAAATGATGCAAGTTTCTAAACTTCATTTAGAATATTGGGCAATGAGTGGAGAGCCAGAATAATGCTCCAGATACTAGTGTTGCTCATTCAATTACATTATGATTTCACGGCAAGAAGGGATAGATGCTTTGGATGCCATATTTGGCTGACTGTACTATCAATATTTGAATGTCCTGCAACATTGCCAGTGCTTATTGTAAAACTATCACCAAAAACTTGATTCATAACACAAAATAACAATAACTTTTATTGTTTTTACATTTTTGTATTTTCCTTTCAGAAAGACAAGAAGTGCCTACAATCATTCCAGCACACCAAGCCCGAAAGATTTTCTCTCTCTGGTTGCACAAGCAGAAGCTACAGGCCAACATTCTGTGGTACATGCTCTGATTCTCGTTGCTGCATTCCCCATCAAGAAAAGACTGTGAAAGTACAATTTAACTGTACTGATGGGGGAATAATCATATGGAAGATGCTGTCGATCACATCTTGTAAATGTCAAAGAGTCTGTGTTGATTCAGAGGACATATTCTCAGATCTGAATCTGCTGTAGTCAATCGCTGCCTGCAATGTGGGCACCATAAGACAGCAGAATCATTTACACAAGCCTTCTCTACAAAAGGATGTAAATTTGGTCTTATAATTTAATACAGCTAGATTACACAAAGTTAAACAACATACATAAAGCAGCTTGAGATGCATCTTCATAAACAAGTCGTCAAGTTTAGTTTATTGGTCACATACACATACGAGATATGCAGACCTGTACAAAGCTATAATTTGCTCCACCATGACAGCAAAATAAAATCCATTTGTAAAGTATCTGTATCATTAGTTACTTTGCCTGAGTCTGTCTCAAATAAAATCTCTGTTGCTCACTCTACATTTCAGCAAAGATCCCCCTCTATCATATAGTTGGAAAAGAACTAGAACTTTATTATAATTAAAATCGCTGCTTTAGATTTACAGTTTCAGTTTGAAGTAGACAAGGTTGTGTAATATTCTAGAAATTGACATATACATTTTCATTGAAAGCAGATGTTTATAATTGCTGCAGAATATTGAAGGTAATATATCTAAATTGTTACAATTAAATAGCTAATCTTGCATTTAAATTATTTTTTCACAAATTTCATTTCTCACTTAATTGAAAATGATTTTTGATGGTCATTTATTGATAGCTGTTGTAGCAGATGCTGGTTTAAACCGAAAATAGACATAAAATCCTGGAGTAACTCAGTGAGACAGGCAGCGCCTCTTTATAGAAGGAATGGGTGAAGTTTCAAATCTAGACCTTTCAAACTTAACAGATAGCTGGTAGTTGGTTCAGGAAGAGCAATCTTGTCCGAGTTAAGTGGGTAACGGTTTACAACATACTCTTGTAGATTGAGTATGTAATCTAGTCTGATGACAGTTGCCTTTTAGATTAAACATTACACCAATGGCTTGCCCATATTTTTTGCATCCACAGTAAGACATAATTTAATAAGCATAAATATTGGTCAACATTTAACCCCAAATCAATATATAGAGCACATTATTTGGCCATTTGTTTCAATGCTAACTGGGGAATTTTTCACTAAGTATTTTTCACTAGAATGTTGCCTGGGTTTCAACAACTAAGTTACAGAGAAAGGTTCAATAAGTTAGGTCTTTATTCTCTGGAGCGCAGAAGGTTAAGGGGGGACTTGATAGAGGTCTTTAAAATGATGATGCGGTGTTGAATGAGCTTCCAGTGGATGTGGTGGAGGCAGGTTCGATGGTATCATTTAAAAATAAATTGGATAGGCATATGGATGAGAAGGGAATGGAGGGTTATGGTATGAGTGCAGGCAGGTGGGACAAAGGGAAAAAAGTTGTTCAGCACGGACTTGTAGGGCCGAGATGGCCTGTTTCCGTGCTGTAATTGTTATATGGTTATATGGTTATAAGTAAATCAGTTGTCATTTTCCTTCTATTAATTAAGTCACTATTCACTACATTAAAATACTAAATGGGCTGGAAAACCGAGTTTTAAAAGAGTTGTAAGAGTTTGTATACTGAATGGCAAGAGTCAGATATGTGTTGTTATATGATCAAAATTACGTAAATTTACAAAATGCATTAAAACATCAATAATCCATTATTGAACTATACAGAAATACAATTATTCAACATCTGGATCACCCTAAAGATGCTTGCCATGCTGTTTCAATTCTTGTGGCTATGGCACCCAGAGTTTCAACTCACCAGGGCATAGGTTCCCACTTTCCCTCTAAATTTGCCATAAAACGTTGAGGTTTACTTACAAAGTGAATCAGTTTTAGTTAATAACTTTTAAATTAAGAAAATTTATATTTGGTATCTGCCTTATTATAATTCAACATAGACACAAAATGCTGGAGTGTCCATTGTGACAGGTAGTATCTCTGGAGAGAAGGAATGGGTGACGTATTGGGTTGAGACCCTTCTTCAGACTTAGTCAGGGGAGGGGGAGATACAGAGATAAGGAATTTAAGCTTGTTTAAGAACTGCAATGATACATTGTTTAAACCTTTATTAACCCTTGTCGCTGCAACAGCCAGAATTTCATTAATTGTGTTCCATGCTGGGTTCAAAATGGGGTCACCGTGTTGCTTACACATGCTATGTTTGAGACAAAATATCACCAATAAAGACTGAAGCTGTAATGTAATCAGGACTCCCAAATAGTGAAATCAGATTTCACCCAAAAGTATGATGTTACGCAAATGAGCGAATTAGCATATTTGTGTATACGAAAAGTACTTTTTGATAAAAATACATGCAAATTCAATAAAAATTGTTTTAGAAAGTGAATAATTTGTGAATACAGTTTTTTGAACATGTTGTGGGTGATTATATCCCAGATAATTCATAGAAATTGAAATATCAAATGCACGACAGCATGAATACGCATGCAATGTCAAACCACAATGTCAGTTTCAAATTCATTCAATGTACCAGGGTATAATAGTCATTTTTAGCATACAGTTTATTTGTAGTCTATTCATATTCAATTGTATATTGATACACTGTATGGTACCGTTTGAAACATTTAGGGGAACACATTGGACGTTCACAGTCCTCACAGTATGTTGTAGTCTGGTGGCACAGAGCAGAGGCACGATCCGAGCACACAATACATTCAGGCCTGTACCTTTTATTCTTATATTCTGCACAAAAATGCTGTTCTACTAACCGCCTTCTCATTCGCTGATCAACAGTGTCTGCTTTGGTCCTTGCTTTGGTACGAATGTTCACTGGAATGAGAGAGTCAATAACTTTCCGGTGGAAACCAAGCTGATTAATGTTCTCATCAGGACGTGAAAGTTTATAAGCGATAAAAACCATTCACAAGCACAGTTTCCTTCACAAAGTGGAAAATAACTTGATACCATTTCTGGCATTTGTGTGGATAACAGTAGCAAGCCGATAATTGGTCAAATCTGTCAACGCCACCCATAAATTTGTTGTTGTCCTGCACTATGGCTGGATTCTTCACAGTCTACTTTCCCATAGGTTCTTTCATTGACCAAATGTCCTTGTCGACAGTCTCATTTCCATGTATAGATGAGAGACAACTGACACAGGCTGTGTGTCTTGCCATGTGGTAAAAGTAAGGCCATCAGTAGAATTCCAAAACAGATGTTGATCCCCCTGTTTCAGCTTTACCATGTCTGCTTTACCAACTTTTTTTGGGCAAACCTTTTCGGTTTGATCTTACGGTACCACAAGCACCAGTCCCCTTTTGTTTCAAGGTAAGAAATAGCTCAGGGGGAAAGGAGAAACGGCTGTCCATATGTGCCTTATGACCATTGGAATCAATTCTACCTACAAGAGTTTTCACCACACTAGACCCCAAGGTCATCTTGCGATCATTGTTCTCACTTTTACTGGTGTAAGCATTCCATCGTAGATTATATCCATTCACAGAATCTCACAAAGCCCAGATTTTTATACTCCTTTTACTAGGCTTATTGGGGATATATTGCTTGAAACTCAAGAGGCCTTTGAATCCTTTCATTATTTCATCTATTGATATTTCTTGGTGTGGCTGATAGAAATTCAAATACGTATCTTTCACAAGATTTATCACAGGACGTATTTTGTACCGTGGGTCACAATCGACATGACCCTTCACCTTTTGATTGGCATTGTCATTGAAATGCAGGAAGGAACGCAGAAGTAGGTACTCATCACGACTGAACCCCTGGGTTTGTGTCAGCCAAAAACTATCCCAGTAATCATGGAGGTGATTTTTACTACACAAGCCCTTGATGATTTCAAGGGCCACATACACTTCACTTTCTTCCTCAGAAGTATCATGCCACTTTCTAATTCCTGATGAGGGTGGTAGCTCATCATCAATAACATGATTGTCAAAGAATTGCGAGGCATATCTATTTGTTTCATCAGCCATGAGTGCAAATATAGCAGGTGGAAAAAATGCAGTGTAGAATCAGCTGGTTGATCACGTCCAGAGTCCATTGGAACCCTTCATCCTGGCTCAGGCTGACCTCAAAATAAGGTAGAGGGATTAAAAATAAAATGGTGCTTATCAGCAGGACCTAATTTGATCCAATTCTGAATGTCAGTCAACACTGCAGGCCCACGATTCTGTGCTACATGCCTTGGAGGGGTAGGAGATGCATTGTCAATGTCCACATCACCCCCTTGGACCCAGTTTTGGTCATTTTCAGATGTGTTGTCATCGGAAATTTCATTTTCAATATCATCGTTATTACCCAGTTCATCTTCGGAATCATTTGAAAGTTCCTCAGAGTCACTGTCTGCAAAGATCTCACGTAGAATGGACTCAGCAGTTCGTCTCCTACGAGAATCCGCCATGATGGTTTTGAAAAAAGGTCACACGCAAAATTCTTGCGATTTTTGAATGAAAACACCTATTTCTCAAGTATTATCTCTAGAGAGCGCCAGTCTAACCCTAACCCACGGTGGTTTTGTAACCAAAACATCTCGCAATTTTTTAATGAAAAGTTCACACGCAAAGCCCAGAGATACACGGCTGTGAAGCTTAGCAGACATTTAACATTACCAGTCGGTTATCCTCGGTTCTGAAAACTACTACTCATGTTTTTTCCCCCAATGAGTCAGTGAAATTCACCGGTCAGCACTGGCTACAACCTACGAGAACCTTTGACCTCCTGGCGACCCACCTACGGCACGAGAAATCTCGCTACTCTCCATGGCGGCTTAATTCTAGTCGCCGCTAATTTATCAACGTTGAAAAATTTGCGGTGACTATAATGAGGCCGCAACTAGTTCCCAGAATACGCAAACTCCTCACGACCATGAAGGCGCGACCACCCATGAACATGTGGAGACTGCAGTCTCCTGCAGTCGCCAAAAAAGTTGCCTGTGGGGTAGGCTCATTACACTAGTTATAGGAAAATAAGTCTCAACTTGGTTGAAACAAAGTCGGCAATTGGCGTACTCCCGCCGAAAGAGTGATTTCAGTCATCAATCAGCGTACATGCGCATCGAAACGATTAAACAATGCAATATCCATATTGGAAGTGATGCACTTCATCTATGTGGATATGCTCCTTAAATGTATTGGACAGGTCAACTCCATGAACTTGAAATGAATACGCAAAATGTTTAAAGAGTAATATTTTGTTTACTTCACTATTTTAATCTCTCTCCTTGGTAGTTTTTGCAAATACCAGGCAACATTATGAAAAGTTCACACGCTAAATTCTCGCGATTTTTTGAATGAAAACACCTATTTCTCGAGAGTTATCTCGAAAGTACCAGTCTAACCCTAACCCATGGTGGTTTTGTAAACAAAAATTCTCGCAATTTGAGTGAAAATCTCACACACAAAATTCTCGCGATTTGAATGAAAACACACATTACAGTGGACAAATTAATTTTTATTGGATTAGATACTCAATTGTCAGAATTGATCATTTTATACACACACACACAATATACAATTTTATAGTAAATCTAAATTATTGCAAATAAAAAGGATAAAAAATAGTACATCTTGTAACATTAGTTCTTTGGTATTTCATTCATTTTTCAAAAATGATAGAAGTTTCAGCAACAGATCCATTTTATAAAAATGCATAAAATGTCATTAGTTTAATCAAACAAGAATACAAGCTATCATAAATATTAATGAAATCCAGTAAGGATTTTATTTACATCCAAAAAGGTTACATCCAGTTTTTCAGAGCAGTGTCTGGGAGTAGAGGGTGATTCAGGTTTGCTTTTCCTAACTTAAATAGACTGAGGCCTATTCAGTAATAGGCCAGCTGACACCGGCTTCCCAAGTTCCCTGCACTCACACTGTGTTTGTGATGAGCCACCAACTCATCATTGGAACAACAAAATATATTGAAATAAATACTATAGTAATTCAGAAAATCTGTGCAATAAAGGTTTAGAACCTCACCGTTAGAAAATTATATATTGAGCAATACATGTTACTGTCAATAAACATTAAACATATATACAGTATAAGTGTATGTAGATACATATTATAGATAATGCATATATCTAATACATGTGTCTAATATATATTATAGTATAATATAGCAGATATTATATGTATAATATGTACATACATTCTCTAATTATTTGTCTAATATTGATTGAACAGTTCTTGCATTTCATTATCCAATATTTTACATTGCAATGGAAAGACGAGGAACATTGTTGATTATTTGTCCTTTAGTAGCATCCAATTGGTTGTACTCTTCAATTAGTGATGTCAGAGAATCGGTTGCTTCTGTGAAGCAGCTTTGTTCCATTCCATCTATATGAAGATAGTGATGAATGTGAGCCTAAAGTGACAGAATTAACATGGGTCATTACTGAAATAATCATGGGATTCATAGTAATATCTAAATATGGGAAGTGAAATAATGGAAATATGTAGAAGAGTTGATTATGACAAGATTTGTAAGCAATGTTGTTGTTAACTATCAATGGATTAAAAGGCTAAAAGGATCAAAGCTTTCTTTTGATATTTTTTATCCATATGCCACTGGAGATCACATTCATACTCATTTCCATTGCATACGGTTTATAAACAGGTACTATGCCATGCAGTTAATTACCTGGCACGGAAACAGGGGCTGATCAGGGATAGTCGGCACGGTTTTGTACTGACATATGTGGGAGATTGTGTTTTACAAATCTGATTTAGTTTTTTGAAGAAGTAACCAAAAAGACTGATGAGAGCAAAGCAATAGATGTCTACATGGACTTCAGCAAGAATCTGATAAGGTTTTGCATGGTTGGCTGCTGTGGTAGGTTAGATCACATGGGATATATGAGAACTAGCAGCTGGGATAGATAATTGGCTTCCTGGAAGAAAGGAGATTGTGAGGATGGAAGGCTGTTATCAGTCTGGAGCCCTTTGACTGGTGTGCCTCAGGGATAGGTGCTGGGACCATTGCGGTTTGAGGTGTATATCAATGATTTTGATGAGAATGTACAAGGCAAGATTGATAAGTTTGCAGATGACACTAAAGTGGGGGTATTGTAGATAGTGAAGATGACTAACAAAAATTACAGCAGGATAATGATCAGCTGGGCAAGTGAGCTGAGGTATAATCATGGAGTTTAATGCAGATAAGTGCAAGATGTTGCATATTGGGAAGTCAAACCAGGGCAGGACATTCACAGCAAATGGCAGGGCCATAGGGAGCATTGGGGAGTAGAGGGATGTAGGAGTGCAAGTACATAGTTCCCGGAAAGTGGCATCACAGGTCGATAAGGTGGTCAAGGTGACTTTTGGTATGCTGGGCTTCATCAGTCAGTGTATTGACTATAGAAAGAGGGATATTATGTTACAGTTGTACAAGTCATTGGGGTGTCCACATTGGGGGCGTTGTGTTCAGATTTAGTCATTCTGCTATAGGAAGGATGTTGAGAAGCTGGAAAGAGTGGAGAAAACATTTTCGAGGATGTTGCCAGGACCTAAGGGCCTGAGCTGCATGGAGAGCTTGGCCAGGCGAGGACTTTATTCCTCGGAGGGCAGGAGGCTGAGGGGTGATCTTACAGAGGTGCATAAAATCATGACGGGGAGATATAGGGTGAATGAACAGTATTTTACCCAGTGTCAAGGAATCTAGAACCAGAGGACGGGTGTATAAGGTAAGATTTTATAGGAATCTGTGGGACAATTTTTTTTCTTCACATGAGCTGCCAGAGGAGGTAGTTGAAGCAAAATTATAACAACATTTAAAATACATTTGAGCAGGTACATGGTTGGAACCATGGTGAGTTAGAAATTTACTGACATTACAATGAAAGCTATGAATGCAAATCAGGAGCTTCAGGAAACTATCAATTAAATTGCAACAACCGAAAGGTAAATGAAATACAAAGCCAGTCAACGCAATGTTTTAAACCTTGAAAAAAATAACAGAATTTTACCTTGCAGATTTATCCCACTAAAGATCAGAATGATGGCACTTCACCACATAAATAGCCAGGCCATACCATTCTATTTTTGGTCTTTCAATATTTCTGCCATTCAGACTGCTGCTAAACACCAACACACTGCAAAGGCAAATTATTTAGAATTTACCTTTTTCTTGTAAAGTTTTACAAAACGATCCTTGAGGTCTGTGAAGGTAGATTTAACACAAGTATTGTTGGCCAGTGCCAACAAAGAATGTGTGTGACCCACGGGAGGTATTGAGCAGAGGCTTGTTTTCCAGCCTTCTTGATTCCATGAAACAAACTGCAGGGAAGGCTTCAATCTGGAAGGAAATATTAAAGTTGATCTTTTATTATTCAACTTGGATATGAATTATAGCCACAGTATTAAAAATTGTTGCTGTGGACATGATTATGTAGTAAGTAACTACTAAGTAATTATTGCTGCAAAACTGACAGAATGCTAAATACAAAATGCTGGAGTAACTCAGGCAGCATCTCTGGAGAGAAGGAATGGGTGACGTTTCAGGTCGAGACCTATCTTCAGATGGTCTGAAGAAGGGTCTTGCCGAAACATCGCCCATTCCTTCTCTCCAGAGATGCTGCCTGTCTGGCTGAGTTAATCCAGCATTTTGTGTCTATCTTTGGTGTAAACCAGCATCTGTAGTTCCTTCCTACACATAATGCTAAATAACTTGATCAACATTAAACTATGTTTTTCTTGTGGGGGGAAAAAGTATTTTCTTGATTTCTTTCAATAGCTTTCCACTGAACGTCAAATCACTCTTAATCCCACTGTATTTCTTTATCTAATACATTTCCAATTATGCTGCAAGGTTTTCCACCTGTAAGATTAATAATGCCGTTTTCATCTCTCCACTCTCACTGTCTGATAGAGTTGTTGAAAGTCCCTTTGTGCGCTCTCTCTCCTCTCCCCTCTCCCCCACCCATTCATAGATATTTTCTCTAATGTTTCTGTTCCATCCGCATCCTTTCTGAAATTTATAACTTGCTTTCACACGTTCCTAGTTCTGATTAAGTATCTTCAACTAAGGAACATGAAAAAAATATATAGGTAAGCGTATCCACATACCTCTCAATATTTCTTCTAAGATCAGATATTAAAACATTTCCCCGGACCATTAATGCACAGGCAAGGTACAAGTTACGTTTTGGATCTGCATGCATCAACTGGTGATCCTTACTGAAAGCATCAGTGAACATCTGATCCAATCTGTTTAAATAAACAAATAAACAGGAGGTCAAAGGACGGTTATGATATTTTTGTGATATGTATATATCAACTGCTCTGCTCTTAAAAGTTGGGCATCCAGATAGATTATTTAGATAGATCCCTGATAAGTCCGGGTTGGCGAGGAATGTGTGTGGAGATTCTAGGGCCCAATCCAGCATGATTTGATCAATAATCTCTTATTACTAAGGTCCGATGTTCCTACCTGCTTTGAAAGGACAACAATTGTACCGGTGCCAAAGAGGAGCAAGGTGACATGCCTCAATGAGTACTGACCAGTAACACTAACATCCATTGTGCAGATTGAGGAGTTTTGGCATGTCAACAAATACTCTATTGAACTTCCAGGTATGATGGAGAACATATGGACTGGTTGCATCACAGCTTAGTTCAGCAACTCAAACACCCAAGAATGAAGGAGACCACAAAGAATGGTAGACATTGCCTGGTCCATCACAGGTACCAACTTCCCTACTATTGAAGCTATCCATACTAAAGGAAGCACTGCCTCAAAAAGGCAGCCAATATCACAAAGACCCACACCCACACCACTCAGGCAACATTCTCAATTTGTTACTATCATCATGAAAGTGGTATAGGAACCTGAAAACCATGACCAGGTTCAAGAATAACTTCTTCCCAGCAACCATAAGGGTCTTGAACACTGTACAAGACAAACATAGAAACATAGAAAATAGGGTGCAGGAGTAGGCCATTTGGCCCTTCGAGCCTGAACCGCCATTCAATATGATCATGGCTGATCATCCAATCAGTATCCCATACCTGCCTTCTCTCCATACCCCCTGATCCCTTTAGCCACAAAGGCCACATCTCACTCCCTCTTCAATATAGGCAATGAACTGGCCTCAACTACCTCAGCCATTAGGATTTTCTATAGTCTGTGTCTTCGGTTGCACTATGGATATCGGTTTTGTTCTATTATGGTTACTAGCACTATGGTTATTAATTGATTGTGTTGTTATTATTATATATTTATCTGAGTGTTATTGCATTTACAGGCATATTAAGCTGCAACAATTAAGAATTTAATTGTTCCATTGCCGGTACATATGACAGTTAAACACGCTTGACGTATTATCAATCCGCAATTCAAAAGTCAGTTTTGTATTTTCTCCCAACTTAAATCACTTGAACCTTTTGATGGTCATTTAAAAAAATTGATACAATTTACATATTAACTTCATGATAACCACCATCATATGTTCCTTAAAATACTAACTTTCTATATGCTAAAGTTCTAACATTCTAACATGAATGTCAGATGTTAAAGTTCGAACATTCTAACATGTTAAATGCTAAAATTCTGACATGTTAAAGTGAAACTCCCACCTTCTTGTAGGGATGTTTACATCAGCCAAGGTGTATAACGGAGTTAGGCTCGAAACAAGGTAATGAAGCCGTGGAAAGGGAACCAGGTTCATAGTGATCTCGTTAAGATCCATGTTGAGGGACCCTTCGAATCTGGAAGAACTGCAGTAAGAACAGGAATTAAACTGGTACAATAAACAATCTACGCAAATTAGTAATATAATTTGTCATGTTCTGCAACATCAGTAATAAAGTAACCTTTCCAGGTCTTATTGTATAAAATATTGACAATCTCACAAAAAAATGAATATTAGTGTACAGTTACAGATTTTTAAAGTAAATAAACTTGTATTTTATGACCTGCAAAGAACTTCTGATGAAAATTCCTCAATCTGAAGCATTAACTGGCTGCTTGCTGACATGCTGAGTATTTCAAACATTTTCTCACTGAATATTCAGATTCAAAAATCATTGCTCTCTGCCTTATTACCCAGAAGCTATGGCATCTACCATTGTCAGATAAAATCTGAAATGATAATTTCAATAACTCGATATTATAACTTGAATAAAAACATGGCTTCACTGCTCTTATTGTGCAGGGTGCAGACTTTACAGCACAAATGTCATCCATTTTGCCCACGGCATCTTAGCTCCCTCTTCAACTTCAATATGTTTTGAAGTTCTTGACCTTTTCCATCATCGTCCCGTTAATATAAACGGGGTTGTGGGTCCATATCCTACCCCTTCCAAAGCCCACAATCAGTTCCTTGGTTTTGCTCGTGTTGAGGGCCAGGTTATTGTACCGGCACCATTTGGTCAATCGTTCGATCTCACTTCTATGCTCTGACTCGTCGCCATCAGTGATTCGTCCCACAACAGTGGTGTCGTTGACGAACTTGATGATGGAGTTCGTACTATGTCCGGCTACGCAGTCATGAGTATAGAGTGAATAAAGCAGGGGCCTGAGCACGCAGCCTTGAGGTGCTCCCGTGCTGATTGTTATCGAGGATGACACATTTCCACCAATACGGATAGACTGTGGTGTGTGGATGAGGAAGTCGAGGATCCAATTGCAGAGGGATGTGCAGATACCCAGATCTGAGAGCATGGTAACCAGCTTGGAGGGGATGATGGTATTAAATGCTGAGCTGTAGTCAATGAATAACAGCCTGTCATACGAGTTTTTGTTGTCCAAGTGGTCCAGAGCGGAGTGGAGAGCCAGTGAAATCGCATCCACCGTTGATCTGTTGTGGCAGTAGAACTGCAGTGGTCGAGGTTCTTGTCGATGTAGGAGTTGATATGCGCCATAATCAACCTCTCAAAGCACTTCATCACCACAGACATTAGTGCCACTGGTCGATAGTCATTGAGGCACGTCACCTTGCTCTTCTTGGCCCTTTTGATGCTCTTTTAAAGCAGGCGGGAACCTCATACCTCAGAAGTGAGAGATAGACACAAAAAGCTGGAGTAACTCAGCAGGACTAAAGGGTCTCGACCTGAAACGTCACCCATTCCAGAGACGCTGCCTGTCCCGCTGAGTTACTCCAGCTATTTGTGACTATCACCCTAATGTTGTTTTTTAAATTCCATAAACAACAAAATCTTCCATTTATGTCCATTGAACTGCATTGTTGCGTTTCCTTGAGTGAGCTTCAGTCAGTATTACTCGCTTGCAAGATCTTTGCTGTTGTGACCTTGACAACCCATAAAGGGGCACACCACAATATAAGTAACAATCCTTAAGCAGTTGCATTCTCCAGTAGTTGAAATAAAATATGACACTTGAAAGACATACAAGAATTCAACTGGATGTTAAAGGAACCCAGACTTTGCTGAAGCTGCAATTCTAGAAAATACTAATGTCTAGGAAAAAACGGTGCTGAGGGAACTCAGCAGGTCAGACAGCATTTGTGAACGGAATGGACATTTCGCGTCAGGATTAATCTTCAGACTGATGAACTAGGGTGAAGAAAGCTTGAAAGAGGTGGGAGATGAGCTTGCAGTGGGGAAAGTAGCAGGGTCAGTGGGTGAAATGTGTGTGCATCACGATGGGCGACAGCAGAAGGGAAAGGAGAAAGAAGAGGGGTTGGGGGTAATTATTGGAAATTGGAAAATTCAATGTTCATACTGTTGGGTTGTAAACTACCCAAATGGAATACATGGTGCTGTTCTTTCATTTTGCTTGTGACCTCACTCTGGCACTGGAGGAAGCCAAGGACTGAAAGATCAATGTGGGAATGTGGGATCACAAACTAGGACCTCCAGCAAACTAGGACCTCCAGCAAACTAGGACCTCCAGACCTGTCTAGTCTGTCTTGTCCTGTGGCAGACTGGACAGTCGGGCATAGGAGAGATGATAAATCAATTAATAATACAAGCGCCTGAAAAGTCTAAGATCAGAGAAAATTCCTCTTTGTTCCCTTTAATGACCAAAACTTGCAAGGCAACAGCAATGACTGTTGTGGAAGATTGTAAATATAAATATGAAGACATTAATTAAGTGCAGGAAAAGGCCATCCAGATAGATTTAATAAGATCAGGGCTAATTCAATAGTAACTTCAACTTTATGATCCTGTCTATCCCCGGCACTTTTCACCTTCCTGGTTCTACCACAACATCCTTCACAGAAATGAGTTGCAAAACATGGCAACAAATATATATATTTTTTTAAATCACATCATCACTGCCTTAAATTGGCAAAACATCCATGATATTGCACCAGTAATAAATAGTTGCATTCTATTAACTATTCAAGGTCAGTTTATTGTCACATGTCAAACTAACTGTTTACCTTCATACTCATTGGGTGCAATTCATTGTGTTTAAATTATTGCATCTCAGGGCTCTGTAATCTCGCAATATTTAAACAATTTTGTAATTTGTTTGTTGCTACTAAAATGGAACATTTCACATTTTTTCCACATTGTACTCCATTTGCCAGATTTTTGTTGGTAACATATCTCTGCCTATATCCTTTTGTGGTTTCTTCATGTCCTCTTCACAATTTACTATTTTACCTACCTTTGTGTCATGTGCTAATTTGAATAAAATTCCTTTTGATTCTTCATCCAAGTCACCTACATAAATTATAAAAAAACCCGAGGCTCAACATCAATGACTGTGGCACACCAATGGTTACATCTGGCCAAGCAGAAAATTATCCATTTATGCTTACTTTTTGCTGTGGGCCAACCAATCTTTCAATCCTCATGAACTTAACTTGTCACCAGGAACTTTTTATTTTCTGCAATAACTTTTAGTGCATTTTATTAAATGAATGCCTTCTGAAGATTATTGGTTCCATTTTTATCGATAGTAATATATCAATTGATCACTCACCTGGTCAAATTCAGAAGCAGGTTGGCAACAATATTGTTCATTGCATCAAATGGCTTTTCCTGTCTTTTGACTTCAGTCTGGCTAGAGATCAGTGTACTCTGCAGTTTTATTGTAGAAGCCATTTTACCAGTACATGCCATCTGATTGATTTTGTTGACTATGTCAACTAAGGACTGGATTTAGAAAATAAAACATTAGTTTAATTTAGAGATACAGCACAGAAACAGGCCCTTTGTCCCACCGAGTCTGCACCGACCAGTGATCCCTGCACACTAACACTATCCTATCTACACACACTAGAGATAATTTCCAATTTTACCAAACTAATTAGCCCACAAACCTGGAGTATCGGAAGAAACGGAGCTCCCGGAGAAAACCCATGCAGGTCACGGGAATAACGTACAAACACCGTACAAACAGCACCCTTAGTCAGGATCGAACTGGAGTCCTTGGCTCTGTAAGACAGCAACTCTACCCCTGCGCCACCATGTTGCACCTTAGGACATCTGCTTTTTAAAATTTGGCATACACAAAAAATAACCACATAAATGCCTGATACTGCAACTCCTGTTGCATATAAAGCAATAGGATGGATGCAGCAACAAAGAAATCCTAAAATACTGCAGCTTGGCAGTTCTGCTGGATTCAACAATTGGTATCCATCCAAAGAAGCTAATATTGGTGGACACCAGCAAAATTCCAAGGCCAAAAGGTAAATGTATACTGGTAGGTCACAATGAACGAGCGGAAGGAAGGTGGGAGGAGAATGAAGAGGCAGCAGGTCATTGTGAAAACTTAGACGAGATCATAGAATCATATTCTTTTCTATCTGGACCTTTTTACTACCAACTGCCAATGTGATATTGATTTGAGTTTTCTACTCCTCTCACATACTACAATTTCACCCTGTCTGAACTTAACAACTATCCCAATATTGTTATTAAACCCGTGGACAAGGGAGGTACCGTTGTAGTGGTTGGGTCTTCCTCCAGCGGAGATCTAACCACTCTACTAACACTCTTCTATGCCTGGCAGAATTTGAAAGTTACCAAAACATCGACCCATGTTCTCCAGAGAGGGACGCAGGTTAGCTTGGGAGTGTTCAGATTAGTATTTCTGCACCACCTGATCCATGCTCAGTGCAGTTAGCTTCTGGTCACAAGCCTTCTCACTTCCCTTCAGCTGCATGGTTTGTCAAACCCAGTGATTTCCAACCCAATGCAATTGTACCCGAGTCAGCAAGACAAAATAATTGAGGCATAAACAAACTAAATGTAGATGCTTGGTCTCCTTGCCGCAAATTTCTCACTCCGTTAATGCTAAACTTAGCAGCCATGGTTCAGTTGTGCAAGCCGCTAGGCTTATTATTACTAACATTTTTGTTAATTACTGGTCTTTTAAGATGTTTAAATGAAATATACATCCTGAAAAGTCACCGACCTGATTTTCAATTGGTAAAACACAATCAGCATGCTCAGTCAGCTCCTTCATGGCGAGAACACTATTATATGGAGAGGTTATAACATCGTCCTCAGCAGAAGGGTAGACGGCAGTAACAAATCGATAAACTTCTGGGAATTCATCCTCCAAGAGGCTCAGGACATAGGTACCCAATCCAGAACCAGTCCCTGCAAAGCAATTTAGTATAAAAATAACTGTAAAACAATTCTTGTTAAAACTTATTTCTCACTTTACAAGTCAAATTGCTCAAAACAAATTATTGAAGCTTCAGTTTATAGATATTAAAGTGCCGCATATGTAAGGTCTTAAATTGCAGAAAACTTGTTTTCTTTAGACTGCTCAGGTTAAAGATACAGGCAACCCTGCATTTAGTCTGCATGGATAATAGAAATTCGCCCTTTACAGAGTTCACAAATCGCTACCTGAAAATTTGAAGGACAGAATTACAAATTGCTATCACCGAATTATGTGGGGAGAAAAAGCAAAGAAATATAAAATAAATCACATTAATGGACACAAGTGCAGATTATGCAGCTTGTGTTATGGAAAATTGTGATGAAGTCTGTTTTCCAGGCATGCAATACCCTAAATTTGAGAACCAGCCCTAAATCATGGGGTTCATCTGTAAAGTATCTACAATCAATTAAAAATAAAAGGCAATAAAAACATGAAATTCTGTAAACACTCAACAGGACAGGCACAATTTGTGGAAAGAAATTGAACAAATGGCATAGGGGTGCAGCTGGTAGGACTGCTGTCTCTCAGCGCAAGAGACCTTGATTTGATCCTGACAGGTATATCTGCGTGGAGTTGCACATTCTCTCCGACTGGTTCACTCCAGAATCCCAAAGGATTATGGGTTTGAAGGTTTATTCAAATTTGAAGGTTTCAAATTCCCCCTAGTTTGTAGGGAGTGGTCAATGGGATAACACAGATTTAGGGTGACCAATGAACTCGGTAGGCCGAAGTACCTGTTTTCATGCTGTGTCTCTAAAGTAATCTGAAGTAAAAATATGTTTCGAACAGACTTTTCCAAGATGCTGCCTAGCCTGTTGAGTACTTCCAACAATTTCTGCTTAGTTTTATTGACTTTCAAAAATAAAAGTCAAGGCATTGTAAAGATGTATGACTCACCTCCACCCATTGAATGAATTAAAAAGAAACATTGCAAAGAATCGCAGTGTTCAGCTGTTTTTCGGAGTATGTTGAGAATTTGGTCCCGATACTGATTACCATACTGTTTGTACCCCACTGCCCTGTGTAGGAAAAACTGATTTTTAAGAAACATAACAAATTGACAGAATTATTCACATCAACAACTATATGCTATGACATATTATTTTTGTAATTGTTCTGCTTCCTCATTAATAAGCTGCACATGAGAAAATACATCAAAAGAAAAAGGTAAATTCCATAATTTTATCAACTTTAATACCGGGTGGCACCACCAGCAGTGGCTGCCTCGCCAACAGTCTGTCTGTCCTTTCTTCTTTTTGTTATTTTTGGTATTTGTTAAAAGTATGTTTTAGTGTTCCTTGGTTTATTTTATGTTGGGGGTGGGGGGAAACTTTTTATTTCCAATCTCTCACCTCGACGGAGATGCTATTTTTTTTCCGTATCATACCTCCATCCCCACTGTGGCCTAACATTGTGGAGTTTGTGGCCTTTCCTGGAAGCCGACGGGCACTCCGCGGGAGTCTGCGCGACTTTAACAACGCCGAGCTTTCGATCCCTTTGCCGGGGGTCGAAGCTCCAACCGCGGGACCTGTGGACTTTAACATTGTGAAGCCTGCAGTCTTTGGTAAGAAGAGGCCGTTTCGAGACTCCATGCCAAGGAGAGTTTCAACCACCCCGATGTGGGAGTTTCGATCACCCCGACGGGGGTTTCGATCATCGGCTGCGGGGGCTTTGATCACCCCAAATGCAGGTGGTTTGACTACCCCCACCGCGGGAGAACAAAGAGGAAGAAGTTTGAACTTTATTGCCTCCCATCACAGTGCGGAATGTGGAATCCATTGTGGTGGATGTTTATGTTAACTTTTATGTGGTTGTGTGTCTTGTTGCTTTTCACTTGGTATGGCTGTATGGTAACTCAAATTTCACTGTACCTTAATTGGTACATGTGACAATAAACTAACCTTGAAACCTTGAAACTTTAAATTCTACCACCAGGCCTTCTTTCCATGCTCTCCACTATTTCTAGCAATTGGGTAGTCTAAGGTCATAAGTGATAGGAGTAGAATTAAGCCATTCGGCCCATCAAGTTTACTCCATCATTCAATCATGGCTGATCTATCTCTCCTTCCTAACCCCATTTTTTTTGCCTTCTCCCCATACCCTCCATGAACTATGGGTGAGATTTTCAAGTAAACCTCTCCTTGCTTTCCTCTGTGTAAATTGGGTCACCATTGCAGATCAAGCGGCTCCATTGGCTTAGGCTATATGCATATTCTTGTCCCCAGGCTGGAAATGTCAAAAGACGAGGGTACATAGAGAGAAAAATTTAAAGGAGATGTGTGGGCCATGAATTTTTGGTTAAAACTGAGTTTGGTGGGTGCCTGGAATGTGCTGCCAGGGGCGATGGTGGATGCAGATAGAATAGTGGCATTTAAAAGGCTTTAAGATAGGCATACCTTATTTCCATTCTTCCTTTTCCCATTCTGCCATATCGGTAATTTATTCCAAGAATCCTTTAGGCTTCCTTTAAAAATATCCACACCAATCTTCCCTATTGTATTTCCTTAAATCCCCTGTTACAATTTACTGTTCCCTAATGCTCACATTGTACAACATAATTCTATATATCCATTGGAGTCTTATTATGTTTGTCCCTTCTCTAGTTTTCTGCAGGGGCCAAATATCCAGTCCATACAAAAGCCGTGGACATGGACATCTTGCAGGCTTTTTCCTGCAGTTTCACAGGGATGTACCCACCCTGTGATTATTCCACTGCGATTATTCCATTAACATTTGAACTTTTGTAGCACATCAATTCTCAATTTTCAATAAAAGGTACCTTGGTGTAATAAAGGTGCCTATATTATTTTTTTTCTTGACCTCTTTATCCCCATTTACCTCTTGCATTGCTCTTTATTGCCCCATTATGACGCTCCAATCACCCAATACTTTCTCTAGATTCTCGGTGAAAAAGATCACAAAGTATTCTAATTTCTCTCTGTAAAAGACATTCATCATTACGCCAAACAAGCAAAGATTCAAAGCACCATTTGCGACATTTGCCAAAAGAATAAGATTCTGTAATTGCTGTGAATATAAACTGTTTACAATCCATCTTTGAAAATCTTTGCCTGTTTCACGAGATCTAAATTATTTTCTGTTAGAATATTAAGCCGTATCTACAGTAAGAATAGCAGGAACAGCTGGATAGACAAATCATAGAGAGGTGTGTGAAGAATAGGACCTAGTGGTTGAGGCTTTCAATTTTTAAACATTTAAAAAATATTTTTAATATTAACTGAGTTTGACTTATTGTAAAAGTTCTAGAAGGGGTGGAATTTTTTTCGAGTTTGTTAAGGAATTTAAAAAAACAAACAGAGTATAGATAGTCCTAGTAGAGAAGGGGTAGTAGTCGATGTAATCTTAGAGAATGAAGTTGGGCAAGGTGTGGAACTGTCTACATGTGAGCCTTTGGAGGTAGAAAAAAAGGAATCCATGTATCAAGATAGTTATGCAAACAAATACAGTAAATATAATTTCAAACAAAAGCAGGCCAAAATAACAAACTTAGATAATTAAATTTAACAAAGTAATTCAACAACATAAACATTCTAACTAAAGATTTAGCAAATGAAAAATATGGTTAAAAATATTTCAGGTACACACCAATAGGTAGGAGAGGCTCAGCTAGTAGTACTGCTGACTTGCAACTTCGGCAATTTAGATTCAATCCTAACCGCCAATGATTTTTATGTGGAAATTGTACTTTATCCCTGTAATCCCATGGGTTTATTTCTGGTAGTCCAGTTTTCTTCACATCCCAAAGGTGTGTCAATTGGTGGGTTTATTTGTTTCCTTATAAATTGCCCCCAGTGTACGTGAGTGGTAGAACCTGAAGGAAGCTGATAGACATGTGGGGAGAATAAAATTAGATTAGTTTAGGATTGGGATAAATGGATGATAATGTTCAGCATGGAAATGGTCTGTTGCGATGTGTTGTGACTCTATGATTCAATGACAATAACTTCATAAAGTCCACTTAGATATTAGGCCAGCTAAGTTATGGAATTGAAGGAAGAACTTTCATGGGTCCAACAAGCCCTTTTGCACTAGTTACATGTTTCCTTACCAATTGTTACCGGAACCAGATACGTCTGATATAAGCTGTTTACTGTCAAAAACATCTCTCAACGGACCCTGAAGTAATTCATTAACGACACCTTCTTCCATATCAATGAGAACTGCCTAGAAGGCAAAGAATATTGTCAAGGAATTCCAATTACATGCAGTGATTCAATCAGACTTAACTCAACAATCATAAGAATTAGGAGCAGGAACTGGCCACTTAGCCCCTCAAACCTTCTCCTTTTCTCTTCAGATATCTACATCTGCCTTAAAAAATATTCCCAAATTCTGTTTCATAGCTCTTTTACAAAGTGCGCTAAAAAAAAAGTGACCTCATCTGTCCACAATCGGCGTCCCTCACTTTAAAACAGTCACCTGAAATTCCAGAGATTTCCTGACAAGAGGAAACAAGATGAAGATATCTGGACAACCATATACAAGAACAAGGGGGTAGGAATCCTAGTGAGTGACTCCACTCCTAACCCCCCCAAAGGCTGTCTGCCAACCACAAGGTTCAAGCAATTGAGGTGGAATACTTTCCACTTGTCTGGATGTGCACAGCTTCAGTGACACTCAAGAAGCTCAACACTATACAGGAGATAGCAGCCCACTGGATAGGTACCCCATCCACAATCATTCACTCACTCACTCCTCCACTAATACACAGAAATCTAGAAGTAATCTGCACCATTTGCATTGCAGAACATATCAAGACTCCTTGATCGCACCTCCCGAACCCATAACCTATACCAGTTAGAAGGACAAGGGCACCAATAGCATGAGGACAGCGCCACTAGGAAGTTGCCCTCCAAACCACACTACAACCTGACATGGAAGTATTTTGCCATTCTTTCATCATAACTGGGTCAAAATCCTGCAAGTTTCTCTTTAATGGTACTCTGGGTAACCAACGCCTCAAGGACTGCAGCAGTTCAAAAGCAGATCATCACCACCTTCACGGGGGCAACTAGGGATGGGGAATTAAATGCTGGCTCAGCCTGATCCCTTGATTGATTAAAAACGAGGACCCTGCGGAACTCAATGGTATGAAAAGTTGAAATAACATGACACTGCACTTTGAGAAAGCAATAAGATAAAGATTAAGATGCAAAACTTTGCCAATGCTACATAGGATCATTAGCAGAACATCTACCATCTTCTTTCTCATGAAGTATTCTGGCAAAAATGTATTACAATTATCACATTACTGCTAATTTAAATCACCACTATAATTATACTTTAAAATTAATGTAATGTTACCCGAGCTTTGAGTGTTCGAATTAGTCCCTTGGAAAGATTTATACCATGTCCATCACTGTATCTGAAAAATAATTGGTCCATAAAATGGGATAATGATTTTTCATCAAAGGAGGAAGTAGCAAAGCTGCAGATATATGCCTTTCAGCTATCTGAAAATTCATTTCCTATTACATATAATTTAAAGTGTATTAAAAGTATTGTTCAGTTTGTTCCCACTCATTTAGTCAACAATGTTTTCAGAATTTATGATTAAGAGCCCATTTGCAAAATCATATTGCTTACCTTGTGTCCACATTTCTAAAAAAATTGCTGAGAGCTTCATCATAGATGCCTTTCTAAATTTAAAACAGAAATAAAATATTTCATGTCTCTCACTGTAAAATCCAACTCATCCACTATAAAATCCAATGAACACTTTCTTCTATGTAAATGGCAAATCATCACTAATTGATAAACTGGATTTGCACTAAAGAAACGGCAGCAAAGTCAGGAAGAATCTGAACACCTATTTTGCAAAGGGAGCTGGAAAAAAAACCAATCATACATTAACAAAATGCAAACGTGGCTGCTGTATAATTCTAATCGTATTCACTGAAGAGCTGTTCATTTTATACACTACTGACCGTAGATCACTTCAAGCCAATTTCAAACATTGAAATATGCACATTACAATCCTGAAAGTATAGGAAATAACTGCAGATGCTGGTTTAAATCGAAGGTAGACACAAAACGAAGAAGGGTCTCGACCCAAAACATCACCCATTGAGTCTCAAGAAGGATCTCAACCCGAAACATCACCCATTCCTTCTCTCCCGAGATGCTGCCTGTCCTGCTGATTTACTCCAGCATTTCGTGTCTACCTACAATCCTGAAATTGTTCTGTTTTTGCCATTTTTAAATATAACTACATATAATTAAACATTTGCACAGCAAAATGGTCTCCTATTTGACGAAGGACATTATTGCTATTGTGGGAGTGTAGCGTAGGTTCACCAGGTTAATTCTTGGGATGGCGGGACTGACATATGATGAAAGAATGGGTCGACTGGGCTTGTATTCACTGGAATTTAGAAGGATGAGAGGGAATCTTACAGAAACATATAATTCTTAAAGGATTGGACGGGCTAGATGCAGGAAGAATGTTACTGATGTTGGGGGAGTACAGAATCAGGGGTCACAGTTTAAGAATAAGAGGTAGGCCATTTAGGACTGAAATTAGGAAAAACCTCTTCACCTAGAGAGTTGTGAATCTGTGGAATTCTCTGCCACAGAAGGCAGTGGAGGCCAATTCACTGGATGTTTTCAAGAGTTAGATTTAGCTCTTGGGGCTTAAGGAATCAAGGGATATGGGGAAAAAGCAGAAACGGGTACGGATTTTAGATGATTAGCCATGATTATATTGAATGCACCTATTTTTGCACCTATTTTTCTATGTGCCTGTTTCTAAAATCACATCTCAAGTTACTCATTGCAGCAAAATAGATTAATATTTAAATACAATTTGGAAAAAGAATGTTAATTGCATACTGTAGCGGCACCAAACGTGGTGAATAAGGCCAGACGTCAGGCAGGTTAGAACAGTAGTTTTATTCAGGTGTTACATGTTAAGTTGGTCCGCTAACGTAATTGTCATTGCAGCTGTAGCTGAGCGAGGTTGTTTTCTCGGCCTCAGCTGCCTGTTGACTCCCCCGGTCTCAAAGTGAGATAAGCTTAAGTAGCAGGACACTCCCCCTAGGCTGTGACGTCACGTGCCAGCCCTCGTAGCTACTGACGAGGGTTCGACCATAAGTGGGCTGTGTATTAGCTGACGCCACAATACAATAAATGCAGCTGGACATGTAACACCATGAAGAAGAGTCTCGACCCAAAACTTCACCCATTCCTTCTCTCCAGATATGCCACCTGTCCCACTGAGTTACTCCAGCATTGTGTCTATCTGTGGTTTCTTCTTACACACCATGTCTTTTTCTTCCCTCAATATGAGCTCATGAGTTATATTGAAACATCAACAACTTAATTGGCACAATGCCAAAACAATCAATGGCAATCAAGTAATGCAATATATAGAAAAATTTATGTCACTGTAAATCATGAACGTTATCAATACTTTTGACTTTATGACATTTCACATTCTCTATGACCGACTCTATGAGATACCTACACTCCTGCTTCTTACCAAATCCAGGATTGCAATTGTCTTTCCCTTTTTCCCCATTTCTTTGACTTTGGTATTAACATGGGCAAACCAATAAGTGCACATGCTTGATTTGTTTTAAAATTAGATAAATTCTTTAAAATCTGTCCACTTTTTTTTTTATAATCACTCTTCTGAATTCTATTGTGGAGATATTCCCTAGATTGAATGTATATAAAGGGGATGTCCCACTTGGGCGACATAATCTGCTAATTTAGAAGAGTGTCTTCAACCTTTAAGCTCGAGGGTACTTGCCTGGAAAGCCTCGAGCTGGGTCGACCGTCCACATTGAAACCGCGAGCTGGATCGACCGACCGCGCACACACACATCGCAAAGGCCGTGGCCAGGAAAGCGGGGGAGCACCGAGGAGTGGGCGATGACTTACCTGGATCGTCGTTTGAAGCTCTGGAGTGTTGGGCCTGCTGCTTCAACATCAGAGCTGTGGTTTGCGGAACTCCCAGCCTCAGGCCGCGCTAATTTTAATATCGCGGAGCACTGGGAACCCTTTGCCGAGGACCGCCAGTGTGAATCTCCACCCAGCTAAGCCTGTGGACTTCGGGAGCCGCGCTCGCCGGTAGGAAGTGGCCGATTCGCAAGTCCAAGCCGCTGAGAATGTTCTCCCGTTCCGACGTCGGATGGCGACCCCCAAAATTTATTGTACCAATGGCCATGAGTGGGGGTTCAAGAGGAGGGAGTCAGTTGGAGACGGGAAAAGGGATCATCAATGGGGGCTGGGACTCCTTCCCATGGAAGAATGGTGTGAGGCAGAGGCGGCGGAAGAAGAGATCCAAATCGCGGCGGGCGCAGAACTCATTGAGGTGGGGACGGAGGGGGACAAAGGTGAGGCCTCTGCTGAGGACAGACCGTTCGGTATCTGAGACGGGGAGGTCATGGGGGATGGTGAAGACACGGCAGGGACGGGGGGTTGGGGCCGGAGGAAGGCAGGTGAGTGGACTGAGACCAAGGCGATGTCTGGTGAAGGGGTGGTGGATGGTCATGGGGGGGGGGGGGGGGGGGGGGTATGAGGACTGTAGCGTGGGTGGGGAAGAGCTGGGGTCACATGGTTTGAGGGGAATGGGGAGGACTCAGTGGAACAGCCAGAGATTACCAGGGTTGTGGGACTAGCACTAAGCTCCAGCGCAGTCAAACCCAGGGGATTGGGAGTCTGCAGCGTGGAAACTTCAGGCCCAGTGCTGAGTCCAGGCTGCAGGTAAGGTGACGGCTGCGGGCTGCTGGAGGGCGGTGGAGTGGCCAGGGTCAGCGGGCAAAGAGTAGTAGGTCCTGGTGTGTGGATGGTCGGTGGGGCGGCCAGGTTCGATGGGTCCGGTGAGGCAGCGAGGTGAGTAGGCCCCCCTAGATCTCGAGGCCCTAAGCTTAAGCTTGTCTAACTTATACGTAAATCCGGCCCAGGAAGGGGGAGGGCGAGGGAGACACTTTAAAGAAGTTTAATAAAGTTAGCGGGCGTTTTACCTACCAGTAGGTCTTCCTTGGTCCTGAAAACTTCAATGAGCCAATCAAAATGCCCAGTCAGCAAAAGAGATTGCCTACGGTTGCCCTCGACACCATGTAAGTAAATAGTGACCCCACTGCATTGCACCAGGAGTTAAAAAGACTCATGCCAACCAAATTTTACTCGCAGAAAATGTTACAACATGCTGAAAATGTTTCCGCGACCTAGCTGAGGCCACGAGTATTCTAGAATTTCCCTCGAGCATGAAGGAGAGTTCCAGCGACCTCACAGGACCTCCTAGGACCACGTCTCGACCATGCTGCAAGTTTGAAGGTCGAAGACACTCTTCTAAACTCGCAGATTCAATCGCCCAAGTGGGACAGCCCCTTTTTAAAAAGACAAACTGCTAGAGGAATTCAGTGGGTCAGGCAGCATCTGTGGAGGAAAAAGTCCGTTGACATTTCAGGTCAAGGCACTTCATCTGGATTGAAAGAGTATAGAAGGGAGATAACTAGTATAAAGAGGTGAAGTGGGTGGGACAAGAGCTAGCCGGCACCTGCAGTTTCTTGTCTCTCCATTAAATGAGATTATTTTCAAACTTAAATTATTCCCCGGCTGTGTATTCTGTTTTCTCTATTTATCCACAACATAATTGCGGTCATTAAAGTAAATGTTTATTTAAAAAATAAGACATGGTGCAATATAATTAGCTGTATATATTTTATGCAGGTTAATATTCACATTTAAATACAATTTTAATTAAGAATTTATCTGATATCTAAATAGACTGACGTGCGAGCCACTTTTTCCACTTAGTTGTGTCTCATTTATTTACCTTGTTGACATTTGCATGTTCCCGTAAGACCAAGTTCCAAAATCGACAGCCAATTTGGTTCCCACACTGACCTACTGAAAATAAGAATGAAAATATGTCTAGAATTTGTTAGCAAGTAAATCAGTTTGGAATGGACCAACAGATATATTATCCAAATGCGTGCCACTAGCAAATTCGACAATGCATCAGGCCCGAGATGCACACCGTTTAAATCTTCATCTCTCTCCACAACCACACCTCTGCTACAGCCACAGTCACTCAAGGCGTTCCCCAAGGCTCCGTACTCGGCCCCCTCCTCTTCATCATCTACATCATCCCCCTTGGTCAGATACTCCACCACTTCAACCTGGACTTCCACTGTTACGCCGATGACACCCAGATCTACCTCGGCACCAAATCCTCCCACAACCCTCCTCTCCCATATCAACTCCTGTTTGTCAGCTATAAAAACCTGGATGCAACATAACTTCCTCAAACTCAACAGCGATAAGACAGAATTCCTCCTCATAGGCTCCAAAGCAACACTCAGCAAAATCAATAACCCCACTCTCACCATCGACGGCACCACTGTCTCCCCATCTCCCAAGGCCCGCAACCTTGGCGTGATCTTTGATTCCACCCTCTCCCTTGAGCCTCACATCCGCCATGTCATAAAAACCTCCTTCTTTCATCTCCGCAACATCGCCAAACTCAGACCCTCTCTCACACTTCCCGCTGCTGAAAGACTCACCCATGCCTTCATCTCCTCCCGACTGGACTATTGCAACTCACTTCTCCTTGGCATTAGCTCCACTTACATCAACCGACTCCAACTGGTCCAGAACGCAGCCGCCCGACTCATCACCCACCAAATCCTGGCATCACATCACTCCAGTCCTCAAACAACTTCACTGGCTTCCCATCTCCCACCGGATCACCTACAAAATCCTGATCCTCACCTACAAAGCCCTCCACCATCTGGCCCCCCCATATCTCACTGACCTCCTCTCCCCCTACCAACCCTCACGGTCCCTCAGATCCACATCAGCCCGTCTCCTCTCCATCCACAAGTCCAACCTCCGCAGTTTTTGGGACAGAGCCTTCTCCAGGGCAGCTCCCAGGCTCTGGAACTCCCTCCCCCAACTGATCCGCAATTCCGTGTCCCTCACCATCTTCCAGTCCCGCCTCAAGACCCATCTCTTCACCTCTGCCTATCCTTAGCCCCACGTCCCCCTCCCTTTTCATCTGTGCATTACTTGCCTCATATTGTGTTTTGAATTGTATTCTGTCTTTACTTTGTGTACTAGTCACGTCTCTACTATTTATTTCATTCCCCTTACATGTTTTTCCTCTACCTGCTAAATTTTTGTAAGGTGTCCTTGAGACTCTTGAAAGGCGCCCATAAATAAAATTTATTATTATTATTATTATTATTATTATTATTATTATTCAATCATTCACATGTTTAAAGTGTAATGTTTTATTATTAATGACACACACACGGTTGATTGATTTATTTGTGCAAAACAGTGAAGGAAGACCCTTGCTTTGTTTCTCTGTTTTTTTCTCTATATATATATATATATATATAATAACAGCATGAATTATGATCTGATTTCCATACGTGAATATACTAAGGCATATTCATGTGCTACACCTGTTGATCAGAGCCTGGCTCTACTGTGGAATGTAATTAGGAATGTAATTTAGCCTTATTCATACCTAATCCAATTTAAAGCATAAATATTGCATTCAAGTATGTTAAAAGACTCGCTACAGTATGCACCTGATTGCACAATTTCAAGCTGAAAAATGCAGGTCTCTTCCGTGGGAGGGGGGCACCCCCCTCCCACACCCTCTCCCCCTCGGTCACTACGCTCCCTCGCAATTTCTCTCTATCAACTCTCACCCAATGTTTGCAGCCTTGTTGTTACTGTATGTTGTGTTGATACTTATGAGCGGAGCACCAAGGCAAATTCCTTGTAAGTGTACATACTTGGCCAATAAACTTATTCATTCATTCATTCATTAAGGCTGCAGTGGGGTGTGTAACAGTGTGTTTCTGGTAAAGCCTAAACAAGGCCTCGGTGAATAACTGTTACGTGGTAACACTGGCAACAACAACTTCTATCACTTTGCTGTTTATTAACAACAGTTTTGTGAACACAAAAGAGGGAGAGGGTAACCAGGTTCCCCAAACCGCTCCGTCATTCAAAACGATCACGGCTGACATCTGTGGCACTCAACTATTCTTTGGTGCCAGTTTCCTGTAATTTTCAATTCCTTGCACTTTCAAATATTGGTCTATTTTCCACCTTTAAGATATTTAATGATCTAGTCTCCACCGCTCTGAGGCAGAAAGTTCTAGCGAATCACTACCCTATGAGAGAAGTAGTCATCTCTCACATCTCAGTTTTAAATCACCAGTCCCTTATTTTGCAGCTGTGTCCTCTTCTCTCCCATTAGTGGGAATATCTATCTTGTCAAGCCCAGGATCTTATAGATTTGAATAAGGCTCCCAACATTTATCTACATTTCAAGGAATACGGACACAAAATATCTAACTTCTCTTGACATGACAACCTTCTCATCCCAGGAATTAGCCTAGTGAATTTGCTTTGGACCAAAGGCTCCTCTAGTATCTTTGCTTTGGACTGCTTCCAGTGTTAACGCATCCATTCTTAATGGGACCAAAACAAAACAGAATGTTCCATGTGTGGCTTCACCAATGACCTGTATAAATCTAACAAATTCCTATTCTTAAACTTCAACCAGTTTGCAATAAAGGCCAGTAGGTCATTTGACCTTTTCACTACTTGTTACTTCTACCTGCCATAGAAAGTATGGCACACTTACATGAATCTTAAACAGTTAGCAGGCAATATCACAGCTTGGTTTTGGAGCAGCTTTAACCAAGACCACAAGAAATTGCAGACAGTTGTAGATGTAGCCCAGTCCATCACACAGACCAGACTTCCCACCATTGACTCCATCTATTCTTTACACTGCCTCCAAAATGCAACTGGCCCACCCAGTCATTCCTTCTTCTCCCTGCTCCCGCCCAGCAGAAGGTATAGAAGCAAGATAGTGTGCACCACCAGACTCAGGAACAATTTTGTCCCCTCTGTCATCAGGCTTCTGAAAAGTCCTTCCCTGAGGATGCTGCCCGATTCACCTCTACTCTATAGTGGAAAGTGGACTTTGTCTATGGAATTGATGCTCCACAATGCTGAGAATTATATTCTCTGCATTGCCTCCTTTGCTCTATCTATTGTACTTGAATTTGACTTGATTGTATTTATGTACGTTATGTCTGATTCGTCTGTACAGCTTTTCACAGTACCTCAGTAGACAACAATAATAAATCTAAACCCTTTCAACATAGAACAATACAGTACAGGAGTAGACCCTTCAGCCCACAACATGTGTGCCCACCATGATGACAATTTATTAGCGTCTATCCCTGGATTATAAACACCAGATTTCCTAACAACCCCTATATATGAATAATCTCTGACAACTTTATTAAATTCAAAAGTCCAACATATTCAAGTCATTCCTATGAAAGAACTAGCTTCCTCTCTCTCCTCATTTGGCAACTGTTATTTCTTGTCAGTCTTGTGCTGTTGAAGCTATCATTACAAATATATGGAAGTAAGATCACCATAAAGAGTGATTGTTATACCTTCTAATTTAGAGACAAAAATCAATTTATGGATATCTGCAAAAACTGAAACCATTAACCTGGGGAAAAAATATAAAAATATATAATCTCATCTGTCTGTACACGAGCTTCATTGATTTGAAGCATCACTTTAATTAGATATTATTCTGTCTTTTGATTCCTCTACCCCACCCCATTTGCCTGGTTTCCACTACATTCTATCAATCTATCTAAATTTAGTTTGTCAAGTGTACGAGGTAGCGTGAAATGCTTTTTTGTTGCCTGCTATCCACTCAGCAAAAAGACTATACATGATTACAACTAAATGTCCACAGTGTACATATACAGGATAATGGAATAACATTTAGCGCAAGATAAAGTCCAGTAAACTCAAATAAAAGATCGTCCAAGGTTCTCCTGTGAAGTAGATGGTAGGTCAGATTCACTCTCTAGTTGATGATAGGGTGGTTCAGTTGTCTGATAATAGCTGGGAAGAAATTCCTGCCTTATCTCATTGCACATGTCTGACCAAATTTCTACAAAGCCGGGTGCATGCCAGTGTTGCAAGTGCACTGGAACATCAGCAATATCATTTGCCCTGCTTTAAACCTGCCTTCCTCCTACTATCAGGGCATTCACAGACTTTTGTGCCTTTGGCTGGTGCCCACTCTCAATGCAGCAGCCCAGAGCAGACCAGATGAAATGTATAGGAAGGAACTGCGGAAGCTGGTTTACACTAAAGGTAGACACAAAATGCTGGGGTAACTCAGCGGGACAGGCAGCATCTCTGGAGATAAGGAATGGGTGACGTTTCATGTCAGAGTGATACAGCCCTTATGTAAACAGGCCCATCGGCCTAACTTGCCCACAGGCCAACATGTCCCAGCTGCCTCAACTACCTCGTCTGGCAGCTTGTTCCATACCCCCACCACCCTTTGTGTAAAAAAAAAACTACCCCTCAGATTCCTTTTAAATCTTTTCCCCTTCTGCTAAACCTCATGTCCTCGATTCACCTACTCTGCAAGAGACTCTGTGCATCTATCAAATGTATTCCTCTCGTGATGTTATACACCTCTATAAGATCACCCCTCATCCTCATATGGGGGAGGAATTGAGACCCAGCCTACGCAACCTCTCCCTGTAGCTCAGACCTCTAATCCTGGCAGCATCCTCGTAAAAAAGGGTCGTGACCCTTCCATCAGTTTCCAGTTTCGATGTGCCTTCCCCTGTGACAATAAACTTAAAAACTGAAAACTTTAATGTGTACCGAGATACAGAAAACAGCTCTATCCACCAGGGCAAGGCAAGGCTGAAAGGAGATGCACGTCTCCCCGCAGCCTGACATTCAGCCGGCGGCACTTACCTTGCACCACGACAGACTGGGTCATGCTGAGCTCCGCTCTCCTCCTCTCTCCTCCTCCTCCTCCCCGCACACACCGGCCGGTCAACCACCCCCTCTCCTCTCCCACCCTCTCTCCCTCCCTCTCTCTCTCCCTCCCTCTCTCCCTCTATATCACTCTCTCCCTCTCCCTCTATCCCTCTCTCCCTCTATCTCTCTCTCCCTCTATCACTCTCTCCCTCTCTCCCTCTCTCCCTCTATCACTCTCTCCCTCTATCACTCTCCCTCTATCTCTCCCTCTCTCCCTCTATCACTCTCCCTCTCCCTCTATCACTCTCTCCCTCTCCCTCTATCTCTCCCTCTATCACACTCTCTCTCCCTCTCTCACTCTCTCCCTCTATCACTCTCTCCCTCTATCACTCTCTCCCTCTATCTCTCTCTCCCTCTATCCTCTCTCTCCCTCTCTCTCCCTCTATCACTCTCTCCCTCTCTCACTCTCCCTCTCCCTCTATCACTCTCCCTCTCCCTCTATCTCTCCCTCTATCACTCTCTCCCTCTATCACTCTCTCCCTCTATCACTCTCTCCCTCTATCACTCTCTCCCTCTATCACTCTCTCCCTCTATCACTCTCTCCCTCTATCACTCTCTCCCTCTCACTCTCTCTCTCTATCTCTCTCTCTCACTCTCTCTCTCTCCCTCTCTCTCTCTCCCTCTATCACTCTCTCCCTCTATCACTCTCCCTCTCCCTCTATCACTCTCCCTCTCCCTCTCTCTCTCCCTCTATCACTCTCTCCCTCTATCACTCTCCCTCTATCACTCTCCCTCTATCACTCTCTCCCTCTATCACTCTCCCTCTATCACTCTCCCTCTATCACTCTCTCCCTCTATCACTCTCCCTCTATCACTCTCCCTCTATCACTCTCTCCCTCTATCACTCTCCCTCTATCACTCTCCCTCTATCACTCTCTCTCTCCTCTCTCCCTCTATCTCTCTCCCTCTATCACTCTCCCTCTCTCGCCCTCCATCCCTCTCTCCCTCTACTCTCCCCTCTCTCCCTCTCCCTCTCTCTCTCTCTCTCTCCCTCTATCACTCTCTCCCTCTCTCACTCTCTCTCTCTCTCTCTCTCTCCCTCTATCTCTCTCTCCCTCTATCACTCTCTCCCTCTATCACTCTCTCCCTCTATCACTCTCCCTCTCCCTCTATCTCTCCCTCTCTCACTCTCTCTCTCTCCCTCTATCTCTCTCCCTCTCCCTCTATCACTCTCCCTCTCCCTCTATCTCTCTCTCTCTCCCTCTATCTCTCTCTCCCTCTATCACTCTCTCCCTCTATCACTCTCCCTCTATCACTCTCTCCCTCTATCACTCTCTCCCTCTATCTCTCTCTCCCTCTTCTCCCGCCGCCCGATCCTCAGCTTCGCGCGCTGTTTCCAGGGGGAGACGTAACTGACGTCTGACATCACGTTGCCGCGGCAACGGGCAGCCGCGACCTGGGCGGAAATGAGGAATCCCAGCACGTGACCCAGGCCCCCTCCCCCAACCTCTAACCCCCCCCCCCCCCCCCCCCCCAACCCCCTCTAACCCCCCCCCCTCCCCCCCCCAACCCCCAGTGGTCTAGCCCTGGCCCTGGCCCCTCATATATTCTCACTCAGGTTGAGGCCAAAGGCAATGATCCTACAGCAGATCTTTGGCCAGAGGTGCCTTCTTGGGTTGTTTATGCCACGGTGGCAGTAATGCCCGAGCCTCCAGATGGCAGAGTAAAGTTTCTGACCGGACCCTTTGCAACTGCTGTCACTGTCAGCCCACAGATGTAAATAATAACAGTGCCTGCAGAATGGCGGACAAGTAGGTGCTTTGCTGAGAATATTTATAGATTTAAGAGCTGGTAGCATTTTACTGAGGTTGTACTCATTTCTGCTGATTCTGTTGCAGTTGGTGGGGAGTCTGGATTCAGCAGAACATCGCGAAGGCGAAAGCCAAGGTAAAAAAAATCAGATTAACATCTGAACATCGCCGACTGATGCGACGCGCTGTCAGATTGCTTCGCGGTTTTGATCAAATTAATTTTGTAGTTGTCTTGTTAACGAATTTTAGCAAAAGATGATTTATATTTTATGCCGACAGTGGTCGTTTTGTGAAGCCCCTTGCATTGCACCAGTAATTGGAGAGATTTATGTCATGTCCTACCCGTTAGTGCTTTGTATGATTAAAAACTATAAATGCTTTTTCAGTCTTAAATAGATTGTCTTTTTTTAAACTGCCTCATCGTCATCCATCCAACTCAAAAGTAAAGGAGCCAATTGAGGGATGACCATCAAGGCAATATGGAGTTTAGATAATAGTTTTTTGGACCCCAACGCCCTATCCCAGGCATTGTCTACTCCTGATTGCCCATATCTAGATTTTGGGAAACTATTGCCTTCCATCACCCTCACAAACTAATCACTAATTTACCGAGCTACCGATTACATCTGTTCCACTGGCAACTGTTTGAGGCTGAATCAGATGGTTTGTAAGCTCGGTATCACAGTTGATTCACATTGAGCTTTGATCATGTTACCTAAAAATCACTTATTTCCTGAATTTATTCGTCATTCCCGGCATGGGTAGAGAAGACAGTCAGAACGTTTTTTCCCTGGATGAAAAAAAATCAAATACTGAAGGGCACAGCTTCAAGGTGAGAGGGGCAAAATTGCAAAGGAGATGTGCCGGGACAAGTTTTTTTTAATACAAAGGGCGATGATTGCTTGAAATCCACTGCCAAGGATGGTGGTTGAGGCAGATACAATAGTGGTATTTAAGAGAATTTTGGATAAGCGTATGGATATAGAGTCATAGTTATACAGCGTGAAAACATGCCCTTTGGCCCAATTTGCCCATATCGACCAACATGTTCCATCTCCACTAGTCCCATCTGCCTGTGTTTGGGTCATATCCCTTTAAACCCGTCCTATCCATGTACCTGTCTAAATGTTTTTTAAACATTGCGATAGTACCTGCCTTAACTACCTCCTCTGACAGCTCGTTCCATATACCCACTGCCCTATGTATGAAAAAGTTGCCCCTCAAGTTCCTATTCAATCTATTAGGCTCACTGGTCTATTGTTCCCAGACATTTTCTTGCAAACCTTCTAAATAAAAACATAACATAAACATCCCCCAGTCACCTGGCACCTCATTGGTGTATACCAATGATTCATATATTTCTGCCCTCAATTTTCCTTTAACTTCCCACAGCATTGAGTATAGGAGCAGGGAGGGAGTTGTACAGGGTCTTGGTGAGACCACACCTGGAGTATTGCATACAGTTTTTGTCTCCTAATCTGAGGAAAGACATTCTTGCCATAGAGGGAGTACAGAGAAGGTTCACCAGACTGATTTCTGGGATGTCAGGACTTTCATATGAAGTAAGACTGGATAGACTTGGCTTGTACTCGCTAGAATTTAGAAGATTGAGGGGGGATCTTATAGAAACTTACAAAATTCTTAAGTGGTTGGACAGGCTAGATGCAGGAAGATTGTTTCCGATGTTGGGGAAGTCCAGGACAAGGGGTCACAGTTTAAGGATAAAGAGGAAATCCTTTAGGACCGAGATGAGAAAAAAAAAATTCACACAGAGAGTGGTGAATCTCTGGAACTCTCTGCCACAGAAGGTAGTTGAGGCCAGTTCATTGGCTATATTTAAGAGGGAGTTAGATGTGGCCCTTGTGGCTAAAGGGATCAGGGGGTATGAAGAGAAGGCATGTACAAGATACTGAGTTGGATGATCAGCCATGATCATATTTAATGGCGGTGCAGGCTCGAAGGGCCGAATGGCCTACTCCTGCACCTATTTTCTATGTTTCTATGTCCTTGGATATATGTGATCTGGCCCAGAAGATTTATCTTCCTTCAAATGTCCTGTACTTCCTCAACTGCAATACTGACTGTCCACAAGTTAATTTAGGTTTCAAACAAAAGTCATAGCTTTGATGCTGTGAGAGCATGAAATCATTGGATAAAATCGTACTTAATGACATTGCCATTCTATAGGTGTGTTATATGTGCAATGTGGATAAAGTAGCTGTTCACATTGAAGCATTTATTTCAAGTTCACATCTTTAATTTATTTTTAATTAACAGTCTGCAAGTGCCATGGAGCTTTTGAAGTGTGATTTGGCTGAATTCACACAGGTTATCCAAAATGATACCGTGTCTACTATTGCTGCCACAGCTTTAGCATTCAAAGAAAAACTGAATGTGAGTCTGTAACCGTATGACAACTTCCTGAGTGCATATTTGTTACTAAATGGACTGCATTGTTTTTAAGAAAATATGCAAATTCAGAGAGTACATGTGGAAACCTTCAGTTTACTTAAAAGGGTCATGTTTCTGTTCATTTTCCATGCATTGCAAGCAATTAGATATACCAATATTAATATTATACAAGTGAATATATATACATATAATATGATTCTGTGTATATATTTTGGTGTATGTACACTGATATTTATATGCCTACGTGTAAAATATATATATGCCCATGTCCATAATTAATGGGTGAATGTATATATATATTTATATATTATGAATGTGTGCATTAATTATATATTATAATACATGTACAAACACATTATATTTCTATTTATAGTCTTTAGATGGTTAGATTTTACTGAGATTTTCACAGTTCAATTAGATACATTACAATTAGCCTACATTTCCTGAAACTCAAGTTAAAATGTCATAGATTTGTCAATATTTTGCGCTCTGTAACAAAGTAAGAGTAAGTTTATGAACGTTAATATTAAACTGTACAGTGATGCCTAACTCAAATTCAACAGGTCTCTGATAGCTTTATATTGTTCAGTTCAATTATATTTTATGCCATGTGGTTTTAAGCTTAAGATTAATTGCACAAAAGGACACAATGTACTGGAGTAACTCAGCAGGTCAGGCAGCATCTCTGGAGCCATTTAATTAATTGCAGTCACTTTTGTTCTCCCTATGCTCAAGTAGGACCAGAGACATCTGCTACCACACTAACCACAAACTGCAGAACAACATATAACTTGTTCTGGTGGTTCTCCTACTTCCTAGGTTGAGGAGTCCACAGAAGGATGTCATAATATCAGCAAAGGGCTTTCAAGCTTTCTCGGAGCCATCTCAGAGGCATTTACTCCTGCAGTAGAAGAATCGGATGTGCCTCATGTGAAAACAGTAAAAGACAAACAGATGCGATTTAGCGAACCATATGATGGAGTTAAGGTATGTAAGTCGTGGCATTTATAGAAGAGCGAGAATTATATCAAAGGTAACATTTCATAATATATGTTTGTAATTACTAGATTCGATTATGCAATCTTCAGGCTGATCCAGCAACATATTGTGCTAAACCAGATGGTAAGATACAACTAAATGCTGCATTCTGTAGTAGTACTGTAAATAAAATAACCTTTCAAAGGTTTTTGCAGACATTCAACTTTTTATATGCTGTTCATTACAAATATGCAAGTGGTTTTATGTGTGGAGAAACACTGTAATTGATCTAAGGTTACACAGAAAAGCTGGAGAAACTCAGCGGGTGCAGCAGCATCTATGGAGCGAAGGAAATAGGCAACGTTTCGGGCCGAAACCCTTCTTCAGACTGATCGGGGGTGGGGGTAGGTGATTTGGCAAACTGATGCATCATTACTGTAACATCTTTTTTTTACATTCCAATCTTTAAACTTTAATGATACAGCATGCAAACAGGCCCTTTGACTCACTGAGTCCACGCAGACCAATGATCACCTAAATACAATTTTACTGAAGCAAAATAACCTACAAACCTGTACATCTTTGGGGTATGGGAGGAAACCGGAGAACCCAGAGAAAATCCACACGGTTCCAGGGGGAATGTACAAACTCGGTATAACCGGTACCCATAATCAGGATCAATCCTGAGTGTCTTGCACTGTAAGGGAGCAACTCTACTGCTGCGCCACTGTGCCATCCCATGCTATTCCTGATTTGTTTCAATTTGTTTTTATTTTTTGGTTTTGAAATCGAATGTGCAGCATAGGCAAAATAAACTTAGGTAGTGTGGCAATCTACTATTTCTGTAGTTGTGAAGCAGCTGCTGCTATTTTAACTTCAACGCAATGTGGAAAGAATTGGAGTTTGATACTAACAGGGTGGCTCTTATAGAGAGTTGATGCAGGTGTAATGGATTAAATAGCCTCCATCCATTCATTAGAAACTCCATGACTACAAGATAGTAGGTATTTCTTCAGACAATTATATGACTTGCACTCATTTTGTACAGCTTGAATTTTTTTGCTTCAGTTCCCTAAATGAACTTCATGCTTTGGCCTTTGAAAATAGCAATCAAGTAAATCACAGCCTGGAATTAGACACTGGCAAAACATAATTGAGTAGCCCATGTTAAACATGGGAAGGAAGGGGATTGAAGGAGAAGAAAGGGGATAAACTGCGAAGAAAGTGGATTGAAATATATGAAGTATGCCAGGAATTTAATTGAATATTAAATATGTACTATGTTCAGTGTTCTTTGAGTTGTCTAATTGTTTCTTCAATGCAAATCTTTTCTACCTGCAGAACAATACAATTTCTGGCTGTCAGGCTTCAGCTTGGAAGATGAGAAGTGGACAATATCAAATCTCCTGGTCAATAGTCCAGAAATAAGGGATCTGTATGCAAAATTGGTATACTTTGTTCCAAGTAGTAATTATGGTGATTTAAAGTACCTGATCTGAGATGCACACAATTATATGTATACAAAGTCTTGTTTCATTTTTAGCTCCTCATCCCAAATGGCTTTGTGTTAGTGTGAGAATAAAACTCGACTGAATTGTAACCATGTTCTTCAATGAGCTTTAGAAATAATTAATTTGTCTTGTAAGATCTGTTTTAACTCCAACATATTGTTTATGCAAACATAAAAAAAAACTTAGCTTCTTTTGGGAAGCAACAATTCTAGATTCTTCCAAAGATTACACCATTAATCACATTTTTTTTGAAAGATTTGATTTGAGTTAATGTAATCTTTCAATTTTATGTTAGTTATATGTAGCATTGTTTTTTCAATAGATACAACATTTCCGATTTTAGTTTAAATTAGAGATATAGTATGGAAACAAGCCATACAGCCCACTGAATCTATGCTGACCTCTGATCACCTGTTCACACTAGCTCTATGTTATCCCACTTTCTCATCCACTCCCGTCACTTTAGGAGTATTTTAAACAGAGGACAATTAACTAACACTTAGGGATATGGGAGGAAACTGGAGCACCTGGAGAAAACTCACAGGGTCACATGGAGAATGTACAAACTCCACACAAATACCACATAAGGCCGGGATCAAATCCAGGTCTATGGTGGTGTGAGGCAGTTGATCCACCAGCTGCATCACAGTTCAAAAAAATAAAAAAAATGCTGTGTTTTAGTTCACATTGTGCGCTCCGGCTAACCTACAATGTTTTTATATGTTTGGCAGGTTCCAAATGAAGTTGCTCATAATGACTTCTGGTATCGGTATTTCTACAAAGTTCATGAACTGCATCAGGTCAGCACTGCAATGTGTTGAGATCTCTGGGTAAAGCTGCAACGATTCACATTCTGAAGATTATAATCAATTTCTGCATCATTTGTTTTGATATTGTGTTAACATTGGGTGGGGGTTGATGGGCAAAAATACATTCATTTTCTGTCACATCTAATTTTGGATGCCGGTCAAGGGAGTGGGTTGACATTAGCTCTGATGATCAGAGTTGTTGTTGTAAGACCATCAACATTGGTGATAATTATGTTTGATCATAATTGACTTTTTCAATGAAGGAGGGTAGGGAGTGACAATTAAAAAAACTTGACAGAAAAAAAAGAGAGGTGACAAGATGTAAATGTACAATCATTGAAATATGACATTGGAGAAAAATCTCCTTTAGTTAGTGAAAACCAATGCAAATAGATCCACTCAGTGGGGGTTTCTGTACCCAGGAGTATTCATAATGAATAGGTTAGTGTTTTATTTTTCATTTCAGTGAACACAACTGACACATGGGCTTGGGCAGTTGTGTATAATACCAAAATATTCTACAGCAAGTAATTCCATAATGTTAGATCTGAATCTTAGTGCCCTATTTCTGATCCATCTCCTTGCAAGTACCCCCTCTGAAAGGGACTGAGAGATGTCATTATATATAGCGACATAGCATTGTACAAAACAGGCCCTTCAGTCCATGCCGACCAATGTGCCTATTTGCCAGCATTTGGCCCAGATCTCTCCAAACCTTTCTCATTCATGCACAAAGAATGATTTTCTTATGGGATGTCCAAATAAATTCAGCCCTCAACATGAATTTGTTGGATCATTCCACTCATAGTTATGGACAAAAGGAATGTTTACTATATCAGGTATGGATAGTAATTCCTGATAAGGCCAAATATAATTTATCCAGCCACGTAATAAAGGCAATCATGTCAGGTCCTTCATTTTTGCCATTTCTATTCTTAACAATGCATTAGTTTTGTTATGGCAAAATCAAATAGCAATAAAGGTGGTTCTGCAAATTGTTCTGCAAACTCCTTGTTCCAACCTATGTCTAGGAGGAAGAAAGGAGAACAGCTTTAAAAGAGAGAGCAGAGCAAACTGCACACTCCGAGGACCTCAAGTGGGAAGATGATGAAGGTACTGGAACTGCATTGTTATTCTCTTGGGCCATTTTGTAATGAATTAAAGTAATTCTCATGTCAAACAGAGAATTGAGAAATGAAACCTATCCCAGGTATTTTATCCAAAAGTAAATTAAATGGCAGTTTTGGTTTGTATCTTATCTAGTTCACAATTTGGTTTGATTCAGTAGCCTTATTTTAGTGTATACCAACAAACAGTATACTGATTGGATACATTTAGACGTTTTAATGCTTTCAGGATTTAATTGATACCCTTTCCCAATAACTAATGTGACTAAGTTAGATAAATCTGTTTAATTATTATTTCTACACATGTAATGCATCTTTTAGATAATATAAACAACAAAAATTTTGTAGCACTATCCCAACAACTGTTCATTAACATCACTATAAACCAAGGTAAAGAAATGAGGAATATGACACATTAATTTGTTGACTTTTTTTTCTCCCCAGATGAATGGGAAGGCTCAAGTATAATTTTGGATGCTGAATGTAGACCAAATGATGTAAATCTAGTAACCAAAGAGATGCACAGTTCAAACCCCAATGGAACATTTGTTAAACCAGAACATAGTCTTGAAGAAGCAAGCTTAAGATCTACCATGACAAGTCTTTCAGAAAGTACATTACATGAAAGGCAGCTTTGTGTAAAGATTCCTGTTGAAGACAGTAGAAACGTTAAATGTAAAACCTTTGTGGGGGAAGTCAGCCAAATGTCAGAAGCATTATTGGAAATTGAAAGAGAGCATAGCAATAAAGGTTCTTCAAAAGAAGGAGTGCATAATAAACTATTTGAGGCCAAATGTGCCGGTGAGGACACTTCAGGCTCTGATGAGTGTCTTCTCTCCACCTCTAGCCGAACAAACAATGAGAGTATGCATTTGTTGTCTAACATTGAACAAAATTCACGACTACAATTTGATTCTAATGTCATAGAATCTTCTTTATTAAAAGGTAAGTTTTTTTTTAACACATCACAAAATGCATCTTAAACATATTTATTTTCCTCCAATTTCTTCCGGCAGTGTTTACCTTTCTCTGCCTCCTGAAGGTATTCTTTCTTGCTTGACTGCAATTTCTTAAATACTTGACATTCTATCATATCTAGTACAGGTTTCAACTCAAGTTCACATTTGTAGCTTGGTGGTGAGAAGCAGCAGGCTCTTGGTGAGTGATTTGAACATACTTTAAACTACAATTTACACCAGATCGATCGGAAACCAGTAGTTTATAGATAGCAATAGGATAGGTAATGTAACTAACTTTCCTCTCTGCAAGTGAAATTCTAAAACCTATTCTGGGAAAAATACTGGCAAATTGAATGAGATATCGTACTGTCCAGTTTAGGAAATACTTTATGGATTGGTCTATGTACTTCTCTGATTTGGCTAATTGAATAATCAGAATGATTATAACACTCTGGTTCGGCATGCATTTGGAGTCCAGTTCTGGTCATCCCATTACATGAAAGTTGTGGAGTCATTAGTGAGGGTGCAGAAGAGGTTTACCAGAATGCTGCCTGGATTGGTGGGTATTGGCTACAGGGAGAAGTTGGATAAAGTTAGATTGTGTTCATTGGAACATTGGAGATTGAGGGGAGACCTGATAGAAGTAAATACAATTATAAGAGGCATAGAGAGTGTAGACCTTTTTCCTGGAGAGGAAATATCAAAGACTAAAGGGCATAACTTTAAGGTGAGGGGCAAAATTTAAATGAGATGTGCGGGGCAGGTTTTCTACACAGGGTGGGGAGTGCAATGATGCTGTAAAACAACTTTTGTAAGAGTCTGTGACAAGGATTAGATTGGCTGAGCTCGCCCACAGTGTTTACATCCACTTTCCATTTTTTTAAAACACTTTTCATCACCTTTGTAGTCACAGTCCTATTCTTAATATTGGTTTTGTTTACAACATAACTGTCTTGAACTTTTTCTTGCATCTGGCTTGCATTCTGCATTTGTTTTAAATTCAATTCCATGCTCATCTTTAAGGGTACATTTTCACTCGCGATTTTGTTGTACTGATCTCAGATCCAGTATTGGTTAAAGTAATCTATTTTAGTTTGTTTCTGATGTCTGATCAATTTAAAACTCCGGACTCCAAGATTTATGCTATAGTCACAAAGTGATGTGTTGTGTTGATTTTAGTCCCTAATATGTTAAATTATTTTCATTCTAATCTGTTCCTTTAAAAGTTCAGCCCCATTACGTTTTATGCCTGTTGCCATTTTAATTTTAAAATTTAAGTCCAAGTTCTGCTTTGGTTTGAAAATATCAATCTCATTTTAAAACGACTTGTTCTCTGATTTCTCTCTGTCAATGTCATGGGAGGTTTCCTGATTATGGTGGTGCCTAGTGAGTTCCTTTTGGCACTTACTTTTTTTGCTAGAATTTAGTTTCATTTTTGGATAATCCTTGCATTTTGGATAATCCCTCCCTTTCATCCCTTATGGAACTACTATGCCTCTAGCCATCCTCCTACTCCGTCATCTTCCAGCTCGAGTTTCCCCTGCTGCTAGATGGCACTGGTGTTGCAAGCACAATGACACTTTTCATAGCTGTGTATTAACATCATGTAGAATTGGTAAGGGATGGTTGAAATTCTGTCTCTAACAAATTACAGTGTAGATCAGCCTGTGGCCATGATAATACACACATATGGATTTTAATAATCTATTTCAGTTTTGAAATATGCTGAAGGCTAGAAATTTGCTTTTGTGCATTTAACATATTTACTAGTCCAAAAAAACTTACCATTAGTGATTTATCTTGTAGCTGTTTTATGGCTATTTTTATGTGTGCATGATAAAATAGTAGTAGAGATTATGGAACATTGGGAGTGTAAATAGTCTGAATATATTTAACTACCAGAAATTCTATTTTTGGCTGTTTTTTACAAAAATAATAATGTATACTTTATACCTGGTAAATTAACTGAATTGTGCAAGATATAGATATCAGTGGAACTGACTGCAGATTCAGACATTGGTTTTAAAAACAAATGAATAATTTTATTAAAACATCTAAATGTACTTTGGTTAGGTCGTGTTTGGAGTATTGCGTGCAGTATATGCTGCCTGGATTAGAGGTGTTCAGCTAAAGGGTAGATAGACTTGGCTTGTTTTCTCTGGAATTACCAAGGTTGAGGGTAGACTTGATAGAAGCATATAGAACTTTGAAAGGTTGAGTAGATAGACAGTCAGATACATTTTTCCAGAGTGGAAATGTCCAATACTAGAGGGCATTGCTATAAGGTGAGAAGGGGGTAAGTTTAATGGAGATATGAAGGGCATTTATTTACACAGAGTGGTGGGGGCCTGGGACGCATTGCCATGGCTGGTAGTGAAGGCAGCTACTAAGTGGCGGTTAAGAGGTTTTTGGATAGGCAAATGGAAGTGCAGGAATAGAGGGATATGGATCATGTACACACAGATGGGATCAGTTTATCAAGGCTTCATGTTCGGCACAAACATTGTTGGTCAAAGGGCCTGTTCCTGTGGTATACCATTCTATATTCTATTTAAAATACACGATTTGAATGATGCACCACAAACTAACCTGGAGTGCAATGATAAATTTGGAATCATAAGTACCTCTAGTTTCATTTTTCACAACAAATGAATATCAAAATTAGAAATACCATATTTTATTCTGCCTTAAATTAATTGAATATCCAAACCCGGGCCAATGATAAAAACAAAAAAAATGTTTTAAATCTGAAGCTTGTCAAGCTAAATCATGATATGTCAGGGTATCTCAGAGCGTAGTTAATTCAACAGATTATTACAAATATGTATTTAGGTGGTGTTTATAAGCGAGTTTGGTATTAAGACTGGGCATGCCCAGGTCATAGGTCACGCTGCATAAACATTGCGGAAGGCTGTGCAGCTGTGTACGTATAGACCATTTCATCCGTATTTTCCAGCTTTGATTCTTCTAGGTAAGAAAATACTGCTTTCAAACTATGAATTAGTGGTATTTATTGTTCCTTTGTAAAAAGCTACTATGATTTTGTTGTTTTTATTACTTTATGCTTCAGTTAGTGAGCGAGATTATCGGTTGGTTGGGGGCGCTGCGAGTCGGTTGCCCTGCCAGCGGTGTGTTCGTTATTTCGATTTGTTTTGTTTTGTCTGGTGTGTCCAAATGCTAGTTTAGGTGTCTCTCAGTATGTCTTGTGTAAGTGGTGGTGTGGGGTGGTAAAGGGGGAAACCTCTTTTTGTCGCCTCCTCGATGGAGAGGCAACTTTTTCTATGTCGCCTCCCTCACCTCCTAACAGCATGGATTGCAGCGAGCTTTCCCAGAGTCGGGCCCGGAGCTTCAACAGCGGGCGCAGTGTGGACTTTTCTATCACGGAGTGGGCGAGCCCTTGCCGGGTGTCGCCAGAAAGGAGTGCTCCGATCGCTGGCCTGGTGACCTTGACATCATGGGGTTGTGGTCTGCGGAGCTTCTAGCTGCGGGCGTGGAGTGGACTTACCATCCGTAGTCTGGGATCCCTTGCCGGGGATTGCTGGAGAAGAGCTCCGACCGCCGGCCTGCAGTAGATAACATCCTGAAGCCGTGGTCTCCGGTAGGACAGTCACAGTGTATTTAACCTTCCTGACCTCGGAGTTTGGATCATCCCGACGAGAGGGCCTGTACATCTGGCCGGAGGGTTTATGGCCCCGACCACGGATGAACAAAGGAGGAGGACTGATTGAACTTTGTTGCCTTTCACCACAGTGAAGAATGCTGTGGTGGATGTTTGTGTTAAATTCTATTGTGTGTTCTTTTCTTAGGTGTATCACTGCTGGCAAATTCATTTCACTGCACCTTCGGGTGCATGTGACGAATAAATTTGGCTTTGACTTTGATATTGTGATGCTGCATGGGGTGGGGCTCTGTGGTCAGGGTCGGCCAGGGTCTCTGGCGCTGCGGGCGCTGTTGAGTTGCTGCTGGGCCAACCCCATGCCCTCCCAAATGTTCCGTTCCTGTCCGGGGGTGGCCGGAGGTGTCCAGGGTGGTCCTGAGCTGGCGCCGTGCCAGCTCAGACTTGCAGCCGGCGCAGGGGGGAGGTGCTGGCTCCGGCTTGGTTCTGCTCCGGGCCGGGGACCGTCGGCTGCGCCTCTCTTCTTGTCCAGTGGCTATCAGTCGGCCACCTCGGTACCGAGCGCCGGATCATCGGTGGGAATGCACACGGGGTGCTGCGATGGCTCGGCGGTTCAGGCAACCTCTGGAGAAGAGTCTCAACCTGAGTCTCATTCCTTTTCTCTGGGGATGCTGTCTGTTGGCCGCTGAATGAGGTCGGCGGTGTGGCTGGCGGTAACCAGCCCTTCGGGGAGCGTGTTCCTCGGGAGTTGGAATGGGGTTGGGCTGGAGTTGATGCTTCTTCTCCGCGCTGGATGCCTCTGGCCGCTCCCCGGGCGGTGATGGGACCCTCCGGGTGGGGGAGGGGGGTGATCCCGTGGCAGTTCGTCAGCGTTACGGCGCCAGGGACCCGGGTTCAATCCTGGCTGCGGATGAGGCGCGGGTCTGTGCGCAGAGCAGCCGAGAATGTCTCTCTGCTGGTCCAGTCTCTCCCCTGTCTCCCTCTCTCTCGCTCTCCCTCTACATCGCATCCTCGTTCCTCAGATTAAATATATTTTTACACATAAATTATGAATAATTATAAGAATTTATACACAGTTTGTTCAGCCCTTCGTTCACTTTTTCTTTATGGCCAATGACCTTTGACAAATCCCATGATTCCTTGCTTTTTTCAGAATACCGAACTCGCTTATTGCTATGTAAGATGCTGGAAAATAACAACTTGGGTTAATGCCTTCCAACAATCTAAAATAATGATAAACAATTAGAAACTCTCTTCAGTAATAAGATTTAATGAATTGTGTTTTATGGATTGTTGCTTCATATTTCTTTTTATTCACTTACAGAAAGCACTTTAAATTCTTTTGAAAACTGGGATGAAGAATTTGATCTAGATATGACTGAAGAAGAAATTCAGATGACTTTATCACGAGCTGAAGACTTGGGAGAGGTGCTTGCTTTGATCTGCCATATCTTTGTGCCTACAAGCTACAAGGTGGCCACTAAAATAAAATGAAAAATATTTTCTCTTTTTTTTGCAGCATGAAATTGAAGAATGGGATGATTGAGTGTGCAAACAGAAGTGAAATTTTTTTACCTTTCTGCGATTCATCTCTCAAGTTGGTTTCCAAAAACATCTGTAACTGCATCCTGTATCAGCATTCCGTTGCCATTTTCTGCCTTCTGCACCAATAGAAATGACTCTCCGGGTCACAAATGTATAGTACAGCATATCATTAACACTTATTATTTTTAACGTTATGTGTAAGTGTACATGCTGACAGAACATAACTGATATGAAATGTCAGTGATAGAAGCTATAGGCAAATGAAACTCTGACAGCATTGATCGATCTACATTGTTTGTTTATACTTCAAGAAGAAAAATATAGACATTCATATTAAAATAGGACAAGATTCAGGATTATCATATGATCTTGTGGAATCCAGCAATATACCCATGTGGAAGAGCTGTCCTATTGTTCTAAATCTTATTGGCCAATGTTGTCGTGAAGCTATCATCAGAGAAAGTGACCAAGACTCCCAAGATTTTGAAATAGTACTCATTCCAGGGAGCCATAGAATTTTTTTTTAATACATTTTGGCTAATTTTTCTATGCACACTTCTTTCAGGCAAATTGTCAGCATCTTCTTTGAAGTTGTAATTAATGGCAACTTCAGCATTTTTGAGCTGGAAACATGGAAATTACAGTCAGATCTACCAATGAACAGCGGGCTGGATTCCTCATTGACTTTAGCACATGAGAGCGAACATGGGTTATATCGCCTTTGACTTGAGATTGATTCTCACCATAAATTCTGCACCAGGCCAGAGGAAGGACAAGATTCCTAATTTCAATGGATGGGAACAGCTGTGAAGGATTAACTTTAATTATATTTTGTTAAATACTTCCTCAAAATCTTTACATTATAGTTGACTTGCAAATATGTGCATTAAAATGTTTACATGAGTCTGAAATTATTTTGGATTTTTTGTTGTTTTAATCTTTATTTGTGTGATGTTTGTTCTTAACTGATCTGTCTGGGATCATATGGTCAATCTTCAACGCTTTTGTAGGGGGTTGTGATGGGGTTTCTGTTCTGGCCACTGTACACAATTTTCCAATGGGTGTGGAAGATGTGGTCATCATGCAGAGCCCCGCCCAACAAAAATATTCAGCTTTCTGAAGGTTCCCTCTTGGGAACTTTATATTTCCTGAAGTCAGCAACATGCCAATAATTCAAAATACAACCCACAGAAATTGGTTCAGTGGGTAAATTGATTTGCCCTCACAAAAACTGATAATTTGCCACACAGAAAAGCGCACAGAAAATTATGCAATCTGTCAAAACCTTTCTCCGACTCCCTGGAATGTCCCGTTTCAAAAAGTTAGGCGTCTTGATTACTTTCTCTGTACCAAAAATTTATTTGCTCTGATTTTTGCTTCCAACCCTAATTGTAGTGGTAGTGAGCTCTATGACTTCTGCCAGAGGCAGATCTTCCTGGAATGCTGTCAGACTACTTGCTTTGAAAGTTGGGTCGGGATAAAAAATGCCGCTCTTTCCTGATACTGCCTGATACAATTGGTCTAATTGTCATGTATTGGCAATGGACCAATGAAATTCTTACTTGCTGCAGCTTTGCAGTCCAATAATGACAATACACTAATATATGTCAATAATACAATGAATTAATAACCATAATGGTGCAAAATTGAAATCTGTAGTACAACCAAAACAAAGTCCATGTAAGATGATAATTGTTGAGGTAATGACAAGACAATATTGTTTACAGAGGGAACTTAGGGGGCCCAAGTCCATAGCTCCCTGAACATCCAACACAAGTAGATAGAGCTGCTGTTTCCTTGGTACCCCGCAGCTCCACTCTTGCTCCCCCTCCCCCCAGTCGCAAGAGGGACAGAGTCGCCCTAGTCCTGTGCAGGACAATAACATGACAGCCCTAGAGATGTGCAGGGCTGTTTTTTGAAACAGAGTTGTGAGTGGCTGGAACAGGGATGGCGGTGAAGGCAGTTAAGATTGTGGTGTTTAAGAGGCTTTTAGAAACATGGACAAACAGGTGATTGAAGGCAGAGGAGATCAGTTAGCATTATATTTGGCAGGGTTATTGTGTCTTCCACTGTACTGTTCTGTGTTCTATGGGGTAATGGTTAGGGTTGTGCAGTGTTCATGAGCTCTTCTCATTCTCTAAAACCTCCTGAAATTTCACATTTTCAAATAAAAAATCTGCGAACCAACTTAAGCAGCAATGTGTGTAGGAAGAAACTGCAGATGCTCGTTTATTCCTAAAACAGACATAAAGGCGGAGCAACTCAGGGATCAGGCAGCATCTCCGGAGAAAAGGAACAGGTGACCTTTTGGGTTAGAACCCTTCTTCAGACTGGCAAAAACAGCAATGTTCACTTTCCACCCCAACATCCCCAGTGTAAAGGGAGAGGGCTCTCGCGTGTAGGGACCTCTATTTGGAATACCATCCACCCCACTGCCCAATGGACAACTGTGGGTAGTCCGAGTGGAGAGTGTGCAGAAGCCGTCTGTATGGGAAACACTCCGTGCGGGAGACATCTCGTGTTCTACAAGACCAGTTCTCAAGGAGGGGTCCAGTTCCTGGGCAATAAGCGGTGGTTTGCCCAGCGGGGATAGTCCCACGCCCACCAGCCCCCTTGAAGGGACACCTATTGTGAAGGGACGGCTGGAGGCTTCGGCCACAAAACCCCAGAGGTGTGCAACTCTCTCTATCACCGTCCGGCTACCCAGGGGAGCTCCCTCCACCTGCGGGGGCAGCGCTCTGACTGGAGACGTTGAAGAGGTGTGGGGGGTAAAGGACACAGACATGCCCTGAGCCGTTCCCGTCTGCAAGGCAGCTGTCCTGGGGAGTCTGCTGCTGGCCATGGCGCATCAACAGAGCGTCTTTGTGACACTGGGCGCCGCTCCCGGCGCCCACGCAAAAACGGGAAACATTTCAAAGCAAAGGCTGACTGACTACTGTGACCAGGAGCAACGGCGTTTCATTATCAGACCCCACACAACACTGACCGAGAGGACACTCTTATGGTAACGCAGCCTGTTAGAGCGTCCGCATCGCTGCAGCCGGGGCAGTAACGTGAAGCGCGGATGTAGGAGCAGGAGAGCGTGTGTTTGTTAACAAGAGGGGATATTAACATTGCAAGTGTGTGTGAATAGGCGTTTGTTTTGACTCCTGGGGGTCTAAACCATTACCAGCGTTTCATTTCTATTATTTTGTTAATTGATGGAATGTTTACTTTAACTTCTGTGCTTTAAAGCTGGTTACAGTCTTTCCAGGTGAGGCAGAGTTTCATCTGCACCTCCTCCAACCTCATCTATTGCATCCGCTGTCGTAGGTATCATCCTCTCTACAGCGGCGAGACCAAGAGTACGCTCGGCGACCGCTTCGCCAAACATCTCCACTCAGTCCGTACTAACCAACCTGATCTCCCGGTTGCCCAGCACTTCAACTCCCCCTTCCATTCTGAATCGGATGACCCCGGCCGCAAGGGTCTTTCAGCTTCACGCTTGTGATATGCGCTGAGTGCACCTATTTCACATAACATTTTTGTAATCCTGCCACGCCACCCCACCCCCCTTTATGAAAAGCTTCTTACGGGCCTGATGTATAATATTTTTGACACTGTCATAGGCCTTTCTTACATATGCTGTCACAACGCACTGTAGTCTCTAAAGAACACTTCAGTAATTTTCCTTGCCATTTCAGAATATTAGTGTTTTAAGCTGATAACTTGACACTAGCACTGGCAATAAATAAAAAGTGCAGCTTTCCAGCCCATATCTTATTTGCCACGCGTGGCTGCACATCGGTGTCAATCTGGTGGACTCTTCCATCTTCCTCTCGTCGTGGGGTGGGGGGTTGGGAGGGGCGTCACAAGTGGAATAGCCTAGGGCCTCTCTTCATCTAAATCCGGCCCTTTTCCCTATATGTAACGGCCTTTTACATTGGTCCCCCACAACCCAGCTGTTGGGGAGGCCACATTTGGAATATGTGTTCAGTTTTGGTCACCCTGCTGAAGAAATGATGTTGCTAAGCTGGAAAGAGTGCAGAGAAGATTTACAAGGATGTTCCCACGACTTGATGGCCTGAGCTATCGGGGGAGGTTGGGCAGTCTTGGACTTAATCCTTGGAGCGCAGGAGGATGAAGGATTATTTTTTTTCAAGGTGTATTAAATCATGAAGGGAATAGATAGGGTGAATGCACATAGTCTTTTACCGGTAGTAGGTGAATCAAGAACCATAAGACACAGGTTTAAGGTGAGAGGAAAATATTTAATAGGAACCTGAGGAACTATTTTTTCATACAGGGGGGTATATATATATGGAATGAGCTGCCAGAGGAGGCAGTTGAGGAAGTTATTATAACAACATGGACAAGGAAGGTTTCAAGAGAGAGGGGAAAGGTGGACTAGTGTAGATAGGACATCTTGGTTGGCATGGGACAAGTTGGGCCAAAGATCCTTTTTCCATGCTATATCTTAGCACAATAGCCAATTTTATTCATCACATACACCCGAAGGTGCAGTGAAATTAATTTGCCAGCAGCGATACAATTAAAAAGTAACACACAATACACAATAAGATTTAACATAAACATCCACCACAGCATTTTTCACTGTGGTGGAAGACACAAAGTTCAGACAGCCCTCCTCTTTGTTCACCCGTGGTCAGGGCCATAAACCATAAACCCTCCACTATGGACGGTCGGATGTACAGGCCCTCTCGTCGGGACGGTCAAACACACTCTGCGGCTTGGAGGTCCAGAATCGGCACTTTCTTACCAGAGAGCGCAGTTTTAGGATGTTGTAGGCCGCAGGCCGGCGGTCGGAGCTCTTCTCAGGCTATCCCCGGCGAGGGATCCCAGGTTCCGGATGGTAAACCCATGCTGCGTCTAGATGCTCCGCAGACCGCGGCTTCAGGATGTTATAGGCCGTGGACCAGCGGTTGGAGCTCTTCTCCGGGTATCCCCGGCAAGGGATCCCAGGCTCCGGATGCCGCGCCTGCGGTTAGAAGCTCTGCAGACCGCGGCTTCAGGACACAACAGTCCGCGGGCCAGCGATCGGAGCCCTCCCTTGCGATGAAAAGTCCATGCTGCGCCCGCTGCAGAAACTCCGGGCCCGACTCCGGGAAAGGGCGCTCCAATCTATGCTGTTAGGCCGCGAGGGAGGCGACATGGAAAAAAGTTGCCTCTCCGTCGAGGAGAAGACCAAAAGCGGTTCCCCCCTGCCCCCCCATCCCCTCACCATCTCCCACACAAGACACACCAAGGGACACTAAAACAAACATTTGGACACACTAAAAAAAAAGTCAAAATAACGAACACGCTGCTGGCAGGGCAGCCGTCTCGCAGCGGCCCCCACCGACTAACTGTTTGGTTGCTGTTTATATGAGGGCTGGGATTGGATAGGTATGGTTAAATATTAACTCAGCCTTTTTCCTCAATTCAGGTCATTCGACAATTAATTTATTTAGCAGAAGGAACCTTTTTTGTAGGTGTATTTGATGGAGCAATGGAATATGTTGCATATGTGAAAGGTAACATAGATGAGGGGTAAATATGAATTATGCAAGACTACAAACACAAATGTTTCCAGGTTTGAATAGATATAAAATTATCGAAGGAACTGTGATTCTATCCAAACTGTGAGAACCCAGATGACTCATTTCTGTTCAAAGTACCCCCTCTTTGTTGATTTGCAAAAACAAACACATAAGCTCCTGTATGTGTGCAAAAATAACGGGAATTTTCTAGCTTTGGATGGGATGCATTGAAAATATATTTATTTGTATTTAAACGTTCTGTTCTAATCCAGCCACCACTTATCCCAGCTGCAGCTCATAAGCTAAAAACATGACAGGTGAATTGACTGCTGTGCAGTCCAGGAGATTTCTGGAGGCGGGGGACTGTTTGATGTCGGTGGAACGCCAGGGTGAAGCGGGAGCCATGCTGCCACGCCTGGGCTCCACCTCGGACTGGGAGGCGTGCGCTGAGATACTCCCTTCGCCCCATCACGGACGGTAAGATAGTGCGCAGGTCTCTCTCTCTCTCTCTCTCTTTTATGCTTCACTTCACTGGTCCGATTGATACCCGAAGGAATCTCGGGCTGACATGTAGCGTGTGCCAGTCAACAGTTTTTCATTCTCAATGACATAGAAACATAGAAAATAGGTGCAGGAGTAGGCCATTCGGCCGCCATTCAATATGATCATGGCTAATCATCCAACTCAGTATCCTGTACCTGCCTTCTCTCCTTACCCCCTGATCCCTTTAGCCACAAGGGCCACATCTAACTCCCTCTTAAATATAGCCAATGTACTGGCCTCAACTACCTCTGTGGCAGAGAATTCCAGAGATTCACCACTCTCTGTGTGAAAAAATGTTTTCCTCATCTCGGTCCTAAAAGATTTCCCCTTTATCCTTAAACTGTGACCCCTTGTTCTGGACTTCCCCAACATCGGGAACAATCTTCCTGCATCTAGCCTGTCCAACCCCTTAAGAATTTTGTAAGTTTCTATAAGTCTCTGGAGAGCTCAGTCAGTAGAACCTGCAGGTCTAAATGTCCCAATGTCTATGGAACGACTGGACTGACTTTTCCACTCAGTGTAATGTAAAAAGTGATGTGAAACTATTCCCACAGAATAACATCATGAAATTTTGGAAGTTGCTCTATTTGCTTTCATTTTTTTCATTTTTTTTTTCATTGCTCTATTTGCTAATTAATTGCTTAGCAAGACGAAGGCAATTAAAGTCTAGTAATTAAAAGCTCTTAATTAAATGATGAATAATAATGAGCTGTTTGCTGCAGAGAAAGTAAAATATTTTTAATATGGAGTTCACTTTATCTAAGTTTGTGAATTACTTTGAATTTTTTTTTTTAAATGAAGACAAATTTTGAATAATTTTTATTTTCATTTATAATTGCTTGATTCTCTTTTTTCTTCTGCGTCTGATTTGATATTGATTTATCCTCCTTAGTTCACTCTCTGGCTATTTCTCAAATTTCACAGTTGAAGGGAAAACATTTTGTTCTTCCTATTGTAATCTCCACTGTGGTGATGTTGACTTGCACAAAAGAATGTTTTTGCCCAGATGCTGGGAGGATTGACCATCAACCTCAACCATTTTCTTTAGTCCACTGAACAAAGTGACTTCACCACTGAAGTGCATTCCCCTTGATGCCATTGACTTCAGTTCTACTTGTACTTCTAGATGCTACACTTTAAATGCTGCCTTGACATCAAGAACAGTCACTCTTGCACACTTCAGATATTCAGAACTTTTACCCATTATTAGACCAAGGCTGCTTTATAGTTTGGAGCTAATTGATCCCTTTAAATTTAACCAAGTGTTGGTGTGAAGATTATTGGAGAGCACCTATGGGTAGCACAGTAGTGCAGCTGGGGGGCTGCTGCCATACAGAGCTGGACTATGTGAAGGTGGAAATTGGCAGCTGAAGTAAATATATATTGTTGAGTTCTGTAGGAGAGGAGGGAGCAGCAACAGTGTAGCGAACAATGTTGAGAGAGGCCCGAAATAGGGCTGAAAGAAGTATGCACCCCACTAGAGGGCAGGCATCCATGTGAGTTTCCCTAGCTATACCTTTGATCTAAAGAAAGTGAGTGGAGTTGAAGGAAAAGTTCAAAAGTAGAATGAAATCCACCATGTGTGTGTGTGTACAGACACTCTGTGCAATGGGCAACTTGCGTAAACTCACACTTATGTAAACAGTCTGGCAGTTTGTAATTTCCACAACACTGTACGATGACTCAAGTTTACATTGAAAACAAGCCAGCAAAGGCAGCGGTGCTTATCCAGAAGGCTACCCGCCACAGAATGTGTCCCAATGCCAAGGTGGAACACAAGCTGTCAATGGCCGTGGTGCTTATCCAGAAGGCCTTGCGCCATAGTAAGTGCCCCGGATGCAGCTGGACAACTCTAAGACAAATAATACTCTCAGTGACAGACACAAAGGGCTGGAGTAACTCAGTGGGTCAGGCAGCACCACTGGAGGACATAGACAGGCAAGGTTTTGGTTCAAGAGCGTTCTTCAGACTCAGTTATCTCTGCCGGGGAGTGGGGATGGTGGATTGCGACATGTAAAATATACACAATTTACCCTCAATCCTGCAAACCTATAACGTTTGCAACAATCATTGAGTGGCAACATCAAAGCGTCTTGTGGAAATATAAAATTCTCTGACACTCCTCTCAGCTAAATTTCACAATCATTTCATCAGCCTTTTCTTTTGAAAATCTTTAATCCTTAGAAAGTCAAAAGACATAATAAGACAAAAGTTTCAAAAAAAATGTTGTATTCAATATGCCACCAAAGGTCTTATCATTGGATCCACATGATTGCTTGATTTCCTTTATGATTTTACACTATATTGTGGAATTATCATTGAGTCACTGAGTTATGCAGCATGTAAATATGCCCTTCGGCCTAACTTGCTCTTGCCGACTTATTTGCTTACCCAAAGTAATCCCATTTGCTTACATTTGGCCCATATCCCTCTCAAATATTCCCATCTATGTACCTGTCCAAATGTCAGTTAAACGTTGTAATTTAATCCATTTTACCCCTTACTCCGTCAGCTGATTCCATATACACACCACCCCCTCGGATCCTTCTTGAAATTTTCCCCTCCCACCTTAAACATAAACTGTCAAGTTTTGGACTCCCCTTCCTCTCCAGTCAGGGAAAGACTGTGACCAATCACCGTATCTATATCCCTGATCTTTGTATATGCCTCTTTACATCACCCCTCAGTTTTCTACCCTCCAAGGAAAAAGCACCAGCCCATCCAGGCTCTGCCTTATACTTAAGCTCTGATGTCCTGGTACCATCTTTGTGAATCTTTTTTTGCACTCTTTCCAGCTTACTGACATAATTCCTCTAGATGGATGTGTGATATGGGTAACAATCCTCGAGGTCTTCTTGTTAAATTGCTACCCGACTTCCAAAATTTTATTGGTATGACACTTCTGGCATGTCATTGGTATCGTTATAGATGAAGGCCTCTGGTTGCTTATCCTGCCCTCTCAGAATGCCCTGCGCCTGCTCAGAGATATTCTTGACCATGGCACCATTTTGAAGTCATGCCTGCCGCCACAGAAATACTTGCTTGTACATCTATCACCAGCCCCTTATCACAATTGCTCACCTAGACTTAGCTCGACCCAGCTTTTCAACAGAGCCAGATGTGGTGCCACTGTTCTAGCAGCTACTATTATTGGTCTCATGCAAAAATGAGTTTGCATTTGCATTGAATAAACCTGCAAGTGGTTGCAGATTCCTCAAGGGCTTAACTTGGAATCATGGAAGCATATTGGTAGGACTGTCAATATATTGAATACACAGTGACCTTTCTTATGCTACTTGTGTTCTGATTCACCAGTTGAGCTTTTGTGTTTAATTCTGATATTGGTCTTTGTTTCCTCTCACCATCTATGTAAGTATGATTATAAAATGTTATTGTTTAATGCCCTTTTGTTTTAATTACCTTATTAACTGGAATTATTGAATACACAGGCAACTTAGAAGATGCAATGGGAGTCACTGCCTGACGATTACCAATGTGCCTATTGATGTCTATGTAACCATGGGAAGACCTTCAAACTTACAGTACGGACAGGCTTCCTAACGATTCATCGCATCAGCACCTGTGATTCAATTTCAGCAGCTGAAATCTTGACGTTGGTGCCAGACGCCGAAGGTCTTCATTTCTTTGTTGCGTCTGAAAAGTTGTTTCATAACTGGTGATTCTCATTGGAGGTTGCTAGTCTATTTGTGTCAGTAAAACGTCTGATGTCAAATTAACTTCAGACTTATTATTTCTGCAGTTATTGAACAATTCAGTAACTGTTTCAAGTTCAGACAATGGGCAGATTCCAGACTGCACATTGTGCTGTCATCATTCTGGAATTAAGAGGGGTCATATAGTTACTCTAACTGACCTCACTTTAACTTGTTAGTCCCACGAATCATCTCTAGTTACAAAGCGTTTGGGATCCTTTCTAAACTCGTTGTTATAGTAGCTTGAAGATTTGTTGCAGGATTTGGCATTACAATAGGAATAAATTCTGGTTAACCCCTTGAATATTGCCCTGTTGAAGGGAAGTATACAAAGGGCGGCATGGTGGCACAGCGGTAGAGTTGCTGCTGAAATTGTGGCAGCAAATGGGACCTAGAGTCATACAGTCAGAGCGTCATACACTAAAAACAAAACTAAATGGGAAACAAGAGAGGAAATTGCGGGAGCCCTGGTTGAAATTTACCAGTCACCCTAAAACACAGGAGAGGTGCCGGAAGACTGGAGGGTGGCAAATGTTATGCCTCTTTTCAAGAAGAGCTGCAGGAAAAATACTGGGAACTATATGCTGGTGAACTTAACATCTGTAGTTGGAAATTTACTGGAGAGTATTCTGAGGGATAGGTTATACATGTTTTTTGGTGGGCAAGGGCTGATTAGGGATAGTCAGCATGGCTTTGTACGTGGGAGGTCCTGTCTCACAAATCTGATTGCTTTTTTTGAAGACGTGACCAAAAAAGTCAATGAGGGCAGAGTTGTAGATGTTGTGTACATGGATTTCAGTTAGACATTCGACAAGGTTCTGCATGGTAGGCTGCGCTGGAAGGTTAGATCGCATGGAATCAAAGGAGAGATAGCTGAATGGATAGCAAATTGGCTCCATGGAAGGAAGCAGAGGGTGATGGTGGAAGGTTGCTTCTCGGACTGGAGGCCTGTAACTAGTGGTGTGCCTCAGGGTTCGGTGCTGAGCCCGTTGCTGTTCATCATCTACATCAATGATTTGGATGAGAACATACAGGGCAAGATTAGCAAGTTTGCTGATGATACAAAAGTGAGTGGTTTTTCAGATGGTGAAGATGGTTGTGAACGATTGCAGCAGGATCTGGATCGATTGGCCAGGTGCGCTGAGGAATGGTTGATGGAATTTAATACTGTAAAGTGTGTGCGGTGTTGCGTTCTGTGACATCCAACAGGGGTAGGGTCTACACAGTAAATGGTAGGCCTCTGGGGAGTGTTGAAGAACAGAGGGATCTAGGAGTGCAGGTTCCTTGAAGGTCAAGTCTCAGGTAGATAAGGTGGTCAAAAAGGGTTTTAGCACATTGGCCTTCATCAGTCAGAGTATTGAGTATAGAAGTTGGGAGGTCATGTTGCAGTTGTATAAGTGGTGAGACCACATTTAGAATATTGTGTTCAGTTCTGGGCACCATGTTATAGGAAATATATTGTCAAGCTTGAAAGGGTTCAGAAAAGATTTACAAGGATGTTGCCAGGACTAGAGGGTGTGGACTATAGGGAGAGACTGAGTAGGCTGGGTCTATACTTTGGATCGCAGGAGAATGAGGGGTGATCTTATAGAGGTGTGCAAAATCATGAGAGGAATAGATTGGATCGATGCACAGAGTCTCTTGTGCAGAGTAGGGGAATCGAGGACCAGAGGACATAGCTTCAAGGTGAAAGATGTTGGGTGTATGGAACAAGCTGTCAAAGGAGGTAGTTGAGGCTGGGACTATCCCATCATTTAAGAAACAGTTGGACAGGTACATGGATAGGACAGGTTTGGAGGGATATGGACCAGACGCAGGCAGGTGGCATCTCCCCTTTTACTAATCTGACACCATTCAGAAAATAATCTGCCTTCCTGTTCTGGCCACCAAAGTGGATAACCTCACATTTATCCACATTATACTGCATCTGCCATGCATCTGCCCACTCACCCAACCTATCCAAGTCACCCTGTAGCCTCATAGCATCCTCCTCACACCTTAAACTGCCACCCAGCTTTGTGTCATCCGCAAAATTGGAGATGTTACATTTAATTCCCTCATCTAAATCGTTAATATATATTGTAAATAACTGGGGTCCCAGCACCGAGCCTTGCGGCATTGCACTATTCATTGCCTGCCATTCTGAAAAGGACCTGTTAATTCCTACACTTTGCTTCCTGTCTGCCAACCAGTTCTGTATCCATGTCAATACCCTACCACCAATACCATGTGTTCTAATTTTGTACACTAATGTCTTGTATGGGACCTTGTCAAAGGCTTTTTGAAAGTCCAGATACACACATCTACTGGCTCTCCCTTTTCCATTCTACTTGTTACATCCTCAAAATATTCCAGAAGATTAGTCATGCATTATTTCCCCTTTCAAATTCCATGCTGACTTTGACCGATCCTGTCACTGCTTTCCAAATGCGCTGCTATAACATCTTTAATAATCAACTCAAGCATCTTCCCCACTACCGATGTAAGGCTAACTGGTCTATAATTCCCCGTTTTCTCTCTCCCTCCTTTCTCAAAAATTGGCTACCCTCCAGACCACAGGAACTGATCCAGAGTCGAGAAAACATTGGAAAATGATCACCAATGCATCCACGATTTCTAGGGCCACCTTCTTGAGTACTCTGGCATGCAGACCATCAGGCCCTGGGGATTTATCTGCCTTCAGTACAACTGTAACATATCATCTCAACTTCTATACGCAATACTATGACTGAAGGCCAATGTGCCCAAAGTCTTCGCCGAACGTCATTGATGTACTGAAAAAGGAATCAAGGAATTTGAGCTGGGTATGATTAAAACAAAGACCATTACACATAACTCATAGCTTGGGCTCATTTAGTTTATTTTTTAGTTTAGAGAAACTAAAATGCGGGAACAAGCCTTCCGTCCTATTTGTCCTTGCTGACCAGTGATCCCTGCACAATAGCATATCCGACACACAAACCTTATGTCTTTGGAGTGTGGGAGGAAACTGGAGCACCCAGGGAAAACCCAAGCAGTCACAGGGTGGATGTACAAACTCCGTACAGCCAGCTCCCATAATCATGATCATATCCGAAGGCAGCAACATTACCACTGTGCCACCCCCTTGTAAGTGTCATAGGTACAAATTTGATTTGAGAGAAGTGGGTGGAGTTGAAGTTGTTCAACGGGACAACGGTTTCAGCGAGGTGAATGAGTGTGTTGGTGGAGGGGAACTGGTTGTGCTTCTGCTGCCCAATAGATTTCCCAGTGCAAATGGTTATTGTAGTGTGTGCAGAATTCTGCAGGGAAACGCACTCAGGAAATAGCTGGCAGAGCTTAGCCATCAAGTTCAGAGCCACTGGAGAAGTCCAGCAATTGCTGGCACCTGCGCCAAGAAAGCTGGCATTTCTCAGCATTTCCTGCTGAATTAGCCTAAAGGTAGAAGGTTCAAGAACACTCGAAAATTCCCTTTGAGTAGTTTGTTGCACTATGTTTACAAGTGAAATCCTGATAATGAAAAAAAGTTGCTCACTAGGTTTTACAATTTATGAGTTCAGTGTTGCTAAAAGCTTCACTGGCAGCAATTTAAAGCAAAACTAATGTTTATATATTTCCCAAGTACCCATAAATATTTTTAGTTTTGGTGGAAAGTTGGCCGTATAGTTACGTGCACAGAATCAAAGGTCAACACAGCCCGGCTAGCTCAGTCGGTAGAGCATGAGACTCTTAATCTCAGGGTCGTGGGTTCGAGCCCCACGTTGGGCGTCATTCTTTGGCTCCAAAGTATGGCGATGGGTGCAAAAATGTCATTGTGCGGTGCATATATGACATAAAGAATTGAAGCTGAAGTCAGAGGGGGACAAAATTGCTTCACTCTGCTCTCTTTATAGATTGTTAAGGGCTTGGACACACTAGAGGCAGGAAACATGTTCCCGATGTTGGGGGAGTTCAGAATCAGGGGCCACAGTTTAAGAATAAGGAGTCAGCCATTTTGAACGGAGACGAGGAAACACTTTTTCTCACAGTGAGTGGTGAGTCTGTGGAATTCTCTGCCTCAGGTGGAGGCAGGTTCGCTAGATTCTTTCAAGAGAGAGCTAGATAGGGCTCTTAAAAATAGCGGAGTCAGGGGATATGGGGAGAACGCAGGAACGGGGTACTGATTGGAGATGATCAACCATGATCACATTGAATGGCGGTGCTGGCTCGAAGGGCCAAATGGCTTACTCCTGCACCTATTGTCTATTGTCTATAATAACACTCCACAGGGTAAAATTGCCTTTTCCTAAAGGATCATATAATATTATGTGTATTTGGTTCATAATGTCTGTCTCTTAACATGAACTGTACAACTTTGTACGTTCTGTTCAGCCAGTCAGATTAATGTGTGCTATTTCTCATTATGATAGTTGCACTCCCAGTCTATTGGGATGTGATTGCCAATTGCATCACTATTGAAAATGCAAAAATATACACTGCAAGTAAAAATATTCTCGTAACAAACTTAGTCTTTATTTGTATTCATACTTCCTATACTTGAAGCTTTTGTTGTCCCAGTGAAGCTGCAAGACTAGAATATGATTATTGATGTAATGGCAGTATAAAAGCTTTTATTAGATGAATTAATTACTTTTTAAAACTACTTGTTTATTATTACATCGTTTTGTGCTTGTGGAATCAGTTTTTATGGAGATATTACTGTGCTTTGGATTTGACCAATATAATATTTAGTTTCATAAACATTGTATTTGTTTATACACATATTAGTTTATAATAATATGTGGCACACCCAAAATTAGACAGATAGGACATCCACTGAAGGCCAGTCGACAGATTGACAATGTTTTTTCCCCCCTTAGTTTATAATAATATGTAAATTTTCCAGAATGCCATGCTTATTGATCATATTTTATTCAACATTTTTATAGAAGGCTGTATCAAATAATGATTTAAATTATATAGTCAGGCTCTGCAGTTACCTTGTTCACTACAGAGAAAGAGGCACAGTATTATGACTCCTGTTACTGCCATTATAGGAAAGGTTGGAATTTCTAAAGGAATTCCTTTGATCTCCAGTCATTTAATTTGTTTACACTGGGTTTCTGCTGCTGCAGGGGGTATGGGAAGAAATGCCTCAAGAATTCCACTCCAAATACAATGCGATAATGTGACCATAAAATCCTATAAACAATGATACTAGATTTTTGGATTAGCCATAAATCAAACCGTAAAAGAACAAGATCTCAACAGGTTTTTGCAACTTGGATGTTCTGTGTGGATCTACTAATTTGTTTTAAAATTCAATAATTCCTAATACATCTTTAATTACGGAGGAAATCTTTTACTGGCTACGCAGCAGGAAATGCTCTCTAAATACTGATATAAGATGTAGTGAAAAAATGATAAATGAGATATAAATACAAATAATTTAATTTGTTTACACTATAAATCGTGAGATTTATATAATGTTGAAAATGTTAATGCTGCTGCAAAATTATTATATTTGTGACTGTAGAAGTTGTGTTCGCCACCAGAGGGCCCCACAGGATTCGATATTTTTCCATCTTAATAGAACAAACAGCACCAGCTGTGAGAAAAATGCTAACTTTAAGTAATACAACAATTGCGTGGAATATTGAATGAAAAATGTTGCATTGCCTATGTGACCCAAACACATGTTGGTTTCTATTTCAGTTAGTGACTAGAACAATGTAATTGTACCCCAGTTTCCAGATCATTTTGGTCTGCTCCGGCAGTGGAACTCTGTGTCAATATTTATTGTTCAATTTGATGAGGGAAGATAGCCACTGTTTTCATTCCAGCTTTCCTAGCATTTAGTTTTGTGGAATTGTGGAATGTTGGGCCACCACACAAGTAACATTTTCAAAAACTTAGCCCACGGGGCTAAAAGCTAGTATTAATTTGAAATAAAGTTGAATTGTTAATAAAGGTATCAGTAATGTTTGTGTATCTGAATGCATTGGCTCACTGGATTTAAAGGTCATTGTTCCCAATAAATCCTTAATTAACTTTAATTGCTTTTGTAACTGAAATCTGTAAGCTGAAATTTACTTTGCACAGGAATGCTGTCACATTTGAAATGTTTCCAAAGTCTTGTTTTCATTTGGGAACCATGTCACTTTGCAAGATTCTCTAAAAGGCACGTGTCCAGAAAATTGGGCCAATTAACACTGTTTTTAATATCTAGATTGTAGATAAAATGTGTGGCATCTTTATTTTGGTGTTTGCCTATTTCCTGTTAACACATTTCCGTTTTCGAGCTGTTCATAATGATTTAGATGAGTGGACGGGGTTTGGAGGAAGAGATCAAATGTCATTAACTGAGTGCATAGTTGCAGAGTGGCTTCAGTTGGATGTAGACCAGATAGATTAATCAGCTAAGACAGTTGACGGAATGTAATGTGGGAACAAATGTGAGGTCATCCACTTTGGGGAGAAAAAATATAGAAAAGCAGAGTTTTATTAAAGGGTAGGGGATCAAAAGATGTTGGATTCGGAGGCATCAAAATGTCTTTGCATATGAATCATTGAATGTTCACTTGCAGCTTCAACAAGCAATTAGGAAACCAAAGCATATGTTGGACTTTATTGTAAGTGCATTTGAGTACAAGGTTGGAGTTGTCCTATTGCAATTACATAAGACCTTGGTGTGACAATATCTGGAACATTACATCTTGTTCTGGTCTCTATACCTAAGAAATTATGTATTTATGATAGATCAAGTGCTATTAGGACTCAGCATGTTTATTCCTGTATAGTGGCTCCTCGGATTAAGGAGACTGGGCCTGTGTTGTTCAGAGGACTGAGGAAGTTATTTTTAAAATCTTGCAAAGTTTGACCTTCAAATTTGGGATGCTGTGGCATCCAGAGGTAGGAGTCACAATCTCAAAACAACAGCAACAATTTCACACAGAGTGGACTAGATATTTGGGATCTGCTGCCTGAGGGGTTAAAGGTTGCTTGCTGCTGAAAACTGAGATTAATAGATATTGAAGGAATTAAGGCATATGGTGTTAGTGCAGCAAAGTGGTCTGCAGATAAAGGATTAGCCATAATCACTGAATGGAAGAGCAGGTGTAGGTGCTGAATGGACTACCCATGCTTCAATTTGCTGTGCATAGTAAGTGGGTGTAAATCAATATTTTTGAAATTCTGCCAATGCAAATTAAAGCAGATGCTTCCTGAGTTATGCACCCTAACAATGCTTCCATTTATTTGCCATACATGGTAAATGGGCGTGACTCATTATATAAAATGGCCAGAATTTTTCTTTTTGTGGACAGGTTATATCTCCTAACTTTTTTTTCTAAAATTAAAAACAAATATTGCCCATGTGCTGCTGTAACATACCATTGCCCGTTTTTCATTCCTCAATCCTTTTCCACAATTTGCCCATTTCTCCATCTCCCTCATCTGCATGGCACAGAGAAATCATCTTAGAAATGTGGGTCAGCTTGTGAGTGACGTGACAGCTGAGAATCCCGGCAGGCAACACCAGATGTGTAATGAGCAGGCTGGTTTTTAACACTTTCAAGCCAAGCAGACTCAACAATTCTGATTATTTAAAACAAAAAAAATCCCAATTTCAGGAGATTTGATCGTGATTATTTTAATTCCTTCAATATGCCTTTTTATGATTAGAAATACAACGCGGAAACAGTCCTTCGGCCCATTGAATCCACGCCGACCTGTGATCCCCGCAAACTAATACTATCCTAACACACTAGGGACCCAAAATTCATAATTTTAACCAAGCCAATTCGCCTACAAACCCTGTATGTCTTTAGAGTGTGGGAGGAAACCAGAGCTCCTGGAGAAAACCCACTCAGGTCATTGGGAAATTGTACAAACTCCATTCAGACAGCACCGTAGTTAGGATCGAACCCGGGACTCTAGCATCATAAGGCAGCAACTCTAGTGCTGTGCCTGAATGCCACCTCTAGGCTCATTGATCGGAAGAATAAGGTGGCATACTTGCAATTTAAAATTGAAAAAGTAGACACTGTCAGATAACCAGCTCAAGTCATTGTAACGGTCAAATGAGTAGTACTGATCTATCACTGACACAATAATAGAGCTCCATTGGACAATTGGCTGTGAATGGCATAATTACCCTAATGGTGTACTGTGTAGTTATATAAAGATAATTGCTTTTATTATGCCGATGGGAAACGTGGGCATTATATTGATGTTGACCCGCTCTGAGCAATAATTGATGTGGTTAGTTTGACCCACTGCTGTTCTTACATATGTACATTACAACATGACACACTCATCACTGGTCGTGATCACTTAGATTTTTGCACTTCCAAGACTGAAGAAGCAAACAGAACATTTATTGGTTCCAAATGGATTTAACTTCTGTGAAGTAAAATAAAGTGAAATAAGTACATGGACAATCAGAAAACTGATGGGATGAAAGTAACAAAGTAATCGCAAAAAAATTAACTGAGGCAAATTACCACCCTGCCCTCAAAATGATACGAGAATGTTATTTGTCTCAGTTTTTCTTAATTCTTGCATCTGGCTGACAGAAGCAGAGCTGGTAAGCACTAGGCTGCTGGGTCTGGGCAAGAGTTGATGCTGACTCCTCCATTGACCATTGCTGCTTTGGTGAAAACGACAAGGGTTCCATTGACGTTGAAGTTTCTCATGCAGCCAGTGAATGACCGGTGTATGCTCAGCTTTGGGCTAAGCAGAGACCCTACAAAAACAATGGAAAATGATTCTTCAAGCTGCTACAGTGCAAAATTAATCATTATAACACGGAGCCAATAATGTCAATTTAAAATTTCCTGGATCTTTACCCTCACCAGGTTATTGACTTGAAATATTAATTCTACTTCTGTTCCCTCAGATGCTGCTCGACTTATAGATGCTGTCTGTCTAGTGTTCTCTGCTTTTATTTCAGATTTACCGCATCTGTACTTTTTTTTTAATATCGATTAAAAAAAATGTAATGAATCATTAACTTGAGATAAACGTTCTCAGATCAGCAAAAATAATGGATATTTCCAACAACTGATTTATTTTGCCTTGCCCCAGTTGTACATTTCATTGCTGCTACTCCAAGCAGAGAGCTTACCTAAACCCCACAAATGCACCTGCACTAATTGCACGTCCTGTACAAACACCAGGATAAAGAGGTCCTGTCAGCAGCTGACAACCTTTTACTGAGCACTTTATAGAAAATATTCCCAGCAGGCAAAGGTTGGGTATGTCTGTCTCAATAATCCTTTGATATTTTCCAGATTAAGAATTGCATATGAAAGACAATCGTTCCATGTCTGAATATCTTTCACTATACCTCAGTTTTATACTCCCCCGTGGTCCATCCTGTGATGTGAATTGGAAAATTGGCAAATATAATATAGCATCACTAAGGGTGTTAGCTTTGAGCTAAAACAATACAATTTCTCAAGTGATTCTTGCTTGAAATAATACATTTGCAACATTTTCCACTGATACACAGAAAGGGTTTAAGCACTGTTACTACCTGGCACTCCTCCAACAAATACTAGCTCCTTGGTGTCGAATGAATGTGATGTCAGTGGCCCCACAACATGATTTACTTCAGAATCCACATCCAGCTGCATAACGTTTGACTCTCTGATGACTAGAACAGAAAGATAAATCACTAATAAATGTTTATTGTTCGCCATCTGACATTGCTTACAAATGGACAATATATCAGGTTCAGTTCTGAGAGTAAAATATGAAATGATGAGAATGAGAATGTGGAATGTCATCATTTAAATGTATGGATTGTGTGACGGGGATAGATTAAGTACTGCATTTTCAACTCTGGGACATGAGTTTAGAACAGGCTCATGACTACTGATTACTTCAGTTGGTTTCAACCCAGTTTCCACCATTCTGGGGAAACACAGCACATTATTGTTAAATGTCAACGATTGGCCATTTCACTCAGAGAAAAACAGAACATTGTCAGGTATCACATTGACGTCACATTATTTTACTAGTTCAGAGACTTGTGGATACTTGTGACATTTCAAGTACAGGCAAGTTTATTTTTTCCTGGTTTGAAGTTTGATAAAGATCTTTATGAATACTTGCTTCATTGATAGATAAATCTGATTTTCACCAATTGTGTGAGCACATCTAGATATATGAAAATTAAGGGAAGCATACATCATCTATTGAATCATTGGATCAATAATAGGTACCAATGCATAGCAACCAAGCAAAGTAATGTTGACCCATTAATCAATGTACACATTCTTGGAGTCATAGAGTGATACATTGTGGAAACAGGCCTTTCGGCCTAACTTGCCCACACTGGCCAACATGTCCCAGCTACATAGTCCCACCTGCCTGTGCCTGGTCCATATCCCTCCAAACATGTCCTATCCATGTACCTGTCCAACTGTTTCTTAATTGTTGCGATAGTCCCAGCCTCAACTACTTCCCCTGGCAGCTTGTTCCACACACCCAACACCCTTTGTGTGCAAAAGTTACCCATCAGATTCCTATTAAATCTTTTCCCATTCACTTTGAACCTATGTCCTCTGGTCCTCGATTCTCCTACTCTGGGCAAGAGATTCTGTGCATCTTCCCGATCTATTCCTCTCATGATTTTATACACCTCTATAAGATCACCCATCATCCGCCTACACTCCATGGAATAGAGACCCAGCTTACTCAACTTCTCCCTATAGCTCAGACCCTGTAGTCCTGGCAACATCCTTGTAAATCTTCTCTGAACCCTTTCAAGCTTGACAATATCTTTCCCATAACATGGTGCACAGAACTGAACATCTAAATGTGATCTCACCAACATCTTATACAACTGCATCATGATCTCCCAACTTCTATACTCAATGTTCTGACTGAGGAAGGCCAATGTGCCAAAACCCTTTTTGACCACCTTATCTACCTGCGACTTGACTTTCAAGGAACCATTCATAGAAACATAGAAACATAGAAATTAGGTGCAGGAGTAGGCCATTCGGCCCTTCGAGCCTGCACTGCCATTTAATATGATCATGGCTGATCATCCAACTCAGTATCCCGTACCTGCCTTTTCTCCATACCCTCTGATCCCCTTGGCCACAAGGGCCACATCTAACTCCCTCTTAAATATAGCCAATGAACTGGCCTCAACTACCCTCTGTGGCAGAGAGTTCCAGAGATTCACCACTCTCTGTGTGAAAAAAGTTCTCCTCATCTCGGTTTTAAAGGATTTCCCCCTTACCCTTAAGCTGTGACCCCTTGTCCTGGACTTCCCCAACATCGGAAACAATCTTCCTGCATCTAGCCTGTCCAACCCCTTAAGAATTTTGTAAGTTTCTATAAGATCCCCTCTCAATCTCCTAAACTCTAGAGAGTATAAACCAAGTCTATCCAGTCTTTCTTCATAAGACAGTCCTGACATCCCAGGAATCAGTATGGTGAACCTTCTCTGCACTCCCTCTATGGCAATAATGTCCTTCCTCAGATTTGGAGACCAAAACTGCACGCAATACTCCAGGTGTGGTCTCACCAAGACCCTATACAACTGCAGTAGAACCTCCCTGCTCCTATACTCAAATCCTCTTGCTATGAAAGCCAATATGCCATTCGCTTTCTTTACTGCCTGCTGCACCTGCATGCCTACCTTCAATGACTGGTGTACCATGACACCCAGGTCTCGCTGCATCTCCCCCTTTCCCAATCGGCCACCGTTTAGATAATAATCTGCTTTCCCGTTTTTGCCACCAAAATGGATTACCTCACATTTATCCACATTAAACTGCATCTGCCAAACATTTGCCCACTCACCCAGCCTATCCAAGTCACTTTGCAGTCTCCTAGCATCCTCCTCACACCTAACACTGCCCCCCAGCTTAGTGTCATCCGCAAACTTGGAGATATTGCCTTCAATTCCCTCATCCAGATCATGAATATATATTGTAAATAGCTGGGGTCCCAGTACTGAGCCTTGCGGTACCCCACTAGTCACTGCCTGCCATTGTGAAAAGGACCCGTTTACTCCTACTCTTTGCAAATTCATCTGCACTCCTAGATCCATCTGCTCTACAACACTCCCCAGAGGCCTACCATTTAATGTGTAGGTCCTACCCTTGTAGCCGTCCCAAAATGCAACACCTCTCATTTCTCTGTAGTAAATTCCATCAACCATTCCCTAGGCAACCTAGCCAATCGATCAAGATCCTGCTGCAATCTTTCACAACCATCGTAACTATCTGCAAAACCACCCACTTTGTATCATCAGCAAACTTGCTAAACTTCCAATCATTGATGTAGATGACAAACAGCAACAGAACCCAGCACTGAACCCTGAGGCACACCACTAGTTACAGGCCTCCAGTCTGAGAAGCAACCTTCCACCATCACCCTCTGCTATCTTCCATGGAGCCAATTTGCTATCTATTCAGCTATCTCTTCTTGGATCCCATGCAGAACCTTGTCGAATGCCTTACTGAAATCCATGTATACATGAATTCTTCTTAGATATGGAAACAGCAATCCATGTGTGTGGGTTGTTAATAAGGCATGTTAAGGGAACTTTATTTATTTGATTCCTGGAAAAGCTTGTCCCCAGGTATGGATACTTTTATATAATAAATCCACTAATTTACTGAAGAATCAGCGCACTTTGCATGGTAAAAACACACAAAAACATAACACAAAGACAAAATAGTTCTTGAATAGATTTGATTAAATAAGGTGAAATTTAATTATGAAATAAAAGCAAGTTGTCAATAAATTAATTTAATGACTGCCAAAATGGTGAAAATCATTCTGTCCCCGATTGTGATTATTACACTAACTTACTTGAGCCTAATGATAGAAGTTATCATGGAACACACTAGGTCTTTGAGTTAATGGCTCAGTGGAATATTTGTGAATATTAATGGGGTATATTTACCTGCTATTCTGTGCCATCGGCCATCACAGAGACTTTGCTTTGGAATTACTGAAGTTTCAAACTCTGCAGTTCCATTACTGACTTTTAATGTGATCTGCGCAGACACAAAAAAATTAGAATAGAAACTTGTCAGTTACGTGATGTTTTATAATTGCTGCGCCTTCTCCATTACTGCTATGTAACATTTCCAGTCAGACTTGTCTACTCTGCATCCAACTGATCCAATCTTTACTCCCTTACCTGTCCATACTCCATGAAGACATTTAGGTACTTGTGGTTGGAACCATGAACATATACCAGGATTCCGGAATGATTTCGAGCACGGATTTCAAAAACAATCTTAAACTGTAATCCTAAATTGAATGAATCTGAAAATCAAAGATAATTGATTTATTACATAGTTATAAATTGCATGTCTACATGTTATGCAAGCAGTTCTGTTTTATGCTTCATATTGTTTTTATCAGCTTCATATAGGGTTATGGTCATCTGCAGTGAAATATAACGCCTGTACTACCACAGCATTTAAGAAACATTTAGACAGGTACATGGATAGGATTGGTTGAGAGAGATATGGGCCAAATGCAGGCAGGTGTGACTAATGTAGATGGGGCATGTTGGTCGGCATGGGCAAGTAGGGCCAAAAGGCATTTTTCTGGACTGTGTGACTATGACTCTACAGTCATATCAAGGTATAACATATAAATAGATAATCGCTTCACTGTGAGTGGATATTAAAATGTTATAATTTCCTGATTAGATCACTTTCTTAAGCAGGGTCACAGTAAGAGACAGAAGAGATTATAGTCAAGATTATAGCATCTTCAAAGTGCTGGAGGAACAGTGAGATAAACAGCATCTGAGGAGCAAAATAGTCAGAACACCTTTCGGATCAGGACTCTTATTCAGACTTCGCAGGGAGTCATTGGGTCACATGAGTGTTCATTTACGTGGTGTTCCCCGGAATGGAAGTTTTCAACAAGTTGTAAATGAACAATTTCCAAGTTGTAATGTGAAATCTTTGGACTCTAGCCCTCATGCAGACTAATTTGCAAAGGATTGTGGAAAGTCAGCATGTGTGATAGGATTTGTTATTTGCAAGCGATCAGTGAGAGATATTTGTCTGAATGCAGCACGGGTGGAGTGATGGGTGATGGGGAGCAGCTGATCTACTAATCAAGGGCACGGGGTTTGAAATGTTTAATCTGTAGAGACTAGTCATAGAGTGATGCAGTGTGGAAAGTGGCCCAACATGCCCACACCGGCCATCATGTCCCAGCTACATTAGTCCCACCTGCCTGAGTTTGGTCCATATCCCTCCAAACCTGTCCTATCCATGTATCTGTCTAACTGTTTCTTAAACGTTGGGATAGACCTAACCTCAACTACCTCATCTGGCAGCTTGTTCCATACACCCACCACACTTTGTGTGAAAAAGTTACGCCTCAGATTCCTATTCAATCTATTTCCCTTCATCTTAAATCTATGGTCCTCGATTCACCTATGGGCAAGAGACTCTGTGCATCTACCCGATCTATTCCTCTCATGATTTTATATGCTGGAGAAGTGTATGCCTGAGTGCAGAACCAGTGGGAGTATAATAAATTCTCCAGGATGTTATTATTTTAACCTGTTATACTTCCCTAGAATGACAGAGGTTCAGTGACAAAAGTGGTACAAATTTCAGAAACAGGTGCAAGGCAGAGCAAAATACCTCTTACTATTGCTAGTGTTTGTTCTGCAAGACCACAAATCCAGTTTCTGGAGAAGGCAGTTGGTATTTCTATCTATGATCTCCACATTGTTTGAGTACTATACCCGGGAGCAGAATCTGGGAGAACTTGTATAAAGTTAGATGATCATAAATTAGCCCTTTGAAAACCCAGGGACCTCCTATACTTTGAAATGTCCATTACCCTGTTAGATGTCTCTTTGTAGCTGATGCGTAAAGTGATGTGTCTGCCCTACTTACCCAATAACACATATCCTCCTTCTGCAGAGAAATATGTTCCAGATTCAGTTGGACCTTCAAAACAAGGTGTAACACCAAATGTATAGTTAGCTGGTGGAAGAGATTTTCCATCTAGCTGTAAGTTCTGAAGGCAGCCATTAAAGCTTTGGATTGATTTGTACTGATGGCAAAAGAAGATATTTTAATTAATGAATTAAAATTTTATGAAATTATTCTTATGATCACCAAACATTCATATTAACATAGACATGTTGTATGCTGTGACACTCTGCCTTGGAAGTGTTTAGTGGTGGAGTTTCTTGATAAAGTTTTCTATTCAAATATAATTTAGCATTTTCTCTGATGCCTGTATGTCGTAACCAGTGGGAGTATAATCAATTCTCGAGGATGTTGTTGGCTTTGACCTGTTATTCTCCCCTGGAATGATCGAGGTTCAGTGACAAAAGTGATGGCGAATTTCAGAAACAGGTGCAAGGCAGAGCAAAATACCTCCTACTATGGTAGTGTTTGTTTTTTCATACAATACTGCCAGAGCACAAATCCTCATCGTTAAATCACGATAAATGCATGGAAATTCTGAATATTCCTAACCCACAACACAAGGTTGATGTCTCCTTTTGACAATCCTCCAGCTCCCAGGCAATGAACGTGGCAGACTTCTCCATTCAACATTCCCCAATCCTCCTTCCCCATTCACAGAAATGGGAAATAACCTGTTGACAAGTGTTAAAGAAAAGTGTAGGTAGGATATGGCTGGTGTGGGCTAGTTGGGCCGAAGGGCCTGTTTCCACGCTGTAAGACTATGACTCTGGAGGGCAGTAGAGGAGCAATAAATAGAAATACCATATGGAAGAAAATTGCTGGCATAGACATGATCTACCAGTGCTTTGTTATTCTGAGAGACTTAGCTTGACAAACATTATGTGCTTCAGTTTTGGGAGTTTCCAAGCGCTTTGCAGTCAATCATTGAGCACGATTCCCCATTGATTTTATTTTTTCCAGGAATATAGCAAAACCTCAGCATTGACTTAGCTTTAAACAAGATGGTGGGTCACCTTGGCAATTGTGATACCAAAAATACAGGTTTTAATGAGAAAATGCATTGATGTAAAACAGAAAATTGGTCTCAATAATATCAGTGACATTTTGAAATTTATGAAAGTCCATTGGACAAGATGTTTGATGCAAATTTGCCATTTATTTGCTGTTGCCAAACTACAAATTATTAATACTAAATGTTTAACATAGCTCCATCTGATTAGACCCTTTGACTTTCAAAGCACACAGAAGAGAGATATATTTTCAGATCTTCCTAAAACAAAACCAAAATGTACATGAAATAAATGTATCCAATGGCACCACAATTCATAGTCATCATGCAATTAGATTACAGGTGCAACTCACCTGAATGTTTTCTCTGCGAGGGACACCACCTATGTAGAATGGTTCACCTATTTGCCATGGAGTAAGAGGAGCGTGGAGACTATTTTTCAGAGCTTGTTGACCATCTATTATCAAGCGGCCTGTGTTATTTTCATGTGTAAGGGAGACCTGAATACCAAATTAATCATGTTGTTAAGTTAATCATAATGATTAAATTATATTACATGAAACACGGTGATTTTTCATCTAATATGAATGTTATAATATACTGAGGTTGAAAATCTACAGTGGGTAGTGGGAAAGCTGCACAACTTAAAAGCCTAGATCAACAAACACAATCTCTGCTGCTGACCCTGTCAAGTGTCCCTTTATTAGTGTGCTGATGGTGTTCATAAAAGATTCACTCTGGGGAAGAAGCCACATTCAGTAGTGAAAGTAGATATCTAATCGAGTTCCATGTTCCATAGACACAATGCCAATGTGCCCTAACATTGTTCTTTTTATCAGAACACAAAAGTAAATAGATAAATATTAATTGTCTTGAGACATCTATGCCTCAATGTTTGGCACAGGCACCAAGTGAGATCCAATTATCTTCTTGATAAAAATTAATCCATTTCAAATGCCTTTGGGATCTGATCAGTAATATACTTGTAGAATTTAACCTTCTAATTTGCAGTTCCTTTGACTCTTTTAGCATGATACCATTGCCCAAAAGGCATTCAGGATATGCCTGAGGACTGCAGTATTAAATTTGTGTTGACTATGTGTTTTTGTCATTTAAAAAAAATTATATGTATGACTGCAAGGAAACAAAATTTCGTTCAGACCGAAAGGTCTGAATGACAATAAACAAATCTAATCTAATCTAAATCTAAATATGGACAAACCTGTGGCCCATCAAAGAGTATATGTTTTGAATATCGATATTAAGATGAAAGAACAGCACAATATATGTAGATATGGATTACAGCCATATTTTATTTTTAATGTCATTTATATCATTTGAGAAGCCCGAATAGATGAAATAGTATTTCATGGCTGGCCAACAGGAAAATTGAAGAGGAGATCATGCAGTACAAAGATTTGTTTGGTACCTTGATAAATCAGCAATGCACTAAAAGCGATACATGGAAGAATTGTGAGAGTACTGTCTATTTTATATTCTGACCAAATTTGAGAGATGAATGCTGCAGACATTTCCAAATCTATTCGTGAACTGCTTTAAATTACACTATGCAAGTTAAAAAGATTCAAGTTCCTTTTTCAACTCTACAAAGTAATTGCTAATGTATTACTCCACGGGACTTAGTTTCTATAATGGGCATGGATAATTACGCTAGTTTAGGGACAAATGTCTGTGGTATTTTCATTGCTAACTATTAGTTATCACAATCAACGAGATGATATTGTCACAATTAGGAACAGAGGCATGTTGACCAATGTTGTTTAAGAAGAATATTAGCGGCATAATACTGCCAGAATTAGGAAGGATAAAAGCGAGAGTTGTAATTTCCCAACTATTTTCATAACCACATGTCAAAGTGCTTTACAGGTGACAAAATACTTATGAAATGTGGACTATGTTCTACATCAAACACGTTTTACACAAAATGTTTACAAATTGCAATTAAATAATGGTAAAACAAATTCTAGGTAATAAAGATATCAGTCCTTATGTTGCCACCAATAGGTGAATGAGCCTGGCCTGTATGGAACATGGGATTATGTGAGTGAGTACAGATATATACTTAGTTTTGTAGAAGTACTGATTCGTACAAAACTTAGGCACAAAGTGCTGGAGTAACCCAACAGGTCTGGCACCAACTCTGGATGGGTGACTTTTTCTGACAAACTCTTCTTCAGACTGCAATCTGAAGAAGGGTCCCGACCTGTAACATCTATTCCCCACATGTACTGATCCTAAATACTGTACTGTAATGCCGTCTTTCTTAATCAAGTAGTTAGTTTGCAGGGATACCATAACAGATTGCAACATACATGCAGGAATATACAAACATCACGCAAATGGACACAAATGTGCATTTACATTTTATTTAGAAGTTAATAGAAAGCATATTTTAGGATATTGCTGTTTGACTTACATTGTGCCAGAGACCATCATTATATTTTTCTAGGCTCTTTATTTTCATTTTCTTATGCCCATTGCTGAACGTGTAAACAAAATAACCACGAGAGACGAAAAGTTTCATGAATTGGTCTTCATCTTTATTCGCCACATAAAATATAAGTCCATGAGAAGACTGAGTTCTCACATTGACAGAGAAATGAGATCTGCAAGCACAAATTCGTTACAACTCTCCACTCTGATGAATTAATAGTAACATGAACCTTTATTCGAACAGACGTTGCTTCAATGCAATCATTACGGTCAACTATCTGTGGTGTTCTACACAGGCATTACTACAATGGCAAAGCTTAGAAGGCCTACATTTTAAGCTGCACCGAAGTTGCAAGGATGTTCCAATTCAGCTACTCAGTAACAGCAGCATAAAGTGTTGACCGGTGGGCAAGTGTGGGAAATGGAGAAATAACCCCTTTATTTTGTAATACTTCCATTTCTGTTCTTTGTAGAAACATTGCAGAAAAGTTACATCAGAGGCTTACCAAAAAGCACCACCCGGGTAGCCTTGTCTGGATTCATGAACATATGCATTTACTTATTTCATTGTCCTCCCAGTGAAAGGAATCAGAAAAATATTGAAGGCTAATGACACTTAAATTCCCTCCAGAGGCCCAACCATTCGCATGATACCATAGGAAATCTAAACTGCATTTTTTTTTTCGAATGATGTATTGCCAGGAGCAGATGACACTCAATAATACTGACATATTGCAATATCATTTACTTACCTATGATTGAAAAAAATAGAGATGCCATAAATCTCCTGTCGGTTGTTGGGAATTCCTCCGTAGTGATGTGCATTGTGGATTGTTTTTATATTGTTTGTTTGATGGCAGTGTACATCTTCATGCAGGCTATTTCCTCTTGTTTTTGCTTCATGGGCCATTGGATGGGCTACTAATCCCGATCCAAACTTTGTCAAGAGAACAAAAGTAACATGTAATTGGAAAAGAACTGCAAAATCATGGTGGTTGTTGTTTCCAAAAAATAAATAATGTGTTAATGTTTCAAGATTTTCCACACAAAAATACTGTATCCCATTTCCCAAGCAAACTGTGGTAATATACATACATGGAGCTTTTCCTTCAAAGTTCATTCCATTGAAGTAAATAGAATGAATTTCAGTGCTAAAGCTCAACATGATAATATTGCAACTAATGTGTTGAGGGATACCCTTCATGGATGAATCTTTAGCCATGTCTGTAAATTGACAATCAGAAAAGGAAACTGATGATGCTGAAAATCTGAAATTCAAACTGAAAAATGCTGGAAATACTCAGCAGCTGAGATAGCATCCATGGACAGTAAAACAGTTAGTATTTCAGTTGAAGATCCTTTGTTGGAACACTTTAATAGATTTTATTACTATCAACAACTAATACCTGTAGTTACAAAAACAATTTTGTGAAGCACTGCTCTTGACATGGAGCTCACAAGGTTGTTAAACTGATTCTGTTGCTTATGCTCCCATTTGATGGATTGCCAAACCATGAGCTTTAACTTGCTTTTTAGTTTATAATATTCATCCTGATCCTATTTAATCTATTGTGAAATAGGATTATCCGGTTAATGATTTATGCATTTATATGATATTCATTGTGCGAATAAGTGATCTAATGGCATCAGAGGCCAAAAACAAACATGTACTCTAAAGATAGTCACAACATTTTGGAGGAACTCAGTGGGACAGGTAGCACCTCTGGAGAGAAGGAATTGGCGATGTTGCACATTGAGGGTCTGAAGAAGGGTCTCAACCCAAAACATCACCCATTCCTACTCTCCAAAGATGCTGCCTGTCCAGCTGAGTTAGTCCAGCATTTTGTGTCTATCTTCAGTATAAACAAGCATCTACAGCTCCTTCCTCCACATGTAGGAATAAAGCTTTGATAATTTGATAATTTTGAAATCTTCATCATTTCTCATCTGCTTTGTTAGTTAATGTTCGTCTTTCTCCCATCACACTGATTGGGGCATGGTCCCCACCGCTCTAACTCTCTGGGACTCAAGTTCCTGGGTTCCCTTTCAACTCATTGACATCTCAGTTCCTGCATTCCATTTCACTCACTGAAGCCCCAATTCTAATGTTCCTTTGTGTTCAGGGAGGTCCAAATTCTACTCACCAGATCCCTGGATATGGTGCTCCATCTCCACATATGGGGCCCCAGTTCCTGAGCTCTATTTAAATTTGCCTTATTATAAATGATGCCTAGTTATACATTGTGGACATCTATGTGGAAAATGAGGAAACTGAAAAAAAAGTTAACAATAAAGGTATACAATACTGACATCAACAATTTTAAATCCATAACTAAACAAGATTTGTCAAGTTCTATTTCATCCATCATCATACTGGAACTTAGAACTGTATCACTGAAGCAATGTGCAAAGCTAGCTCGGATGCCTTGAAGGTAAATATTGCTAACAAATTCAAAGCTGTTAATGCTTTGATATATCCATGTAGAAACTGATTACCTTTCTATCGCGTTCTCTCTTGGCTTTTGCAAAGTTCCTTTCAGGTTTATCAAAAATTGCTGCTGGCATAGTCTCGACTGGGCAGCCCTGTAGAGAGGCTTGTACTTTCTCTGTGTATGTCTGGAAATCTTCCACCTCAATATCTTTATCAAGCCTGGTTAATTCATAGAAGGGACAAATCTGTATCAGTTTCCAATATGCTTAATAATCACAAAATTGATAAGACTCCATTCAAAATATTATGGACTCCTAATGGACATAATTTCACAAATAATAATCTGGCATCATGTTATGAGAGGAATAAAAACTCTGTCCATTCAGAATAGCACAAGGTCGTGAGATGATTGTTTCCCCGTTACAGTATATCTAGTAACACCTTTTGCTGTTGCTTACATGTGTTGTAATAATCCTTGATATTTTCCATTTCATACATTTTTATGTAACTAGATAGTTTTTGGTTCTCTAGAGGTCTATTAAGTTTATTCATTTGTGTTCTAACATGACATGTGTTCATTTACCAAGATATGCTAGTTCCCTCTAGAGATTTTACCTTATAGTGATAGATTTCATTTTTTATACTGGAGATCTTTTGAAGCAATTTTCACTGAAATATCCTTTATCTTTAAAAAAAATAATTTTACAGCTTCTGACTTTAGCACCCATACTTCACAATATAGTAAAGCTCGAGTCATGCTTGCATACACATTGATTACAATATGCCAACATATGACAGGTCATGATGTTGATAGGACAGAATAAAGACACCGGAGAAGAAATTATGCATCTCTGATTGTGCATCTCTTTCGCATCAGATCATCGACATTGAAGTACAGATTGGATTTCCTGTTGTGTAGCAAGTCTGCAGAGAATACGTCCGTGCAATTTGAAATTACATAGCTATAATGACCATTGTTTTAGCTCTGGATTCTTTTAACTGAAGTGGTTTGGACAGATGTGAAAATATGCAAGGCCACACCCTAGAGTAAAATGCAGCTGCTGAAGCTTCATTTAGACAATTGCCTTGTTTCAATTTGCTGGTGAAAAGTCTCTTTGATACAGAACCTCGAAAATTTGTAAAACCTGGCAAGTGGCTTCAAAGGAACCAAACATCTTAAAATAGTTACGAAGTCAAAAACAATAATGAACATGTGCATATAACTAAGATCAGTATTAAAACAGTCTTATGTATAAAATGTATTCACTTATTCTTCCAAACTCATTTAGAATAAAAGTTACTTTGCCCATAAGCATTAAAGGACTGCGCAATGGCACAGCTAGTAGAACTACACTCACAGCTCATGTACTAGGGTAGCACCATGGTCTTTGATGTAGTGGAGTTTGCACATTTTCCCTGCAACCGTGGCTTCCTCCAGGAGCTCTGGTTTGCATCCACAATATGCCAATATGTGATGGGTCATGATGTTGACAGTACAGAATGGAGTCACAAGAGAAGAGACAGGAGTATTGAACACTGATTGTGCATCTCTTTCCATCAAATCATCGACATTGATGTGTAACTTTGTTGGTGGCGACTCTTTGCATACTTTGTGTATGGTATGCAAAACAAAATATTTCACCGTCACATGTCACATGTGATACCAAAGTATTATTCATTCATTCATATCCCAAAGAAATGTAGATTAGTGGGATAATTGTGTAGGAAGAAACTACAGATGTTGGTTTAAACCAAAAATAAACACAAAAAGCTGGAGTAATTCAGCAGTACAGGCAGCATTACTGGAGAGAAGGAATGGTTGATGTTTTGGATCGAAGAAGGGTCTCGACCTACAATGTCACCCATTCCTTCTCTCCAGAGATGCTGCCTGTCCCGCAGAGTTTCTCCAACTTTTTGTGTCTATCTTTAGTTGGATAATTGATCACTGTACATTTCCCCATTTATGCGTTGGTGGTATAATGTAGTTGATGTGTATAGATCACAGGGATAATTAGTGGATAAATTAGAGCTTTCTTTTAGCCAGCATGGTCTTGATGCACCAAATGGTTCAAGGAAATATATGGAAAGAGATATCCATATGCCTACCATTTTGTTACACATACATATAGATTAAATGCAAAACATCCTACCTGCTCAGATAGGCATTGTTGATGCAACCTGTGAAGTTGGCATGCTGATTGTACAGTGAACCTCCAAAGTAGAACTTTGCATTGGTTTGGCCTGTTTCTTTTGTGGGGCAAACTTCTGTTGTTGTGTCTTTATCATCCACTATTAGCTGACAACTGTAGAAAAGTGGAAAGGAAGTACATAAAATAAATCACTTCATATATGAGGGAGAATTCAGGGTTACTCATTTATTGCAAAAGTAGCAACAACTACAAACTGGAGACCAATGAGGCTCAATAATATATTAGCAGAAAGGGGTAACACGTAGAAGAAAATATTTGCAGAGATTTTAAAATATTTTTTTCTATTTCTTTGGCCAATTACTCATTAAACTATCGTCAAAAGCCAAATTCAGTTTTCTGACAGCTGAGAACAAGTATTCTGGGGAGAAGAATTGTTGGAGGAAGATAGAGGATATAGGTTATAGGGTTATAAATGATAGGAGTAGAATTAGGTCATCCTCTGACTAAATAAATGTCTCCTCACCTCCTTCCTAAAAGAACATCCCTTAATTCTGAAGGATTAAGGAAAGGGAAAATAGCCCTTCTGCTCTGACGCCATCTGAACTATTTATATTTCACAATATTATCTTTCCAGAAGTTCGCATTTATAGTATTAATTTAAGAAGTGGGGCCAAGGCAAGTAATTACTGTTAATTCTTAATTACTGTTCAGGCAAAGTTGATCCAACTTTGGATCACTTAAAATGGAGACTCTTACCAGTGATGTTGTGAGAACGCCATAAAATAAAGTTTAAAGCTACAACCTGATGAAGTATTCAGGGTCTTTAGGAAGTCATTGGAGAGAATATCATTACATGGTTATTTGTCAGTGTAGGTCACATCAAGGCAGTTGCCACAGTTTGGGGACTCATTGCCACTTGTGCCAAAATTGTAACGGGATAATGGGTTCACCTAGGACCATAAAAGGACCACTCCTTCAGGATCTATCTCGCTGCTTTTGTATCATTTGGATGTGGACGTTTCAGATGAAACAGGCAATAGACAGGTATTGTGAAATTAACTGAGAAGATGCAAATGAAACTGAATTTAGCAGCAACAGCATTGAGGGCAAGGAAGATGTCCATTTGGGGACATCAGGGAAGAGAATCACCATCCGGGTAAAGAAATGGATAAAGGCATCAATGATTCATTCTTCCAGCTTGATCCTAATGTGAGCCCCTTGATCCTCTGAAACAGCAATCAACTTTTGAGCTTATAATTTGTTATACTTCAATGTCACTGAGGAAACCGCTCCAATTCTTTATAAGACATACCTAACAATTGTTATCAATTGTCTCATTTGGACCCTCTTGCTTTTTGTAGGCTGAATGAGCATGAGGTCATAGGTTAAGTTGGAGAAACATGGGACTGCCATCTAGTTGGGTTTATTAAAGTCTGCATCTTTAATTTCCTGAGGGTAATCCTTTGAACCATTAAGGGAATACAGTTAAATTTGTTACGTTCAGTAAATGGGAATGGTCAAAAGGAAAGATTTTAATAATGTAACTATTTTCTCCTTCTCTCGTGGATACCATTGTTGAAAGTCACAATCATCAAATCAATGCATGAATGATGGACTTAAATATTCATCCAGAGCTGTAAGTTTCACAGACTGGTTCCATGACAGCTTGTTCCACATTCTGAAACAGCAATCAACTTTTGAGCTTATAATGTTGTTTGAACTACGCCTTTGTCAAATATCAATGAGCATGTTTGTTTTATTTATTCAATTTTCAGTATATGATCGTCCATAGCCAATATTCGGTGCCTGCCCCTTACCACATTTAAGAAGTGGGAGAGTCAGCTTCTTGGACTGCTTCCATCCTTCTGGTGAAAGCAAAATCACCACTAAGCTGTTGGGGAAAGAGTTTCAGGAATTCATTGCAATGAAGGAATGACAATTTATTGCCAATACAGGATGGTGTGTGGTTTACCAGGGAACCTGCACGTAGTTGCGTTCCTTGGTTCCTGCTACCTCTATGCTTCATGGAAGTAGAAGTCATATCTTTGAGAGGAGAAATTGGAGTCGCTGAGCAAGTTCAGGCAGTGCATTTTGTAAGTGCACAGTGGCTATGGTGTGACAGTGGTGGAGGGAATGAATGGGGATGGGGCATCAATCAAGTGATCAACTTTAATTTGGATAGAGTTGAGTTTTTAAATTATTTCTGGAACTGTGTTAATTTAACCAAGTGGGGAACAGTCAATAACAATTCTGAATTGAGCCTTGAAAATAATGGGAATGTTTTTGTTTCAGGGCATTGCCCCAGAATATGGACACATATTTAGATTGACATTTCCAAGCTAGCTGAATGAAAGTATGCCACTCATGGCATGATACCAGCTTCTGAACAACTCCTGTAGCCACAGTATTTATATGGCTGGTCCACTTCAGTTTGTCATCAGCAGTGAGCCACCAGTAAGTTGATGTGGTGGATTTACTGATGGTAATGCCATTGAATGTCAAGGGGAGATGGTTAGACTTTCACTTGTTAGAGATGGTCATGTCTGACACTTCTTTGGCATGAATGTTACTTGCCACAGCGCCTATGCCTGAAATTGATTGCTTCATTAGCTGAAAAGTAGTGAATGGAATTGATGATTTGCAAAATTGTTGGTGAGTATCCTCATTTCTGACCACTTCATGCTACCTCAGGAAAACAGGAAATGTAATTAAAGACATATCTCACCCCCATCATTCCTTTTTGTCATTGCTCGCATCCAGCAGAGGATACAGATATTTGAAAGTGCGCACCACCAGACTCACGGGTTGTTTCTTCCCCTTTCTTATCAGACTTATGAACAGTCCTTTCATAAATTAGGGCACAGTATAAATTGCGGACATTGGACTTCTTCTCTGGAACTGTTTTGCTATAATATTGAGAACGATATTCTGCACTATATCTTTCTCTCACTCCATATTTTATATTTGAGTGTGGCTTGTTTGTATTCATGGATAGTATTATCTGATTTGATTGGATAGGACACACAACATAAGGTTTTCAAGGTACCTCAGTACGGGTGACAATAGTAAACCTAAACCTATGTGTTATAATGGAACATCTAGAATTGTGAGTCATCCTGGTGAAATTCAAATCATATCTTAGTGATGAGATATTTTTGTTAATAACATATTTTTGGACAGGTACATGGATAGGAAAGTTTTGAGGGTTCTGGGCCAAATGCGAGCAGGTGGCACCTGTGTAGTTGGAGCACCTTGGATGGCATGGGCAAAATGGGCTGAAGGGCCTGTGTCCATGTTCTATGACCCTACCTATCGGCATGGATACATCTCTGACATGGTCAGTAATTATTACATATCCCTAATATCCCTGGAGAACATAATGGTGGACCACCATCTTGATCTTCACTGGACGAATTGCAATGGTTCAAAAGGATGCTATTTGGAACAGACAATGTATGTCAGCGTAGGAGCACTGTTGACAACTCCTTTCATTACTTTGCAATGTACATCAATGCAGAATGTTACTTACCTTGATGGGGTGACAGTTGCTCTAACAAAATGATTGTGCCCATCATTATATTGCTTCATTGTAGATCGCATTGTTTTTTCTTTAATTTTGAAAATGACAGTACCATTGTCCAAAGCAAGGGAGAAGACATCAGCCTGAAAATAGATTTATAAATCACATTGTGATACATGGTGGTCTCTCACTATGTGTGATACCATTTTTATCAGGGTCTATATCTCAAGACAAAATATTCAATATTAAAAAAGGAACCAGAGCCTTTGTATGTGGATTAAAATCTCTCAACTGAATTTAACCATTTTTTAACTTGAGCACTTTCATCTCTATCTTGCAATATATCAACCTATGATATTCAAAGCTTAGTTAATTCAGAACTATACCAGAATTATCTTTGTAACCTCAAATGCTTTAGACAATCTGAGTTTACAAGACAATTTCAGTCCTGAATGTACTAAGTTACGTTCAATTATCCTTGTAATATATAATAATAATTGTTAATTATAAAGCACTTCAACATTTGGTATTAATTTATAATTTAATATGAATATGTTAGAGATTGCATTATAAACAAATACAAATTCAGATTTCATGCTCCAGATTTATTTTTAACAAAGAACTTCACTCAATTATACTGCAACGTATGGATATCACCAAGAAATAATAAAATAAATGTTAATGATATATTCCAAGTTGTGAAACTTAGTTCAATGTAGTCATGTTCAGGCATCTGGTACCCAGGAGAGTCAAGGTTGTGGAGAGCTGGGGTGGCAGCATTAGTGGTTGGAGATAATCTCTTAAGAAAATGAGGAGCAGGGGTTAAATATTCCCCTGATACCCTTGATTAATATCCCTTTCAAGATCTATTCAGTTACCAACCCTTTATTAGTTACAAAACGGAATAATTTATATTTTTAGAAGAAATTACGACCTCAACATTAAGCAGTCTGCAGCATCACTGAGCATGTCTTCTCACTCCAAAATTTGATTATCTTCAACAATTCCTTCCAACCTTGGCCTTTAACTTGGTGGTAATTCCTTGTGTGGTAACTAATACCATAATTTTCTACAAAATGTTGGAGACTAGTTGCAGTTAAAATTCCCACTGAAATTTCTGATTGATACTCACTCCGTTATTGTAATGGAAAAGCAGACCATTGGATTGAATGGTCCTGAAGTTGAAGCCTCCTTCGAAGTTTGAAAATGGCGTGATTTTTTCTGTGGAAGAGATGAATCCTTCGCCATTGAAATAGGCCATGCGAGACATCTGTGGTCAGAAGTGTGTACATTGAAAATAAGCAATCATGCCCAAAATCAATATGTGTTGCTATAGACAAAAAGACACAAAAAGCTGGAGTAACTCAGCGGGTTAGGCAGCATCTCTGGAGAAAATAAATAGGTGCAGCTGCGTTTGAAGAAGGGTCACGGCCCAGAAACATCACCTATTCCTTTTCTCCTGAGATGCTGCCTGACCTGCTGAGTTACTCAGCTTTGTGTTTATCTTCTGTGTTAACCAGCATCTGTAGTTCCTTCCTACACTTGCTATTGAAACGCTTCACCCATTCAACTGATCATACACGGGACAAATGTTTCTTTAGTCAGTGATTGCCCTGCATGCTATTCATCTATGGATTGAAGAAACTCATTGCTGGATATGTGTTTCTGCACTATTGTTTTCTTCATTTTTTTCAGCAAGAAAAGAATTATGTATTGTAAAATGACAATTAAAATTAAACTTTCGTTTTCCTTCTCTACCAGATGCACAGATCGTCAAAGTTTAAGTCAAACATTAAGCATATGTGTGGATAGCATACAAATCTGAAACAAAACACGTTTGGATCTTCCTGACAAACTACATCTAGCAGACGCATACAATAGTGCTATGAGTGTAAAGTATTCCATGCTCTGTGTCATTCAAATTCAGATGAGTCTATTGTCATATACACCAGGACGCAATGACATTCCTAGGTCACATGAAGCTCATAGAGTAAACAGTAGACATAAGGCATTGTCAAATTCAACAATAAATGCACAGATAAGTACAAAATGATCCAAGATTGCCATGCAATCTAAAGTAGTGCAATAAAGATATTAAAGTATAATGACAGAATAACCAAACAAAGAAGAATTAAGAGTAAGGGTATGTAGCGACAACTCTGGGAAGGATGTGTGAAAGACATGGTTGGTTCAGGAGTCTGATAGTCATAGAGGGGATTTGTTTGGAATATTTATTTTTAACAATCTTGAAATAGTAGCACTAAAATAGAAATTATTCTAACTATGGCTAAAGTACAATGAAAAATCAATGCCGACAATTGAAATCACACCATTGATAGCTGCAGCATCAATGATAACTTTCTCTTAACATGTGGTTAAAAAGAGATAAGGGACATTCAAAATAACTGTGGCAAAGACTTGGTTATAGATTTTGTCCTTGATCCGCTAAAATGATGCACAACAAGCAAAACAATGCAGCCAAAGATAAAAAAAACGCAGTTTCCAATGAAAAAGGAAAATAAGCTGCAGGTGGCACTAGTGTAGATGGGGCATGTTGGTCATCGTGGGCAAGTTGAGCCAAAGGGCCTGTTTCCACTGTATTGCTGCAAGGCCCATCACAAAAAAAGCTTAAAATCTGAACTAAATGTACACAGTAGGCCTGGAAAGAGAATAGAGGTAACCCTTCATCAGAAAAGTAAAAGAGAAAACAAATTACGGAGAAGGTAAGGGAGTCATGGAGAGAGCAATAAAAATATCTTCTGTATCCGCTGTTCCAGGTGTGAACTATATATTGGTGAGACCCAGCGCAGGCTTGGTGATCGTTTCGCTGAACACCTCTGCTCAGTCCCCCTGTGAGACATGCCTAGCAGATCCGACTGTGTCAGTGGAGGGAGAAAAAATGAGTTAGTATTACGAATGGAGAACTTGCAGTAAGACTGGCCAGTTTGGACACAAACAGAGAAAGCAATTTACCTGAATTTAGTGAATTTGATTGTTCTTTTCAATTGTTGGCAACAAAGGAAAATTATATGATAGCTTATGCATATTTTTGATCAGTTTACTTTTCCGTCTGAAGTAAGCTGCACGTGGCAATTAATTTCACAAACCAAATTTAAAATGCACCGTTTAGATTGATCAATAATGTCAAATGCACTTACAAGAGAATCTTCAGTGCAACCATTGCTGACTCCCAGTGTCCCCTCTTCCTCTAATATATTGAAGTCTCTCCTCTGGAACTGGAAACTCCTGAGGCAACCCCGAAATCCTACATCCATGGCTATGTGTGATCTGAGCCTATCCAAAAAATAAAGGGAAGATGAAGTTATCAATTAATTGCAATGAATTTTGTTAATAACTATCACCACTTTCATGGTGAATTGCGAAGTTATTTGTTTATGTGCAAATATCTTAGGGACCTTTTCTTAGAGACTGAGGCACTTGCTCATTGAAATATGGAAGTGCTGAACTTGCTCACGTGTAATACACTTTGTTCCTCACTCAACATTGACTCCAGTATTGTTACAACAATTTATTGAAGGCCTTCAGCACATGTGCTGAGAAATGTTCTCACAGCTCCTGCACTGGAATAAATTTAGTGCAAATTCATCCACTTTAATGGAGCTTGTACAATTGTTAGGAAAAATGCAGTAGTAAAGAAAATTATATAGACATAGAAAAGTGTAGCACAGGAATAAGCCCTTTGGCCCATAATGTCTATGGCAAACATGATTCTTCAACCAACTCTTATCTGCCTCAAGCTAACCCAAACCCTTCCATTCCCTGCATATCTGTGCTTATCCAAAAGTCTCTTAAATGCCACCATTGCATCTGCTTCCACCACCATGCCCGGCTAGTTGTTCCATGCACCGACCACCCTGTGTAAAACATTTGCCATGTATATCTCCTTTAAATGTTGCCCTTCTCATCTTAAAGCTATGCTCTTTAGTATTTGACATTTCCGCCCTGATGGTTTACCCTATGTTTAAATGTTTTTGCATTGATAATAATTATTTTTAATTGTTAAAAGGTATTATATTTTCACTTCTACAAAAATAATTTCCAATTAAAAAAATTAAATACAACAATCTGATTGCTTTTTTTTAAACTGCTTCTGTATGACAGAGCATCCAAAAGTATGTAGTTTTGATTGAAGCAGAGGTTTACTTGATGATCTAATTTGTCTACATAAGGTTGTGCCATTAATTCAAACCTTGCCAAATTGTGCCACAATGTTCTTGGTCAGCAAGATTGACCCAACAAATCCAAACTGGGCAAGCGCAGGGCAAATGTGGAATCTGAGCAACAGATCCAGACAGTGGAACCCTCTCAGCAAATTGGATGGAAAAATGTGCTATGATTTACTTTCACTATTTTTTTCAGAAGAAGTGACTAAGCAAAGTTTGTGAGTTTTAACTATAACTATTATTCATTGAGTGACTAAAACAACATTGGGAGGAGGGGCAACTCAGAAACACAGGTCACCCAAATTATCAACACAATAAATAATTGTAATAGTTATGAAAAAAACATGAGATTATGGATGAACATATCATTAAAGATGCATTGGCATGCTCTTCCCAGAAACTGACAGTTTAAAATTCCTATTCATGCCCAGAGTAGGGTAATAGAGGACCAAAGGACATAGGTTAAGGTGAAAGGGAAAAGATTTAATAGGAATCTGAGGGGTAATTTTTTCACATAATGAGTGGTGGGTGTATGGTGTAAGCTGCCAGATGAGGTAGTCAAGGCTGGAACTATCACAACGTTTAAGAAACGGTTAAACAGGTACGTGGAAGGTAGACACAAAATGCTAGAGTAACTCAGCGGGACAGGCAGCATGACGTTGCGGGGTCGAGACCCTTCTTCAGACTGAATTCTTGCTATTGAGGGAGTGCAGCGTAGGTTTACAAGGTTAATTCCTGGGATGGCTGGACTGTCACATGCTGAAACCTCCTTCCCTTGAGTCTTTGTACTGCGTGATAGTGATGTCTAATGTTCCCAAATATCTGTATGGTGATAATTATTCTACCACTAGATGTTACTAAAAAAATAATTTGGAAACTCTCAGCATGGCAAGGCAGCAGCAATGCGAGGAGAAAGAGCTATCATTCTGGATATGATAAGGAGCTTGGACCTGCGGCATGAATTGTTTTTCCTTCCACAGATGCTGCCTGACCACTGAGTGTTTTCTGTTTTATTTCAGATTTCCAGCATTTCCAGTTTTGGATTTCCTTAGATATAAATAGGTTTTCCACTATAAAGGGGAAAAGGAAACAAGTACTAAATTATTGTTTAATAGCGTGTATTTAAATCTTATTAGGTGATTTATTTAGTAATTTACACTATTACTTATATTATGCAAAAAAAAGCAATATTTACACTCTACATTAACTAACCTTGATAAGATCTCGGCAGGGGCTCCTCCAACATAGACGTCAGAGAAATGTATTTCCTTCTTTTCATTTTCAACACTTTTTACATTGATTCTGTCAATCAGGAGGATTATCTTCTTGTAATTATGGTAGATGAATGAGACCTGAAGAGGTAATATATTTATTTTACAGCGTTACTCAGAGACAGGAAATTTAGAAATGGTGCAATGTATTACATGCCTGCCCATTAGCAAACAAATGTGCTGAAACAAAGCTGGTAATGAGATCCAAAACCGTAAACAGTTCCAATTACTTTTGTTAAGGAAGTCATATTTCCTCGCCACCAATTGGCATGTAAACTTTCAAAGGACATCAAACATGGAATCAACACATGGAATATAAATAATACTTAAAATCTATATTTTATACACGTATAAAAATGTGTTTAAAACATTTAGAATAAATACATTTTGATGTATGTATTATTAAGATGAAAAGGGGCGATAATCTAGCTATATCTGATCAATTTATTTCAGGTGTCATTCGTGAAAGAAAAATGTTAGTCAGATAACAAAATGTTGCAAATCTATGCAGAAGCATTCTGTCATCAGGAACGCATAAGATAATGGAGTCTTGCAAAATCCTTGCATCATTTTTAATATCACACTTTATTTTCAAATCTACGTAAGATTGGTCAGCCAATGCAACACTTAATTAATCTTTCAGATGAATTCACCTGTCCATTAATAACATTATTTTGCTACTTGAGCCATGAAATCAACCATCCAAAATAAGGATTGACAACATTTCCACTATGACAAAATTAAGCAATGTGCAGTTAAAACAAAACTTTTAGTTTACTCCTTAAAATAGTTTTGACGTGAAATAATGTGTTTTCTAATTCTTCCCCGTCTCATTTACCTCGTGGTATTTTGCATCATTTATAAGTTTCCTCTTGTCAGTATCCTCAAGGATGACAGGACCTTTACTGAATCCAAAGTCATAAACCAACCGTATGTAACCATTTCGCATTTCCATACTGAAGAACATGTCCTGAGAAAATGAGACAAAACCATGTTCATTAAAAGCAAGAGGATAAAAATACACATAATTCATAGTTTAAAATGTAGATTACAAATGGGCAAAATAAGGCCTTTGTTTAATCTGTTTAAAAATAATAAAAAATGTCTGGACATCAAAATAACAAAACAAAGTCAAAGACCGAGTATGTCAGTCGGCTAAAAACTCCATATATGGTCTTTTTTTCTTAATAGATGCAGCCTGACCTGAAATGCATTCCAAATGGATTACTTGGCTATAACGATAATCTAACAAAATATTCTTGAGGAATACATAAACATTCATGGAAGGTAGTTAAAATGGCAAATGTGATTGTAATCAGATGAAAACATTTCAATTTGATGGAGAATGTGCACATATTTCTGATGACTCATTGTCATTATTAATGTTAATTCTGTTTTTATAAGACCATGACAGGATTACAACCATAACTGGTTAACATGCGATTAAATTTTATAACATTTAGTAACATATTTTTATGATTGGTTGAAACATTGTTATCTTTGATCATTTTATGAGAATAATGGACGAGATTTACTGTGAGAATTTAAGCTGCATCCTGTACCATGGTGTTGATTTCCCTTTCTCCATTTGTTATTGTTTGAGACTTTTTTTAATGTTCATGGTGTCATCAGCATGGAAACAGCCCCTTCGGCTCTACTTGTCCATGCTGACAAAAAGGCTCTATCCAAGCCAGTTCCAATTGTTTACGTTTGGCCCATAAAATAGATAACAATGAGTGCATTATTTTTTTCAAAAGGAGTTTCAGAGTGATATTTATCAACCATACAAGTACAGTTATTGCTTCTAAAATGGTGTACAAAGCAAGATGCAGAGATTAACATGTGTTTGCAAGTGTGGGCGGTGTGGGTTTATGGCAGTGGAGGAGTGCAGTGAGAAACAGTTTAATAAATGCTCATAATGTTCAAGAACACATTTAAATAAATCCTCTTGCCAAACTATTAGGATTGCTAAATGTTATGAATCTTTTATTTTGGGGAAGATGAAAGTGTACTCAAACACAAGAACTTCCATCCTTTATTTTAATTTTTGTGATTATTTTTAATTAATAGGTTGTGCTACATTCCCATCAGGTGCTTTGTGAAGCTCTGAGGCCAGAGCACTATTTTCTGACTTATTTCCTATTGCTTTCCTGTGAGTTTTACACTCTACAGTCTAACAATATTGGGCAATGATTCCTGTATAAGTGATGAAAGAATGGGTTGACTGGGCTTGTATTCACTGGAATTTAGGATGAAAGGGAATCTTATAGAAGCATATAAAATTCTTAAAAGATTGGACAGGCTAGCTGCAGGAAAATTGTTCCCAATGTTGGGGGAGTCTAGAACCGGGTGTCATAGTTTAAGAATATGAGGTAGGCCATTTAGGACTGAGATGAGGAAAAACCTTTTCACCCAGAGTATTGTGAATGTGTGGAATTCTCTGCCACAGAGGGCAATAGAGGCCAATTCACTGGATGTTTTCAAGAGAGAGTTAGATTTAGCTCTTAGGGCTAATCTGAAAAATGGGGAAAAAGCAGGAGCAGGATACTAATTTTAGATGATCAGCCATGAAATATTGAATGGTGGTGCTGGCTCGAAGGACTAAATGGCCTACTCCTGCACCTATTTTTTCTATGTTTCTATGATGGCTGTCCTTACCTGATTCACCATCAGCAGCAGGAGGGCACTGTCAGCTGACGTGCGAATGTCCAGACTGAACCGGGTGGCCTTGTTGAAATTTCCTCTCCTTTGTATATTGCGCACAAACGCATAACCTGAACCATCAAAGTAGAAGTTGGCAGCTCTGCTTTGGGCAAAGGCAAGTTTGTACCTGCAAAGTAAATAGGGGAACATTTCCGATTTACAATCAAGCTGGGCAATTTTAGTTTACAAATTTGTACTTAATCTTGCTGCACGCAAACAACCCAACGTTAATCTATTCCACCACACAAAACGTATTTTCACCTTTAGTTCCTTCCACACCATCACCTTTGGGGCTGGATAATATTCTCCTATTAAGTGTGATCTCAGTGACATGTTCCTATGTTTGTGAACCTGCCGCTAGTAATTAATCGAGAGCAAGAGCGCTAATGATTCACTTAGTTTCACTTTACACCTCCCTGTTCTACATATTTTGTAGCTTTATAAATTTAACTATTGATTGCCAGTCTCCAAAATGCTTGAGATTTTCAACACCTAAAGAGATGTTTGCTGCAGCAATTACACATTTCTCGTAAGCAAAACTGCTGCCATTATCTTCAGACATTCTTTGAGCAATCTTCAGATTCTCTAACCTGGTTCCTTCCAAGAGATCTTGCAGTTCAATTCTTTAACCTTTCTTTGCCTCACCCTTGCTTCAAATCTTGCCTTTAACATTTAATATTAACAAAACATTCCCAACAATGGCCAGTTGCTGTGTAGGAAGGAACTGCAGGTGTTGGTTTAAACTGAAGATAGACACAAAATGCTGGAGTAACTCAACGGAACAGGAGCCATCTCTGGAGAGTAGAAATGGGTGACATTTCGGGTTGGGACCCTTCTTCAGACTGACCAATTAATGACTAACTAGTGACCAATTACTAATGGTATTTCTCCCTGACAATAATCCAACCTCTCAATAAATTCATAAATTCATAAGTCATTGGAGCAGAATTAGACAATTTCATTAAGTCTACTCCGCCATTAACTCATGGCTTATCTGTCTTTCCCTCTCAACCCCATTCTCCTGTTTCTCTCCATAACCTTTGGCATCCTTACTAATCAAGAATCTGTCAATCTCAATACAGCCAATTATTAAGAAGGAGATTAGGTAACATTTGTAATAACATTCTGCCATTAAATTCAGGAGCGCCTACAAGTCCCCACCATATTATTCATCTTCGTGATTAGCAATCACATTTCTTGCCACCTCCGTTTAACTGAAAGGCTGGTATCTTTATGTCTAGTTTACAAATAACAATTAATTATCAGGATCTGGGCAGTACTGGCCAGTAAAAGGTAACATTTATGGTTCATCCATATTGCCCTTGAGAAGGTCATGGAGGGCTACTTTCTCAAATGGTTGCAATTAATGTTATTGTATCCATTGTAACGTACAGTTTAAATCATATTTGTAAGAGGAGAGCACATTGCCGCAGCTGTTGCTTCCGTAATACCAACAGTGCTTGTGAAATGTCTTTGCTGAAAGAGGTCTTTAGCCAGATGATGCAGTACCCTGAGAGTTCACAGGAACAGCTGCTAGACAGATTGTAGTTGCATGAAATCAATTTGAATCAGAGAAGACAGTTTCACTGGCAATATTATTTATTGTTTTAATTTAACTTTTGCATGCAAAATTAAAATGGTGTTTAGGTATACACTGAATAATTAGTACCTTAGGAAAATTGCCAGAAATAATTCCTTTAATTGGTACACTCCAATTTTCAAGTTTTCAAGAGAGAGTTCTTAGGGCTAAAGGAATCAAGGGACATGGCGAAAAAGCAGGAACGGGGTACTTATTTTAGATGATCAGCCATGATCATATTGAATGGCAATGCTGGCACAAAGGGCCGAATGGCCAACTCCTGCACCTATTTTTCTATGTTTACATTATTGATTAATTTGCTGCATGCCAGTATGAGAATCAAGTTCCCAAACAAATAGGCAAAACTGGATTGGCACAGTTGCACTTGTCTTTCAATTCATCTGGTTAAAATGTTTCTTTCTGAAAGTACTTTGCTGGCTTACCGTTTAGGATAGATACTTGTATTCCAAAAGACTCAAAAGTCAAGAGTGTAATTGCAATATGTATTAGCGACAGAACAATGAAATTCTTATTTGCTGTAACTTTACAGTCCCATTGGTGTAATGACGCACAAATAACAATGCAATAATCAGTAATACAATAAATTAATAATCAGTCATATTAGGTAACTAGACCAGAATAGTGCAAAACCGATGTACATTATGCGATCAAAACAAAGTCAATAGTAGACGACCATAGTTGCTGTGGTAGGATTGTGGTTAATGTTGTAAAGAGCTCAAAAGCATAATGGTTGCTGTTAAGTGTAGAGAAGCAGGAGATCAGGGTCCTCAGGCTCCTATACATTCTTCCTAATGATAGTAGCTCGATGAGAGCATGGCCAGGGTGGTGTGGGTCTTGGATGATATCAGATGCCTTTTTGAGGCAGCACCTCCTATAGATCCTATAGATCCATTTGATGATGGAAAATAACAATATACTAATGGTTAGATAGACATCATGATGTTATAAACCTTACTCAACTTTGTCAGTGAATTAATGGCTTTTTTGCCATTTGATATTCTTTCAACTGTCCACTGACGTAATCACTTGAATTAATTTAGTTTAGTTTAGAGATACAGTGCAGAAACAGGCCTTTCAGCCCACTGGCTCTGCACCAACCCACATATTAACACTATGCTACACACACTAGGGACATTTTTTACATTTACCAAGCCGATTTTACTTCGGAGTCACGTGAGTGACTACGTGAAGAACCCACCCAGCGCGCAGGCGCGGCATTACGTCAGCAGTACAACAGCGGCAGCAGCTGGAGCCAGGCTCTCCAGCTGCAGCATAAAGACGAGACCTCAGGTAAGTGCCTTTTTTCTACAGAGTCGCTCTAGAGAGAATAATGGCCTCTCGCAAGCGACCAGCCAGGAGGACTGCCTGCCCAACTCCACCCGAGGACGGGTCCATAGCGGGACGGCAGCCTCTCGCAGCGGAGGAGCCTTTTCAACGCTCCTGCTCACCCGACACCGAGCCGCCCCCAGTGCTGCAGATTTCGACGCCCCGCACAGGGAGGAAGGCGACACATAAAACCGACCGGCCGGTGTCCTCCGATGAATCGGAGGAACGGGAACTCTCTCCCCCACCGAAAAGGGGAGACGCTCGGATCAGCTGCATGAGGCAGCTCCTCGAGCGCATGATAAACGAGGAGATGCGGCATCTCCCAGGAGGACGGGCTTTGGCCTCCTCCTCTCCACACCCTTCTGTACCCTCTATGTTCGAGGGCAGTAAGGGAGGCCAGGACTGGGCTGGCCTATCCCAAGGGCAGGCGGAGGATACCGTCAGCATGCCGGGCGTGCCGGAAGAAGAGCTACTGGGTGTAGTGGGCCGATATGCGGCGCCACCAACAACTGGGATGGTGTTGCCACCCAGAATGGCGGCCACGATAAACAGGCTGTCCAACAACCCGCTGCAGGACAAGGCTGTCCAGCAGGCCCTTGACAACTACATCGCGCCAGAAAATTGCGAGGCGCTGAGGGTCAAGACGGTCAATGGGCAGATCTGGAACCAGCTGGGGCAGCAAATCCGGGCTCAGGAAGTCAAAATGCAGCGAGTCCTGAAGCTCCACTCAGCAGCCGTCACCGCCTTTGCTCGGTCCGTTGGGGATGAAGACCTGACCATACCCCAGCAGGATGCCCTCGCACTGATGTGCAGCACCACGTATGAACTAAACAACCTACGGCGGGACAACATCAGGCCTGCCCTCAACCCAACATATGCCGGCCTCTGTAAAGCTCCAGCGCCCGAACGACAGGCGCTGCTATTTGGTGCGGATCTGGCCAAAAGGCTAAAGGAGTTGGAAGAGGCGGCAAAACCAGTAGGCCTCATGAGGGCAGGGCCAGGACCGAGCAGGGTGAAGACACCCAGTTGGCCGCACGCCTCGGCAGCCACCAGCAGATACCGAGCTGGTGAAAGCCTGGTGACCGCCTCCCACTACCCCCAGTGCTCTTTTTTAGAGCGGGGCCCAGGGCAGAGCCGTGGGAAGATGCGCCGCCCCACCGCAGCACCAACACGGACAACCTTGGGCCAGACCCACCGAAAACGACCCCACAAGTGAACATGGAGGTAGGTGGGTCTGGTTCCTGTCAACATACACAGACAAAGGGTGTAGTATTAACAGGGGGACGTTTGAGGTTCTTCAAGCATGTTTGGTGCTCCCTTACTAACAATAAGTTTATACTCAACAGTATTAGTGGATACAAAATTGAGTTCAAACCAGGCGTAGAACCGCCAGTTCAGCACATGCCCCAAAGGGTGTTCCTTCCCTCGGCAGTTGAGAAGGTAGAAGGACAAGCTGAACTTGATCGGCTCGTGGCTAAAGGCATCATAGAAATGACCACACACGAGCCGCAAGAATTTGTATCAAATATTTTTCTCAAAACCAAAAAAGATGGTGGATGTCGCATTATTATTGATCTGACGTCACTTAATCAGTCTGTTGAGTATCAACATTTCAAAATGGAGACATTTGTCACTGCCAGACAACTGATCTCCAAGGGATACTACATGGCAAGCATAGATATCAAAGATGCTTACTATTTGGTACCCATTCATAAAGATTACTTTAAATATCTGAAATTTATCTGGAGGGGCCAGCTATGGCAGTACCGAGCTCTGCCCAATGGTTTAACGACAGCTCCCAGACTATTTACGAAAATTCTTAAAGTGGCCATGAAGAAATTGAGAGAACTAAAACATTTAGTTGTGGCCTATCTGGACGATGTTCTCATATTAGGAAAAACACGGGAACAAGCTGTCGCAGGAGTGTTAGCCACTAAACAACTCCTTGAAACTTTGGGTTTTATCCTTCACCCAGATAAATCAATATTGGAGCCTACTACTAACATGGATTACCTAGGCTTCACTATTGACACGATTCACATGACTGTCACTCTGCACAGAGACAAAACAGTTTCACTCATTGAAGCTTGTAGCCATTTAATTGCTACACCGCAACCTAGAATACGGCATGTAGCCAGAGTTATTGGCTCTATAGTAGCAGCATTTCCGGCTGCCCAATATGGGCCCTTGCATTATCAAAATCTACAAAGAGCAAGGACTCATGCATTACGCCTTCATAGGGGGCATTATGATCGCAAAATGGATTTACCCGCTGAAGCCAAATCAGAACTTCAGTGGTGGGTTGACAATATTTGGCACAGTCACAGTCCTATCGCCGTAACCAATCCTAACATAACCATTGCAACGGATGCCAGTGCTTTAGGCTGGGGAGCTACTAACTCCATAGACAGCACAGGTGGCAGATGGACTAACTCAGAGGCATCGCTACTACAATCACTGGGCATTAACTTTTTGGAAATGCTCGCCGCCTTTTATGGGCTAAAAGCATATGCATCTGATATGCGGCACGTGCATGTTAGAATTATGATCGACAACACTACGGCAGTATCTTATATCCAGCACATGGGTGGCATTAAATCAGTATCATGCGACAAATTAACTGCTATAATCTGGCAATGGTGTGTCGAGAGACGTATTTGGCTATCAGCTGCCTATTTACCAGGCAAGCTAAATTTAGTGGCGGACACCAGGTCACGAAAATTCAACGACAACATCGAATGGATGTTGGACCCAAAATTATTTGCTAAAATTGTCAAGCAATATGGTACGCCAGATATAGATTTGTTTGCGTCTAGGTTAAATCACCAACTACCCATGTATGTGGCTTGGGAACCAGACCCAGAGGCAGCAGCGGTAGATGCCTTCACGCTGGATTGGGGAACTTTCTTTTTCTATGCTTTCCCTCCCTTCTGCCTCATCAGTCGGGTACTCCAGAAAATTCAGGCAGACTCAGCCTCTGGCATTCTGGTCGTGCCCGACTGGCCTACCCAACCATGGTTCCCAATGTTCCACGACATGGTGGTAGAGACACCAATGGTCCTTCAACACCACCCCCAATTATTGACTCACCCGGTAACTGGCATTAGCCATCCATGCCACCAAAAATTGAAACTCCTGGTTTCCAGATTTTGAACAGGCCTTACCGGGGATTGGGGTTATCAGACAGAACAATCACCACCATGTCGGCATCCCTGCGAGTTTCCACCAAGAAACAGTACCTGACCTTCATCAGGAAATGGGAACAGTACTGTCTGGACGCAGGGACATCCTACAAGACGGCTTCGATCTCGGATGTGCTGGAGTTCCTGGCCCACCTGCACCATGATCTCAAGATGAGCTACAGTGCCATCAATACGGCTCGGAGCGCACTGTCCGCATACCTCATGCCGATAGAACAGCATAGTGTGGGATCCCACCCTCTGGTCATCAGACTTCTTAAGGGGATCTTTAATACCAAACCCCCTACACCTAGATACACTCACATGTGGGATGTGAGTGTAGTTCTGACACACCTTCGAGGTTGGCCTCCGGTGGGATCCCTGAGCCTGGAACAGTCCACTTATAAGACCCTCATGCTCATGGCGCTTGTCTCAGCTCAAAGGGTTCAGTCGCTCCATCAGCTAAATCTGAACTACATGGTGACCACCCCAGATACCATTACTTTCACCATGCCGGGGTTGGTAAAACAAAGTAGACCAGGTACATCAAACTCCCCGTTGATCTTCCGGGCTTACCCTCCAGAACCTAGGCTGTGTGTGGTGACCCACCTTCATCATTATCTAGACACAACCCAAACGCTTAGAGGGAGAGAGAAAGCCTTATGGGTTAGCCACAGAAAGCCTTTTGGACGGGTTACCAGCCAAACATTATCCAGATGGTTGAAACAGGTCCTCAGCATGGCAGGGATTAACACAAATGTTTTTAAATCCCACTCAACCAGGGCAGCGTCCACCTCAGCGGCGGATAGGATGCAGGTTCCCCTAGACCACATCCTCAGAGCAGCGGGATGGTCAAGGGAATCGACATTCCAACGATTTTACAGGAAACCGCTGATGGAACGGGACGTCTTTGCGGATACCATTTTAGAAACCGCAAAGTTATGATTTAAAGCCCATGGGAGCTATTTTTTGTTATAGTTAATAAACAATTCTTTTATAACTAAACAAACTTGTTGGTCTTTAGCTACCACTTCCTCCCTCGATGATCTTTCGGCAGTGAGTGATATAACTGTTACACGGTTTGAAATCACAGACCTTTGAAGTCTTCACGTAGTCACTCACGTGACTCCGAAGTAAAATAGTAAGATTAAACGAGTACTTACCAGTACGAAGTTTGATCTGTATTTTATGAGGAGTTACGATGAGGGATTACGTGCCCTCCGCTCCCACCCTCATTATATAGATCAAATTCGGACTAATGTCTCGTTGGTCTTTACTATCTTTACTTCAACTAGTGTCTATCTGTGATTCCACACCGCTGCTTGGAAGTATGCCGCGCCTGCGCGCTGGGTGGGTTCTTCACGTAATCCCTCATCGTAACTCCTCATAAAATACAGATCAAACTTCGTACTGGTAAGTACTCGTTTAATCTTACTATTAACCTACGTACCAGTATGTCTTTGGAGTGCGGGAGGAAACCAAAGATCTTGGACAAAACCCACGCAGTTCACGGGGAGAACATACAAACTCCGTACATACAGCCGGGTCTCCGGTGTTGCAAGTGCTATAAGGCAGCAACTCTACTGCAGCGCCTCCATGTCGCATAGAGCATTAGTAAGAAATAAATTCTAAAACTAGAATATTTTTACAGTGGGCTTAGGATCTATTAGTTAACTAGACTAAAGATAGACGTCTTCAGAAGAAGGGTCTCGACCCAAAAAGTCACCCATTCCTTCTCTCCAGAGATGCTACCTGTCCCACTGAGGTACTCCTGCTTTTTGTGTCTATCTTCGGTTTAAACGAGCATCTGCAGTTCCTTCTTACAGATAACTAGACTGCCTGTTTAGAAGAGAGTAATGAGACACCTGCAACCTCTGCATCTCTCATTATTTCTCCACACTTGAAGCAAACATATCAGGTCATCAGGAATAACATTTTTTAATGACTAAGATGTTTCTAAACCCACGGCTATCAACATCTTAAGGCACAGCAATACCTATTCCTATTCCACATCTGGATGTACCACAACTCTGAAGATATCCACCAAATATATTTAACTTGGCTCCTTAGGCTGGCTGAATCAGGAGTGGAAGTGCCACTCTGAATGCACCCTGGCACCAAAGGTCTGCATCGTTTTGGCATCCTTCTTGATAGTAAAGGTATTTGAGCATGATTTTACAGTCTCTACAGACAATACTGCCAGCTGCCAGAATCCAGATCGAAAGATCATTAAAATAATGATTCTCTAACTTTAGGGTATCTGGAATAAGATTATTTCAGATCATTGAAACGTCTTTTAAAGTATCTGGCATAAATCAGCGCTAAATTATTTTTTGAATTTTGAAGAATGGCCTTTATTGCTAGGGGGATTGAGTATAAAAACACGGAGGTCTTGCTGCAGCTGTACACAGTATTAGTGAGACCACATTTGGAATACTGTGTACAGTTCTGGGGTCCATACTTAAGAAAGGATGTACTAGCCCTGGAGGCAGTGCAGAGAAGGTTTACAAGATTAATTCCTGCAATGAGGGGATTGACATATGAGGAAAGGTTAAGTAGGCTGGAACTCTACTCTTTGGAGTTTAGAAGAATGAGAGGCGATCTCATTGAAACATATAAGATCGTGAGGGGCCTTGATCAGGTGGATGCCCCGAGGATGTTCCCAATGATCGGGGAAACTAGAACTAGGGGACATAGTTGCAGAATAAGGGGGGGCTCTTTTAAAACTGAGATGAGGAAGAACTTCTTCACCCAGAGGGTGGTTAATTTATGGAATTCACTGCCCCAGGGAGCAGTGGAAGCAGAAACTTTAAATATATTTAAGACTAAAATAGATGTTTTTTTAGCTGCCAAGGGGATAAGGGGCTACGGGGAGAGGGCAGGGATATGGACCTAGGTATGGTTAGTGTAGTAAGACCTGAGTGATCTCCTGGACAAGTGTCGATCGCCTAGATTGGGGTCGGAGAGGAATTTCCCGGATTTTTTTCCCGAATTGGACCTGGGTTTTTATCCGTTTTTTTGCCTCCCCCAGGAGATCACGAGGTTCTTGGGGTGGAGAGGGGTGATAGCGGTATAAAGGGGAGGGTAGTGTCTTATGTTCTGTGTCTTGTGTCTACTGTTTGTGGGTAAGTGTGTCTGTTTAGTGTTCAGCCATGAGCGAATGGCGGTGCGGGCTCGATGGACCTGGTGGTCTGCTCTCGCACCTACTTTCTATGTTTCTAATGCTACATGCATTGATTACATACCTTGTGCAAGGTCTCTGGACAGTTGTGTTCAGGTTGTATATGTGCTTGAAATTGTAAAGGCTTGTAATGTCACCATTAAGTGTCGCCATTTCAATGCAGCCAACAAATCCAGGCAAGTTCAAGCTCCCAGGAAGCTGCAGTTCACAAAACACAATTAGCTCTCTCATTAGATGCCTCCATTAACATGCAGAATCAAATGAAAGGCTAGGCAGGGAAATATTGGTTCATTGTAGGAGACTCAAGAGACCGTGGGTGCTGCGATATGGAGCAAAAAAAAAAAAGAGAACAATTGAAGGAACTCAGTGGGGCAACATCTATAGAGCAAAATTGACATTTTGGTTTGAGATTAATCACCTGGACTGAAAACATAGGGCAGAAATAGCCAGTGTAATTCTCTTCAAAGCATTATCAGAACATCATTCATTCTTTAGCTCATGACTAACCTGCCAATTCAATTAAAAAACACAAAAACATGCAAGGAAATTGCAAGATGTGGGAAATCAGCTGAGGGTCTGATCAGGCACTTTGATGCTTCTACTTTGTTTTTGTCCTAAATGTCTTGACAATTATGGTGGTATAGGTATGTCAACAGCATGGCATGGATTTGCCACCAGTATCCTACAGGTTCCAGCCTTGTAATATTTTGATGGTTTATTTGGTCAATAGTGAGGACCCACTGCAGCGGTATAAGATTTATAATGCTGAACATTTGAGTCAAAAGTTAAAGGCTGAAAAATGAAAACCTGGAGATCGTGTAAGAAGTGTTGAAACAACTTTCACCATTCACATAATTTGGAATAGCTCAGGTAATGGGAAATTAATACTGCATCGAATGAGATGGGACAGCAAAGCACATGGGAGTGAACACTTAAGAGGGGAGATGTATGTCACTACACATATCCATTGCTGCTATTGTATTGTATCTGTTATTCATAAAATACCATGCTTACAAAAAAGCAGAACATCTAATGGAGCAAGAAGCTGAAACCAGCAGCCTCATCACGTAAATGTTCAAGAAACAATCTGGGTGGAACATTTAGTAAAAAAACTTGGGAGGAGAGAAGAAATGGGGTTAAATCATCCTGTACAACTTGGAGAATAATGAAGTATAACTTCACCCCTTGCACTGAACAGTCAGCTACATATTTTCCTCTATTTCTGAAAATAACTGTAATAAAATCAAATTTTCAAAAGTGATGTGTAACCCTCTAGGTATAAATATCTAGCCAGTGGACATGCATACTTAAGCTTGAGTGTACTGCAAGATATTAACATTAAAAAATGGCAAATATTCTGTAGGTTTTTAGAGATACATTGACTATGGGAATGGACTAATTTAGCATACCTGGAAATCTGGAGGTACACCTCCGACATAAAATACCATGTTGTCTGCTTCCAGATCCAGCAGAGAATCAGTGCCTTCAGCTGATCCTTTCTGAATGAATTTTTGCTCCGCTGTGCTGCCTGCGCTGGGTAGGGTTAACTGTATTTTTCCATGCCTTCCAACTCTATCAGAAAAGGGGGAAAAATAACATGTAAATGCTGCTTCTATTGTATACAGTTCTTCTTTATTTTGGTAATCAGTCTTGTAAATAATGAAATACAAGTTATACAAATACAAGTTTTTCTTGATGCATTGAGGATATTACCTCAAAACTACAAGGTTGGTAACGCAAGGATTTTGATCGGGCGACAATGATGGAATGATAGCATCTAGAATGATAGTCAAAATCAGTGCACCCAAGACACATGGTGTTGAACTTGGTGCTGGTGTATCCATACTAGTGAATGCCTTAATTCTTCTAGCTTTTTTTTAAAGTTGTTTTAGTTTAGTTGAGATGTAGTGCGGAAACAGGCCCTTCGGCCCACACCAACCATTGATCCACATTAACAATATCCTACACACACTATGGACAATTTTACACTTATACCAAGGCAATTCACCTACATATCTGTATTTCTTTGGAGTGTGGGAGGAAACCGAAGATCTCAAAGAAAGTCCACATGGTCACGGGGAGAACGCACAATCTCAGTACAGACAGACAGTCAGGATCGAACCCGATCTCCATTGCTGCAAGTGCTGTAAGGCACTCCTGCTGCGCTACTGTGCCATCCATGCTGGTGAGAGTGATTTAAATGGGAAGTACAGCTGCAAAAACCTTAAGGGCCTGTCCCACTTTCACGACCTAATTCACAACCTTTTATACTTGTGGACATTTTTCATCAGGCTAGAAAAATGCCCCGACATACTTGATGCCACGAGTACCTACGACTAGCATCACGACCTACCTACGACCTCGTGATGACCATGCTGCGAGTATGAATCAAGGGCCAACTCGGCAGAGGTCGTGAATTAGGTCGTGAAAGTGGGACAGGCCCTTTAAAGAGCCACAGGATGGATCTATAGTTGTGTGACACTGTAGCACGGAATGCAAGTTGCCAATGCTTAGCCGAGGTAATCGAATCCTTAAAATATCATCTGGCAGAATGGGTCCCCTCATAATTAGTAATGATTTTTAAAATCAATTTTTGAATCCCTTGGAGCAAAATAAAGCATGTCTTTTAATATGTATTGTATCATCTTGCATATTAATACTTAAACCAAGTAGATTAAAAACTATAGGTAAATACAAGTTTTCCAAAATATTGCAACATTGAAATTGCTAATTTAAGGCATGGTGTTAATAAATGATAAGAGGAAGTTACCTTTCTACTTTGATTAAATTGAAGTAGTTTGGCCAAGTGCTCACAGGTTTTGAGTTTAAAATAATCTCGACATCTCCACTCCCAAGATTGTAGACAAAAACCAGATTGTCATTCTTAATACTCAAACCAATGTAATCTTTTCCACCCTAAAACATTAAAAAATTACAAACAAAAAGCTTTATTTAGTCCATTAAGCTGAATCAAGATTACAGGAACACTTTCTCTGTGTACGTCAATATTTTTTTGAAGCTTTGAAAATAACATTGGCTTGAGTAGGTGAACTTACATTCTTGTTTCCAAGATACATTATGAATCTATCTTGTTTGGCACTCTGACCTAGTTCACTTGATGAAGGGACTCGTATGTACAAACTCATTGAAGTAAACGACTTGAGCTCCTCCAGGTTTGATTTTGTATGAACCTCTACAGCAGATTGGCCATCAAACTTCATAGACACTTGAACCTGAGGTGAAATAAGAATGCCAAATATTCTGTTAAATTATATTGTTTGAAAACCCTTACATTTGACAGTTTCTGTCTGTGAAGGAAGCAATAATTGTAATAAAAAAATGTATAATACCTGGGGTAGGAAATAGGTGACAGTAGCTTTCACAAACCTGGCTAAAGGTTTACGGACTATTACTATTATTTTGATGGGTGATAGAAGCTGATAGCTCGCCTCCTGTATATTAGACATAGAGTGGAAGCTAAGTTCCAATCTAATGCATTTCACTCTCCCAAGTGAGAAACTAGTGGCAACTTAAGGAGAACTATGTCATACTGTAAAATGTATCTGCTTTGAATGTCTTAACTGAAGCTTAAAGAGTGTGTTTAGCTCTAATTTAAATTAAGAATGCATTCAGAGAGATAAGCTGTACGATCATGGGAGGGGATAGGAAAGGTGAAAAGAGAGAAATATGAAAAGGAAATCTGATGAGATGGAGGCTTGGGCATCTTTTGATAGATTAACAATTCACCCCTGTAAAAAAATCTTCTGAACTAAAGAACTGGATAAATATTTTGTAAAAGTAGCTTTAGGAAATCAGAAATGTTGTGTTTGCAACAAATATTAGTAGGACTAACTGATAAACATCATTCATGCAGCAGATAGTGTTTGCATATTTTTGTATGTTGAGAGTGCATGGACACTTCTTTCAATCTGCTCACAAGCAAATAAATCATACAAAAAATGCTACTAGATTGAAGCATGTGCAGAGTTTATATTTAAGATTTAAAAAGTAGGTGTAAATACAGTCTTAACAAATGGAAACATTTGTGTAAAGGGCATAAATGAAGGACCAAGAATTGCAATTGATATATAACAATCAATGTGAACATTAATAATTTAATAAGCAGTTTGGCTAATTAGCTCCACCTTTGAGGTAAACATAGATCTAAGATTTACAAATTTGAAGAAGGGTTTCGACCCGAAATGTTGCCTATTTCCTTCGCTCCATAAATGCTGCCTCACCCGCTGAGTTTCTCCAGCATTTTAGTCTATCTTCTAAGATTTACAAAGCCTTGATTAATAACAATGTATTTCATGTCATTTCTCTACATGGAGATAATTGACTGAATTGAATTCTGCAAAAGTGTATTTTTTAAAGATTGGTCCCCTGAACTTATTTTGGCCAAAAGGTGCTCTTTGATATAATGCTAAAAACATGGTCATACTGACCTGATTTGCTATTCGCATCATGTGGTTTAGGTTAAGTTGCAAAAATACAAGCACTACATTTGAGCATCACACTATCTTCTCAGTATTCTATTAATAAATTTATTAAATGGGATTTCTCACCTTGCTGGCCACATTCTTGGACTGTGCAATCAGTTCCCGGATTCGCTGAATACTGGCAGAAATATTGCTTGCTGGCCTTTTTTCTTCCACAACTCGAAGTTTATCCAAAAGCTGTGGAACTATTTCTGTCAAATTTTTCACTGTAAAACACAAAGGACACAACAGATTTGCAGGCTGCAAGACTGGAAGTAATTGAAACTACAGCAAGAAGCCGTAAGCAGCAGTGAATTAAAATTCTGCATTTAAATTTATGTATAAGATGGAAAGTTGTTCACTTATTTTACAATAAAAGTTATACAATTCATTGTATAATTGTCTCGAGCAACCTCATCAATTTCTTCTGCAAAAAAATACAACCTTTTTTTTGGTATAAAATGTGAGGTGCGAGATAATCTGAGTATGGAGACACAAGTAACTGCAGATACTGGAATATTGAGCAAAATGTAAACACAGTGAGTGAGTCAGGCAGCATCTGTGGAGAGAATGGGTAGGTGATGTTTCTGGTCGGGACCAGGCTTCAGGCTTGTTTTCACTGGAATTTAGAAGGATGAGAGGGTATCTTTTAGAAACATAACATTCTTAAAGGATTGGACAGGCTAGATGCAGGAAAATGGTCCTGATGTTGGGGGGGTCCAGAACCAGGGGTCACAGTTTAAGAATAAGGTGTTGGCCATTTAGGACTGAGATGAGGAAACACTTTTTCACCTAGAGAGTTATGAATCTGTGGAAGTCTCTGCCACAGAAGGCAGTGGACCCAATTCACTGGATGTTTTCAAGAGAGAGTTAGATTTATCTAGAGTTAGAGTTAGAAAAGCAGGAACAGGGTACTTATTTTAGATGATTAGCCATGATCATATTGAATGTCAGTGCTGGCTCAAAGACCTACTCCTGCACCTATTTTTCTATGTTTCAGATAATCTGAGTACCTGTGTCACCAGTTGAGCTCACGGTCTTCTGGAAAGCAATTCCATCGTCAGCAGAAGTGGTCAGGTTCTGAAGCCAACCTCTCACCAATTCACCCATGGGGTTGACAGTCTGTAGAACCATTCGGGAAGTCTCCTTTGCTTCCTCTGCAATCAGCTTTGACTGGTTTAACTTGTTGTTACCTGAAATGTTTATATTTTAAGAAATGCTTTAATGTCTTGGACTAGCTTCTTCGTCAGTTTTTCTTGCAACAAAGATATGACCCTGGCCATGGATTAGTTGTTACACACAGGCACAAACTGTTTATGCATCAACATAATCTGTATGGAAGTTACATTTTTAAAATAAATTCTGAATGTAAGTGTCAAGACTTTCCACTCTTTCCTTTACCAACTGACACCGGGGATGGCTTAAGCATCTGTTTTGCTGGATGCCTGGTCAGTCTCCCAGCCCTCAGACTCACACTCAGAAGGGGTAGGTGATGTGTAATTTGTTTTCCATTCAAGATAATACATAGCATTTCTAAATTCAAAGGATACACACTCTACCTGTGGGCAGCCTGGGGGATATATTAGATTTAAGGAGGAGAAAATCTATACATTTGGCCACAAAGCTATGGGTTACATGGGCTCAGGTATCTGTTTTGAATTGTGGTCCATTTTTGCAAATGGAGAGACTCCCATCCCTGCTGATTAATGTAAACGACTAAATGCAGCTAAACACGCCCATTCACCACCACCAGTTTTTCCAAGGTTAGAATATTGTTGTAAATAAAAGTTGCTAACATATCTCAAGGGAACATATCTCTGAAATGCACTTACTTGGTTCCATTGATGACAATCGATTGATAGCATCTGACAAGAGGTTCATTGTATCATTTTTCTTCCTAATAACTACATCCACCTGGTGCCTGGTCTCATAAAAAGCCCCATCTGTAGCAAGGTACGTGATATTAAATTACTAATGAATTATAAGATACTCTTAAACGAACACATACATTCCCACAGGCACTTGTTCAAATTTCTCTTTGTCAGGTCATAATATACATAATCTAAAAGAAACATGGTTATCACTGAATTGGAAAATTTCAAATACTTCTCAGTCTTATGTCCTTAATCTAATTACCAAAAATTTCAACTGGTCTCTTAAATGTAAAAATGTAGTGTCCAATTAAAGCCATTGTCATTGGAAACCATGGTGCTTTAGTCATGGACCAAGGTGCTCATCTGAGGCCCTGGCCCCTGAGCACAACTAAACTTAATTTGCTGGTAGCTGGGTTTGGGGGCGTAGAGGTGCAGAGGTGTGGAGTGCAGAGGTGTGTGGGGCTGGGTGATGGAGAAATATCTGTTGGTTACTGTACATATCCAATTGGACATGGGGAGTGTGTTAACAGACTGGGAATTATTGGCATGAGTACATTGGGGTGCTATTTAATATATGAAGCAATTAAGGAGCATGGAGTATCAGGAATGATGAGACTAAGGGTGTTGAATTTGTTGATAATTGCTTTGGGGTCATGGATGATTGGAAAACATTGAAATCAGGGATTGAGGGTCATTAACAATTGGGGGGTTGTCAAGGTCAAGAGTTTGTGGAATTCCTGGCCAAAGGCAATGATTGGATGTAATTCAATACAGAAATAATTTGTTTGGAAAAACCAATATAAACCTGAGGGCACAATTCTGAAAGGGACATATGAACAGTCCAGGGGACTGCAAGCATAAACTGTAGAAGGTGACATAGCACATAGAAAAAGAGATTGAACACAAAGGTGGAATTGTGGAATTGTAAATAGAAGTGTAGAAATCCACAAAAAGGAAGCAATAAATAATTATTTTAAAGCATTGGTTCAACCACCACTGAAGTAATTAGCCTTAGCACTACATTAAAAAAAAGGACTAGAAAGCCTTGGAGACAATGCTGAGGAGATCGATTAGAATGGTCAGGGATCAGGGGTGTTAACTCTATGGGTAATTATATGAAAAAGATGGGATTGCTCTCCTTGGAACAGAAAAGGTTGAGAGGAAATCCAACAGTTATTTAAGGAACTAGATAGAATAGAACAGAACGGTTCTAATTGACAGAAAAATGAACAACTAGGGGACAAAGAATGATAGTGATCTGTAAAATAATTTTAGAAACATAGAAACATAGAAAATAGGTGCAGGAGTAGGCCATTCGGCCCTTCGAGCCTGCACCGCATTTCATTATGATCATGGCTGATCATCCAACTCAGTATCCCTAACCTGCCTTCTCTCCATACCCCCTGCTCACTTTAGCCACAAGGGCCACATCTAACTCCCTCTTAAACATAGCCAATGAACTGGCCTCAATACCCTCTGTGGCAGAGAGTTCCAGAGATTCACCACTCTCTGCGTGAAAAAAGTTCTTCTCATCTCGGTTTTAAAGGATTTCCCCTTTATCCTGAAGCTGTGACCCCTTGTCCTGGACTTCCCCAACATCGGGAACAATCTTCCTGCATCTAGCCTGTCCAACCCCTTAAGATTTTGTAAGTTTCTATAAGATCCCCTCTCAATCTCCTAAATTCTAGAGAGTATAAACCAAGTCTATCCAGTCTTTTTTCATAAGACAGTCCTGACATCCCACAAATCAGTCTGGTGAACCGTCTCTGCACTCCCTCTATGGGCAATAATGTCCTTCTTCAGATTTGGAGACCAAAACTGTACGCAATACTCCAGGTGTGGTCTCACCAAGACCCTGTACAACTGCAAGTAGAACCTCCCTGCTCCTATACTCAAATCCCTTTGCAATGAAAGCTAACATAACAACATTAGAATTTGGAATGAAGTGCCAGGTGAAAGGTCGTGGATAACGATTCAATGATAACTTTCAAATGCAAGTTGGATAAATATTTGGAAAGAAAAAAAAAATACAGCTTGGGAGCAAAAACTATGGACCAGGCCCAAATGAACTTTCCCTGCAAATAAATGGATATGGACTTGATGGGTTGAATGACCTCCTTCCATCCTGTAACTGTTCTGTGATTCTAGGTAGCCAACTGACAATCAGGGTGGTTTTGCACCAGGAGCAGTCGGAATGCTTGATGATTTTGGGGTGGCAGTTGTGGCAGTGAGAGGGGGTGGCTGTCGGCAGGATCAGTCAGGATCAGGAACAATTGGTAGTGATCTTGTCCAGGGATATTCTGTGGCATTAAAGGTGCTGAGCCAAAAGAATAGAAGGAAAGCAGCAGAAGTTATCAGAGTGGATTCTGAGTCCAACACAACAGTATTAAAACTTAAGAGAAACATAGAACAGCAGATTATGGTTTACAAAAGAAGACATAAAGTCCTGGAGTACCTCAACAGGTCAGGCAGCATCTCTGGAGAACATGGATAGGTAAAGCCAACTATCTATGTTCTCCAGAGATGCTGCCTGACTCACCGAGTCAGTCAAGCAATTTGTGTCTTTTTTTGAACTATTGAAGCCAATTTGTTGTGGGACTGACTGAATAAACGTGATCTAATTTCCTGCCAACCCTCCAAAATGAGCATTGTGCAGGAAATGGCATAATTTGACACCCTTTTAACAACACAACTCAACCTAGAATGCGCTCTGTTAAAATTTCTCAGGTGATATGAAAAGACTTGGAAATAATTCTGTTATGTTTCCAGGAAGAGTGTATTCCTGGAAACACATCCAAGTTAAAACAATTTCCTCTGAGCAATTTTACTGCTCTTCACATTTCTTTTTATGGGTGTGAAAATATCAGTTAAAGGATACAGTTATAATATTAAAGTCATGAAACATTTTATTTACTTTTTGAGACTTAGATCAGATTTTCAACTTGCTACCTTGCCATGAAACTGAGCTGCCTTTCATAAAATTCCCCAAGAACATAGAACATAGAACAGTACAGCAAAGGAAAAAACCCTTCAGCCTCAAATGTCCATGCCTGCAGGTGATCAATTCCATTCCTTGCATATCTACATGCCAATCCAAAAGCTTCTTAAATCCAAGTATCACCTGCATGCAGTGTCACACACACTCACGATAATTACCCCCCTTGATATTATATTAATATTATTAATTTGCTCCTTTTACCCCATAACCACCCTATCTACTGACGCATAGCCCCCAACTTGCAGTCACATCTAGAGAGGGGGGGGGGGGGGGGGGGGGAGGGGTTAGAGAGGAGGAGAGGAGGAGGAGGGGGAGGAGATGAGGGGGGGGAGAAATGAGGGGGGGGAGGAGGAGGGGGGGGGGGGGGAGAGAGAGAGGGGGGGAGAGAGAGAGAAGGGGAGGAGAAGTGGGGGGGGGGGGAGAGGAGGGGGGGGGGGAGAGAGGAGGGGGGGAAGAGGAGAGGGGGGGGGATGGTGAGGGGGGGAGGGAGGGGGGGAGAGGAGGGGGAGAGAGAGCGAGAGAAAGGGAGAGAGACAGGGGGGAGAGAGAAAGAAAGAGAGAGGGATAGGGAGTGAGAAGTGAGGAGAAAGAGGAGGGGAGGGAGAGAGAGGGTGCCTTTTTACTTCAACCCAAACAACCATTTGCAGGCAGTGCTTTTTTCCCCTCAAACTAACCATATTTTCATTTTCAAACTACATTATGGGTACTCTCAGCTGTGGAGACATTTGTTCAGTGTTATTCAGAGCTCTGATTGAGGCACACCACTTGCAGAGACTGATTGAGGCACATCACTTCCTTGCAGAGACTGATTGGTTTTATAGTCCCTCCCCCTCCCTCCAGCAGGGGCAGGAGAGAGAATGGAGAATTTTGTAAAAACATTAATATATCTGTCATTTTTCATCGACGGGAATAATCCTCGGCACACATGCGGCGGAGGGGGGCTCTGAGCGAGGTGGCCAAAAATGACAGCCGTAGGTGGCGGCGTTCTCTCAGAAATCACAGCACAGAAGGCCAAAAGCGGTCAAGAACAGAGATTTAGTAATATAGTAGATAGAAAATAAAAATTGTTCAATTTTTACAAGGCAATGAATCTGAAATGCAGCTGTGTTTACTTAAGGGCTTTATAGTTCAGCAATTCATGCAAACTCCGCACTGATTTTAATCAAGTCTAGTTTCAGAAGAGAGCTTGGACAGGGAAACAACTTCCTTGGCCAGAATTTTCTTCATCACAACCTTACATTTGGATGTTGCCATCGTGAAGACACACTGTCTGCCTGTAAGCAGAAATAGGACATACTTTTGGTGCACAAACCACCCCCACCCCCCTCCTCCCCAAACTACATTCAGATTCCCGATCGTGTATTACTCTTAAAATGCCTTTTGGGGTTGTGACCTGCATACCTTAAGATGGAAAAATATAACCTTAGCAATCATCAAAGCATGACAATTAGGAATTTACAATAATTGCTGAACTTGTCATCCCAATATCTCATAGGTAGTCATTAAGACATAAATCATATGGCATGATTGTATGAATATACCATAAATCAAATCATATAAATCATAAATTCCTGCAGAAAGAAAACAAAAATAGGCTCCAGGCCAGATGGTTTCAATGGAGGTAGGTTGTAAAGTGGGGGGGCAGATCAACCATTTAATTACATTGAGAAGGCTACATGTCTCAAGGTTCAAAAAATATTTGGAAATTCATACCAAAAAACCTGGCAGCTTCAAGAAAGTGAAAGGGATAGGCTTGTTGTTCCTTCCTTCCCCACACTGGCTAGCCTCCAACATCACATCTCACAACCATATCCATCCGCACCTTTGCCACAAGATCACTTCCATCCCTAACAATTCCCTCCCTCGCTTCTGAAACCAGACTTGATTCAAATCATTGCTGACTTTCCATGACCCGTTCAACGATAAAGACCTTAACTACACAAAAGGAAACCTGCTTTTGGAATGAGAGGGAGTTCTGCATCAGGAAATGCTCAAGAATTCTCTGAGGGCTCAAAATTGCACTCCTACTTTGAATGTCTGTACTTACAGTCTTCCATTGTCTCAGCTAATTCGTTTGCTTTCTTCAAAAGCACCTCACTGATGTTTCTGTGCCATGTGCTCTGTGTTTGAATTCCTTCAACAGCCTGTAAAACAATCATGTTACATTCTCAACATACTCAGCCAGACTTCCCTTCCTTGACTAGGAAGGTTTCAATCAAGGTCAATCAGCAAATAAAAGTAATCCATGATACAATAAGTTGGATTTTATTCTTGGCAGAACTTTTCTGACAGATTGGTATTTACACACAGCTTAAATAATAAATCCCTGTAAAAATTTGCAACTTTTAGCTGGGATTTATCTGTTGAGATTTGGTACGTCTTGAAATTCTACAGGTGCACGATAGAGAACATATTGACTGGTTGCATCACAGCCTGGTTTTGGCAACTCGAACACCCAGGAATGAAACGGGTTACAAAATGTGGTGGACACCGCCCAGTCCATCATGGGTGCTGACCTCCCAACCATCAAGGAGATCTATAGGGGGCGCTGCTTCAAAAAGGTGTCCAACATCACCAAGAACCCACATCACCCTGCCCATACTCTCATTTCACTCTTGCCATAGGTAAGGTGATACAGGAGTCTGAAAACGTTGACATCTAGGTTCAACAAAAGCTTCTGCACACCTGTTAAAATACACCAAGTAAGAGTTTCATTGTTCTGTTTTCAGTGCATATGGCAATTAAACACTCTTGACTCTTCACTTGACACTTGGACTAATTATTTATCTATTGTAATCTCATGAAAGATGGTCAGCCATAATCATATTAATAAGGCCACATCAAAAGGGGCCAAATGTCCAGCTCCTGTTTCTATTTCTATGTTTCACACACAACTTAAAGTAGGAACATTCCAGGAACATAAACTGTACCTGGCAATACAGCCAGGTTTTGTTTTTCCAGAAACTTTACAATGGGCAGGAATTGGCTGACAAATTGGTATATCTGCACAGTTCTCTTACATATTTGCTAACATGGATTGTGATTTACCACTGATTGCCACCCAATATATAACTGGCATACTGCGTGGGAAGGTCCTCTTGCAAATAATTACCTTTTGTGGCAGAAACAGAGATTGAAAATTTGGATTAAAGTGCCTTTTTAAAGACAACTTTTCTAATACTGCAGTGCTCCTTCAATTAAAGTTTCATCAGGCCAATATTGATAGAATGAGCCTTGACACCATGTCCATTTGATTCATGGTCAAAGTATTTCCACTGAGCCAAAGGCAACTCCTTTCCTTTTCTTTAATTCTATTTTTTAATTATCTGGTTTAAGACCTCTGCTGAAACACCAGAAATACTTAAGGAAACCATAAATAAATCTTTAAATGCCAATCAGTCAAGGAAGAGATTTTTAAGTATGTAACAGTTTCCAGACAGTTTGAGAATCAAAATTATTACAGGTAGTATATTGGCACTGGCACTTCTCAACCTACCCATTAAGCAATGTATTTTTCTCTCAAGTTGTCTTCATATGAGCTCCTAGCATGTTAATTATCCATGCAGCAGCACAGTGACACAGTTGTAAAGCAGCTGCCTCACAGAGCCAGAGAACAGGGTTCAATCCTGACTTTGTGTGTTGTTAGTGTGAAGTTTGTATGTCCTGCGTTAGACTGTGTGGGTTTCCTTTGAATGCTCCAGTTTCCTCCTATAATCCAAAAATGTGCGGGATGATAAGTTAATTGGCCACTATAAATTGCCCCAATTGTGTAGGTGAGTGGTAGAATCTGCGAATAGTTTCTGAGAATGTGGGGAGAATAATAAATGAGATTAACACAAGATTGGTGTAAACAGGTCATTGATAGTCTGTGCGGATTCAGTGGACTGAAAAGTTTGTTTTATGCAGTAGTTCTCTTTGACTACAAGGTGTTTACCTAGATGTTAGTACTCTGCTTCTACTTTTCATTTGTGCAATGTGATTCACCTTGCGTTATATCTGCTTATATGTTTTTTGGTAATCTGATTATTAAATTTTGTAAAGCGTCCTTGGGAGTCTTTGAAAGGCGCCCATAAGTATAATGTTAATAATAATAATAATAATAATAATAATAATAATAATAATAATAATTCACAAACTCAAAGGGCTGAAGGGACTGTTTCTGTGCTATGGCAGTATTTTCCTAACTTTAACATTTTCAGCTCCACTAACAAGGTTAAAATAGGTAGTTACATTTCTCTTTGATAGGTAATGATATTTACACGGTACTTACTTGCACAAAGCCAGGAGACATGGCAGCAATTTCCCATTTCTAAGAGAAAAAGTTCCACGCTTATCTATGTTTTTTTCAGTCTTTAACAGAATAGAAACAGAAACACTTACATCTTCAGCTCTCTGTGCTGCATTGAGCAAAGTCGTTGCATTCTGCTCAGCCTCTGTCACATATTGGACAATATTGTCATAGACATTTGAAGCATTTATTGCCTTCTGGACGATACCATTTGCATCAGTACTCTTCAAAATACTGTTAGAAAAGGAATAGTTTATTATTTCGTAGATGAGGTAGTTGAGGCAGATACTATCACAACTTTTAAGAAACATGTAGACAAGTACATGGATAGAAACATAGAAACATAGAAAATAGGTGCAGGAGGAGGCCATTTGGCCCTTTGAGCCAGCACCGCCATTCATTGCGATCATGGCTGATCGTCTCCTATCAATAACCCGTGCCTGCCTTCTCCCCATATCCCTTGATTCCACTAGCCCCTAGAGCTCTATCTAACTCTCTCTTAAATCCATCCAGTGATTTGGCCTCCACTGTCCTCTGTGGCAGGGAATTCCACAAATTCACAACTCTCTGAAAAAGTTTTTTCTCACCTCAGTCTTAAATGACCTCCTCTTTATTCTAAGACTGTGGCTCCTGGTTCTGGATGCCCAACATTGAGAACATTTTTCCTGCATCTAGCGTGTCCAGTCCTTTTATAATTTTATATGTTTCTATAAGATCCCCCTCATCCTTCTAAACTCCAGTGAATACAAGCCTAGTCTTTTCAATCTTTCCTCATATGACAGTCCCACCATCCCAGGGATCAATCTCGTGAACCTACACTGCACTGCCTCAATCACAAGGATGTCCTTCCTCAAATTAGGAGACCAAAACTGTACGCAATACTCCAGATGTGGTCTTACCAGAGCCCTATACAACTGCAGAAGAACCTGTCTACTCCTATACTGAAATCCTCTTGTTATGAAGGCCAACATTCCATTCCATTCATCACTACCAGCTGTACTTGCATGCCAATCAGTGACCGGTGTACAAGGACATCTCAGGTCTCGCTGTGCCTCATTGAGTCAAGTCGTTGCAGTCAAGCTCAGCCTCTTTAATTGGTCAATATTGGACCCATAGGAGGTCCAAGCATTTAATGCCGTTTCTGGACCATACATTACACACAAATAGACTCAGACACAACAAAATACTGTTTAAAAGGAATAGTTTATTATTTCCATAAGGTAGTTGTGATGGAAGGCCAAAAAAAACTTATCTCTCCACTGCACTCTCTCCCCCCCGATGTCAGAGTCAGAGTCACATAGAAACATAGCCCCCGGCTGCAGGATGGCGATTGCCATTTGGCCCTTGAAGCCAGCGGGCCTTGGTGTTGCAATCATGGCTGATCGTGCGCTATCAATAACCCGTGCCTGCCTTTCCCCATATCCCTTGATTCCACTAGCCCCTAGAGCTCTATCTAAGGAGCTCTTAAATCCACCCAGCAACTCGGCCTCCACTGATTCTCTGTTGCAGGAATTCCACAAATTCACAACTCTCTGGGTGAAAAAGTTTTTTCTCACCTCCGTCTTAAATGACCTCCCCGCTAAGACAGCAGCCTCCGGTTCAGCACGCCCAGCATTGAGCAGCGGCAGCTGCATCTAGCTTGTCCAGTCCACCGCTATCCATCCCGCTCGGTCTCTTCTAAGCTCCAGCGATATACGGCTAGTCTTTTCAATCTTTCCTCACCAGAGTCCCACCATCCCGGCTTCTTCCCGTGGAACCCGCTCCTCGTTGCGGCCCCAACGACATCTGAGACCCGACGAGAAAAGGTCGGGTCTCCAGTGCAGCAGGAGAGATTCAAAAGTTTCCCCCCCCCTCACCAGAGTCCTACCCCCCAACTGCACAGAAACTGTCTACATAAAATACTGAAATCCTACATTATGAAGGCCAACAAAATTCATCAAAAACAGCTGGACAGGCATGCCACCTTCAGTGACCTGTGTACCAGGACACTCAGGCAGGTCGCCTGTACCTCCCCCTTACCTAACCTAACCCAATTAAGATAATAATCTGCCCCCTTGTTTTTGTCACCAAAGTGGATAACCTCACATTTATCTATATTATACTGCATCTGCCATGCATCTGCCCACTCACTCAACCTCTTAACATCCTCTTCACAGTTCACACTGCCACCCAGCTTTGTGCCATCCGCAAACTTGCTAATGTTGCTCCTAATTACCTCTTCCAAATCATTGATATATATGGTAAACAGTTGCGGCCCCAACACAGAGCCTTGCGACACTCCACTCGCCACTGCCTGCCATTCTGAAAAGGACCTGTTCACTCCTACTCTTTGCTTCCTGTCTGAAAATAGGATGGGTTTGGAGGGATGTGAGCCAAACACAGGCAGGTGGGACTAATGTACATGGGACCTGTTGGTTGGTGTGAGCAAGTTGGGCCGAAGGGCCTGTTCCCATGCTGTACGACTGCATGACTCTCTATGACTCTATAGTAAGACATAGGAACTGATTTTAATAGTGAGACATAGGAACTGATTTTAATCACCGTCTGCCTTGGATGAATATTGGACGCAGGGAATTAAAGTGTCAGGATGCGTTCACAGCATATCTCTGCTGTTATCCCATTTGCAATGGTTTTATTTCCCTGTATCGGCAGAGAACGGTTGCCTGTTCCAGTGGACGTGGGATTAACTGTAATAGCTTTTGTATTTCAATGATGCTTTAAATACAACAGACAATTTTAACCGTGGCATGAGCCAAGAGAGATTTGGACAGAAGAAGCCCAAATCAAATGTTTTCTCTGCGAAGTGGCGGCGCCTAACGGCAATGGCTCAACTGCAGTCCGTCTGTCCTTTTTTTATTTTTCTCCCGTTAGACGTATGTTATTGGTTTAAATGTTTATTCTTTTTTAGCTGAGTATATATGGGGGGGGTGGGGGAAACCGTTTAATCTCTTCTCTGTACGGGGACCCGACTTTTTCCCAGTCGGGTCTCCGGTGTCATTGGGCCTAACATCATGGAGCCAGCGGCGGCCTCCAACCGGAAACAACCTGAGGGCTCCAGTCGCGGAGCCTGCGGACTCGTCATCGCGAAGCTGGCCGACTTCGGAGTTTTGGAGGCTCCGGCTGCAGGCCCGGTGGACAGGAACATTGGGAGCTCGCAGGTCCCTGGTGGGAGACCGCTTTCGGAGCTCCCGCAACGGCAACTTCTCCTGCTGGAATCGCGGGGTTTAAATGACTCGGAGCGGGGCCTAACATTGCCCGGCGCGGCTTAAACGGCCGCGGGACTTACCATCACCTGCCGGGGGCTTTAACATCGTGAGCCCCAGTCGCCTCGATGTTGCAGTTGGACTGCTGGATCGCTGGAGAAGAACGCGGGAGAAATAAGACTTTTGCCTCCCATCACAGTGAGGAGGTGTTGGAGATTCACTGTGATGGATGTTTGTGTAAATTGTGTTAAGTGTGTGTCTTGGTTTTTTTTGTAATGTCATGACTGTAGGAATGAAATTTTGTTCAAACCTTGTCTGTTTGAATGACAATAAAAGGCATTCTATTCTATTCTATTCTATTCTATTCTATTCTATTCACCTGTTTAAGATGTCCATTTTGAATATGAAGGGGATATGTAGAATTAGGCACTAGAAAATGGTATAAGGAAATATTAGATTTCTGACACAAACTGAGCTATTGTCTTTTATTTAATTGTACTTATATTTTTGCCTGAATTTTGTTACATGGACCCATTGAATAGTGCAACTTACTTGGACAATTCTGCTGCATTTTTGCGAAGATCTTCGGCTTGATTTATAGCCCGGAGAGCCAGATCTTTATCATAGATGGAGAGATTTGTTAGTTTCTGCCGCAATACATTCTGGGCACCGTCTATTGAGGCATGGAATGTAGACAGGTTCTGAAAGGAACGTCATTCACAAAAAGCAAATCAAAAGTTAGAAACCCATGTTTTTGTTATTGTAAACTCCCCGTAATGAAAGTAAAACTTCAGAAGTACTAACTAATATTAATAGTAAAACTGTAAGTAAGGTACCATGCCAATGTCAAGTTATTAAAAAGTTAATTTTTTACAGATGGAAGAGGAATCATTGCCAGACGGCTTTGAACAGAAAATGTAGAGACATGGAAATGTGTCCAAAAAATGACTCAAAAGGTTATTCAGTGGGAAAGACAGCTTTTTTGGAAAACATGGATAGGTGACGTTTCGGGTCAGCATCTTTCTTCAGACTCTTTCTTTGGTGAGGCGGAGGGGGGAGGGGGAGGTTTTATAGGTCAACCTTTGTAGGTTAGTTACCTAGAATTAGGGAAATTAATGTTCATACCATTGGGTTGAAAGCTACCAAGCAGAATATGCAGTGATGTTCCTCTAGTTAACGATTGACCTCACTCTGGCAATGGAGGAGGTTGTGAACAGCAAGGTCAGCATGGGAATGGGAAGGGGAGTTAAAATGGTTTGAAAAAGTCGGAAGAGGGTCCTGATCAGAAGCAGCAACTACCTATCCATGCTCTCCAGAGATGTTGCCTGACCTGCTGAGTTACTCCAGTACTTTGTGTCTGCCTCTGAACAGATCTATGCTCAGAAATGTATTTCTGATTGATATTATACCACACATTAATGTCACTGCACTGGTTTACTTGCGTCTCTGTTTAGGTTTAAGCTTTTCGTATATATTTTTAAAATTCTCTTATTGTATTTTGCCTTCTATTGTCTTTTTGAGTCAGCTATGACTCAGTTGGTTGGACTCTTGGCACAAAGTTCAAGTCCACTTCTGGAATTCAAGTACATAAATCTATGTTGACACTCAAGTGCGATACCAAGTTAGTGCCCCATCATTAGAGGACTGGCTTACATTTGAAATGCTAACCATATCACAATGAATCCTGTACCATTTGAAGGCCGAGAATGGCAGATATCCCCATGGTGACTAATAAAAACACATTAAGATGCTGATTAAACGTTAAAATGCATCAGATGTTGGCACAATGTAAAACGTACTATTTAAGTTATCTTCACACATAGATTTCTATCATTTCCCTTTCCTCCACACAAAATGTATACAGATCCCTTTACTTATACCCTCATGATCTGTGTGTATGTCTACATGTTCTTCACCTCCCTTTTCTTTCCTTTTTAGAAACTGTTCTTCTTCAGGAGACTGGGTCCATGTCTGAAACCTCAGTTTTCAGGCTCACTCCAATGACGTTGGTTGACCTTAATCTAGGATTTTCTGCTGTTCCTAACAAATTCATTGGAGTCTATTGAGATGGATGCTTTGTGGCTCTTGGCTGGGAATCTACAATTTCCACAGAACTTTGACTAATAACATTAATAAAGGAAATATTTTTTTTAGTTGTGAATCATATTGCTGTGTTTAAACCATTGTAATGGACAAGGCAATTAAAAAAATATTGAAAGCTTTTAATTAAACAGCATAGTGCTGAGAGCTAAATGGATCGATGTGATGGAGACGCAAAAGATTGCAAATGGTGATATCTTGAGTAAAACAAAATGCTGCAGGAATTCAATGGCATCTGTGGAGGGAAATGGCAGACAAAGATTTGGGATGATGGAGGTGCTGTTCTTTGTATGGGACTTAGATCTTGTTTACTTTTCCAGACTGATGAAAAGCTCTTTTGATACTGTCTGAAGAAGAGACAGGAGCTCATTTGATGGCCTAACTATAATTTCCTAACTGTCAACAGGCAACCCTAAAGATTGGTCATTGATCTAATTTTTATGGTGGGGTTTGTTTGCTGTAATTGGCTACAAAACATTAAATGTGCTTCAAATGTAAGAGAAACATATTGGGACATTAAGCATGTACAGGTACACCACTGATTTTCTGGCAACTGATAGTCCGGCATCTCCTTTAATCCGGACAAACGTACTAGAGCGTACTTGACATTTTTCCCGAAAGTCCCCCCAAAAATGTGATGCCTAGACTGGGTGAAGCGGTCGATCTTGATTTCATTGATCCACGACCTGACAATGCAATTTGCCAACAGCGCCAGACAATTAATCAGATATGGACATCGAACACAGAGAAGCCGCGTATAAATCACGGAAACATTTGGACCAAATCAAAACTGTCCACCCAACACCTTCTCCAAAACTTTTTGCCACATCTGTGAAGAGTCTGTGGTTCCTGTATTGGTGAGGCCACGTTTAGAGAGTTGTGTTCAGTTTTTGCACGCTGTTATGGGAAGGATGGTGTTAATCTGAAAATGGTGTAGAGAAGATTTAGAAAGACATTGCCAGGACTCGAGGGCCTGAGTTATAGGGAGAGGTTGAGCAGGCTAGGACTTTATTTCTTGGAGCGCTGGAGAAGGAGAGGCGGTCTTATAGAGGTGTACAAAATCATTAAAGGAATAGATGGGGGTAAAAGCACAACGTCTTTTACCCAGTGGAGGAGAATCAAGAATCAGGGGACGTAGGTTTAAGGTAAGGGGGGAAAGATTTATTAAGAACCTGAGGGGCAACCTTTTCACACAAAGGATGGTAGGTATATGGAATGAGCTGCGGGAGGAGGTAGTTGGGCAGGTACCATCACAACAGTTAAGAGACAATTAAGAGGGATATGAGCCAACTTACGCAGGTGGAACAAATGTAGATAGGGCAAGTTGGTCGGCATGGGCAAGTTGAGCGGAAGGGCTTATTTCCATGTTGTATGACTATGGTTCCAACATTTTTTTTGCCCATCTCAGAACCCACAAAACTGAAGAGGACATAAGTTATCCTTGATACCAAAGGGCTGCCTAAAAAGTAAACTCTAAAGAGTGTGCTGTTGCAGTTTTCTTTAGGATACTAGCAGGTCAGTGAATCGATGAGAACTTCAGTAATATGCAGACTATTCTCACTCTGAAAGCTCTGAAAATGCTGTTTGATTACACGAGGTGACAATGAATTGGTCAAAGTGTAACAAGCTACTATGACTGTTAATCATTTTTCTGGGCGGGAAATACTAATTTTACACATGGATTTTTTTTTCTCCAAAGATAATTATTTCAATTCCATATCTGTTCAAATATTATTACAACATTCCTAAATTAATTTTGAAAAAATTACCTTTATTTGAGTAATTCTTATGTTTATATTTCAATATTTAGTTCACTCTCAATGAGATGTTTAAAGAAATAATTCAGATCATTGTATTTTGACCCAGTCCTTGGCTTTCACACCTACTAATTATTAGCATTTATGTGATTTCTAACATATCTTACCATAATTTTGTTTTGTATTTCTGATATTGCGAGCTCTGTGCCATTTAGATCATCATTAGCCATTTGAAGGGTCACATTAACAGCATCAAAATGTTTGTTCAATTCATCATGTAATCTCTGCAGAAGAAAAAAGAACACCAAAATTGTTTAAAGTTCTTACATTGGTGGGGTCTTATACTTATAATAAATAATAGAACAGTACAGCACAGGAATGGGCCTTTCAGCCCATAATGTTTGTGCCAAACACGGTGCTAAGGTAAACGTGATGATCCACATCCCTCTGTTTCTTATACTTCCATGTGCCTATCTGAAAGACTCTTAAATAGCACTAATGTATCTTCCTCTACCACCACCCCCGGCAATGCGGTTCAGGCCCCCACCACTCTCTGTGTAAAAAAACTTGCTCCATACATTTACATAAAACTTTCCCCCTCTCACCTTGTAGATATGAATTTCGTTGAACATTTCCTCCTTGGGATAAAGATACAGACTGTCTACCCTATCTACGCCTCTCACAATTTTATGTACTTCTATCAAGTCTCCCCTCATCCTCTGACGTTTCAGAGATATTCCAGACAGTTTTATGAATCTATCTGTTTGGATATCATTCAGAATTCCCTGAAATAGCAGTAAATGGGTGGCCTGGTGGCGCAGCGGGTGGATTTGCTGCTGTACAATGCTTGCAGGTGCTGTCTGTACGGAGCTTGTACGTTCACCCCGTGACCACGTAGGCTTTCTCCAAGATCATCAGTTTCCTCCAGCGCTCCAAAGTCGTACAGGTTTGTAGGTTAATTGACTTGGTATAAGTGTAAATTGTTCCTAGTGCGGGGATCGCTGGTAGGTTTGGACTCGGTGGGCCGAAGGGCCTGTTTCCACGCTGTATCTCTAAACTAAACTAAACTAAAAATAAATTAATTTTGCATTAATCTAATACTGCCTTGTGGATAGAGAAGACTAAAATGGTAGCAGCCACAGAACTGGTGAAAATCACAACCAAAACTTGATACCTGGTGTATTTGCCAAACAACCATTTGTCAAGTTTCGGACTATGCATGCAGAGACAATTGTTGTTCAGTGTCATCAGTAAATGTATTATCTAGCATTCCTAGACACATGTTCCCAGAATGGAGATAAGACAAAGTACTAGCATTACATTGACTGAGTTTTGCAAAAGTAAGATAATATGGCAAAGATGTTTCAATCCGAATTGTCTTCTTTAATCTTGAGAAATGTCCTATGATATACATCCCACAGACTGCAGCAGCTTTCCATTCCACAGATGGACAGTCTACAGACAATAGAGAATATAATAGCCAGCTCGTCGTCCAAATGTCCACTTGCACATTATTCAACGAAAAGGCATTCACTAGTCTGATTCCTAATATATTTAATAACATCTCAATGATTTAACTTAGGTAGAGAGATAACAATTTACATGTCAGTAGCATAGAGAGAGTGGAGAAAGGATGGGTGAAGCACAGAGAATATCTCTGATAGAATGTTTAAGAAAGAACTGCAGATGCTAGAAAAATCGAAGGTAGGAAAAAATGTTGGAGAATCTCAGCGGGTGAGGCAGCATCTATGGAGTGAAGGAATAGGTGACGTTTCGGGTCGAGACTCTTCTCCAGACTGATGTAGAGGTGGGGGGTGGGGGGGGGGGGGGGAGAAGAAAGGAAGAGTAGGAGACATTAGGCAGTGTGAGAGCTGGGAAGGGGAGCAGAAGGAGGGAGAAAGCAAGGACTACCTGAAATTGGAGAAGTCAATGTTCACACCGCTGGGGTGTAAAATGCCCTAGCGAAATATGAGGTGCTGCTCCTCCAATTTGCAGTGGGCCTCACTCTGGCCATGGAGGAGGCCCAGGACAGAAGGGTCAGATTCGGAATGGGAGGGAGAGTTGAAGTGCTGGGCCATCGGGAGATCAGGTTGGTTAGTGCGAACCGAGCGGAGGTGTTGAGTGAAGCGATCTCCAAGCCTACGCTTGGTCTAACCGATGTAGAGCAGCTGACACATAGAGTAGCGGATGCAATAACTGAGGTCGGAGGAGGTGCAGGTGAACCTCTGCCTCACCTGGAAAAACTGCTTGGGTCCTTGGATGGAGTCAAGGGGGGAGGTAAAGTGACAAGTGTAGCATTTCCTGCAGTTGCAAGGGAAAGTACCAGAGAGGGGGTGGTTTGAGTGGGAAGGGACGAATTGACCAGGGAAATTGATAGTGATATCAATGACAAAGTGATATCAATGACAAAGTGAGTGTTCGAGTAGCAGTTAGGATTGGGATGTGCTTCTTCATTTATGTAATGAGTTACTGATTACAAGGCACACATGGCCAGCAGGCAAGACGATATGAATAGAAAGATCTGAGGCAAAATGACAACAGGTATGAATGTCCAGTTAATTTCTTCTGGATTAATTCTATATCTTCTATATCTTCTCTATCAATATAATATCAATACATATCTTCTGCATTCTCTCTATGGCTATTATATCCTTCTGTAATGCAGCAACCAGAACTGTACACAATGCTCTAAGTGCAGTTTGACCAATGTTTTGTACAACTATCTTGTCCCAGTTACTAGCTCATGTAAAATACCACTCTTAGCTTTCCATTGTTTCTCACCCATTACTTAATGAATCATCTTCTTGTCAATCCAGATACATACAATCCTCTCCACCAAAAAATATCCTCTGCTTCTTCTCTCAGACAAATTCCATGGCCCCAAAAGAAGAAAGAAAATATTTTGATCCTTCCAAATTGATAATTTTTCATCAGCAAGAAAAAAAATCTGTTGGTTTCCAAATCAAAGACTCTGCCTTTGTGAACATCCTCTCTAATTTCATCATGCAGTACCAACAGTTTGCTTTCTGCTCATCAAAAGCAAGTTTCTTCCATAATAATTTGTATTGATCGAAACTGTTGCCTAATGTGCTTATGTGGTTGACTTTGAGGTGCAGGAAAGACCAGCACACAATAAGCTGAGTGTGTCCATATCCTGCACCATCCATATCCATGTCAATCTGTTGGCTATCTATCCAGGCTTTGTCCAGCCCCAACTATTTTCAAGCATTCTCCCTTCTACTATAATCAGCCCAATGTAACCCAAAAAGACAACTATCCATTCCCTCCACAGATGCTGCCTGACCCATTGAAATACTCCAGCACTTTATGTTTTGTTCAAACTAGTATCTGGTTGGATACTTGCATTGTAGATATATTTTTGTTTTTATTCCTAACACCTTATCCATTAATACTTGGGTGCATCAGTGACTGAGGTTCTTCAATGCTAATAAGATCTGGGCCAGCATCTCAGTATAGATACCAGCAGATCAGAATTTCATTTTCCAACATGTAATAAATTAATTTATTTGGATTCTGTTTGTGAGTTCAATGTTTGGTCTATGAGTTTGTAGTATTGTGTTCACCTTTTTTCTGTGGTATTCATTAACGTTTTGTTTATTCTTCTCCTCAGTTTTGCGAACAGTCTTGATTGCGTCCTCAAGTACTTCTTTCAGGTTTAAGAGACTGTTATCATAAGTAGTAATGTAGTCCATTATTGCATGAACGGAATCAGTGTTTTCCATCATCATTCTTTCAAGTCCACGAACACGATCCAACACTAAAAACAGTTATTAAATGTTAAACAGCTTTTTTGATTGGTAAAATGGAGTGTCCAAACATGAACTACATATTTATCAGTGTGCCATAGTTTATCCACTTGGACAATGGTAATTATATTTGAAATGTTTTAAAGGATTACTAATTGACATTTACTTTATCTTCAAACATAAATTCTTTAATTTATGATTCTTAATAGAAACTTTCCACCAAAGAGAAATGCTCATCATAACCGCTGACAGTGTAAAGTAATTCATAGTCATAGAGTGCTACTGTGTGGAAACAGGCCCTTCAGCCCAACATGCCCACACCGGCCAACGTATCCCAGCTAAGCTAGTCCCACCTGCCTGCATTTGGTCCATATACCTCCAAACCTGTCCTATCCATGTACCTGTCTAACTGGTTCTTAAACGTTGGAATAGTCCCAGCCTCAATGACCTCATTGGCAGCTTGTTCCATACACCCACCACCCTTTGTGTGAAAAGGTTACCCCTCAGATTCATATTAAATATTTTCCCCTTCACCTTGTACCTATGTCCTCTGGTCCTGGATTCCCCTACTCTGGGCAAGACTCCATGCATCTCTCCGATCTATTCCTCTCATGATTTTGTACACTTCAAAAAGATCACCCCTCATCCTCCTGTGCTCCAAGGAGAAGAGAGCCAACCTACTCAACCTCTCCCTATAGCTCACACCCTCTAGTCCTGGCAACATCCACGTAAATCTTCTCTAAACCCTTTCAAGGTTCATCTTTCAGGTGAGTTCGAAATTAAATGCCACTCTTAATCAACTACTGTGGAATGCTATATTCAGATCATTGAACGCTGTAGACTTAGAACTTGATTCTTGATGAAACCTGTAGTATTTAAAAAACTGCTGACAAAATCTTGATTTTTAATAAATTAAATAAAATGAATTAAATTAATTAATTAAAACATAATTAATTAAAGAAAATAAATTGGTAACAGATTTCAATTTCTGTTGGAACGGCAAAATAAATCTTGCTTTTTACATTCTTTTGAATATGATCTTTTAATCCATTAGTTGACCTCAAGGGCACACTTTCTGAGCCAGAACTACCCTTCGGCTTTTCATAATTTAGGAATTATTATTAATCTTTGATAGAACACACTGGGTTTAATTTCCAGGCTGGTGAATGAAGTCAACCATTCAGGAACATGTAGTTCCAAGGATAGAATGCAAGTCCTTATATTTTGTTGCTTTCTGATCTCAGCCAAGATTTGTCAGAGGGAGGTGCTATGTAACAACAGGGTAATTTGTATCAGAAACAAATGAAAATGACCTTGAATTTCTGTGACACGCAAAAAACATTAAAATGTTGCTTCCTGAGGCAGTTTAGTTAAGGCCTTCGATCAATGTTCCACCACACAGGATATGCAATGCTCAAAGTTGGATGGGAAATGTGACCTTGAGAGCTTGTCTCAGCGATCCCCTACCATGGAGAGAACTTGTAGAGTAGTGTCTCCGAGGCATGCAGTACGGATGATTTGTCTTTAAGTGGCAAAGGGGAAAATATAGATATGGGCAACACTTGCCTCCCGAAGGCGATCATAGATCCCTAGAATATATTAAGGCGTAAAGCAGATATGTTCATTGATGACTTGTGGACAAACCTCCAGAGCCAGACCCCATATTAGGACAAAAGTGTTTTAATTTAGGAATCAAAATGCAATCTATGGGTAAGACCCTCTCTTATAGTTGAAACCTATGCAGTGTATGAGCCATTATTCCTGTTGGAAAAAATGTTAAAGTAATGTCCCTCAGGACACCCAATAAGCTGTGTGTGGAAAAGCATAATTTGCATGGACAACTAATCCAGTTGGTGCCAAAATGGCACCTCTTGCATATGGACTCAGTGGGTTGTTATGTACATTATGTACTGACCAGGGCATCTGTGCTTATGCATGGGGATAGTCTTGCTGAGCTGTATACAAAAAATGTATTTCACTGTACCTGGTACACGTGACAATAAAAAAAACATTGAACCATTGTTTACTGAAACATGTAGCTTGCAACTGGGGTTTAGATAAATATCCATCACATAGTGCATAAATATGTCACAAATTTTCGATCCCAAAGTAATCCTTCTGATATGTAAGGAACTTTGGGATGCGGCTGGAAAGAGATGCTATGACAGAAATATTTCAATTGTCATTAGAAACGGGAATAGTGCTGGAGGATTGGCGTGCTGCGCATGTTGTTCCATTGTTTAAAAAAGGTTCTAAGAGTAAACCTAGCAATTATGGACCTGTTAGTTTGACGTCAGTAGTGGGCAAATTAATGGTAAGGATACTTAGAGATAATATATATAAGCATCTGGATAAACAGGGTCTGATTAGGAACAGTCAACATGGAATTTGTGCCTGGAAGGTCATGTTTGACTAATCTTCTTGAATTTTTTGAAGAGGTTACTCGGGAAATTGATGAGGGTAAAGCAGTGGATGTTGTATATATGGACTTCAGTAAGGCCTTGACAAGGTTCCTCGTGGAAGTTTGGTTAAGAAGGTTCAACTGTTGGGTATTAATGGTGAAGTAGCAAGATGGATTCAACAGTGGCTGAATGGGAGATGCCAGAGAGTAATGGTGGATGGCTGTTTGTCAGGTTGGAGGCCAGTGACTAGTGGGGTGCCACAGGGATCTGTGTTGGGTCCACTGTTGTTTGTCATGTACATCAATGATCTGGATGATGGTGTGGTAAATTGGATTAGTAAGTATGCAGATGATAGGTGGTGTTGTGGATAATTAAGTAGATTTTCAAAGTCCACAGAGAGGTTTAGGCCTTTTGGAAGAGTGTGCTGAAAGATGGCAGATGGAGTTTAATGCTGATAAGTGTGAGATGCTACATCTTGGCAGGACAAATCAAAATAGGAAGTGCATGATAAATGGTAGTGAATTGAGGAATGCAGTTGAACAGAGGGATCTAGGAATAACTGTGCACAGTTCCCTGAAGGTGGAATCTCATGTAGACAGGGTGGTAAAGAAAGCTTTTGGTGTGCTGGCCTTTATAAATCAGAGCATTGAGTATAGAAGTTGGAATGTAATGTTAAAATTGTACAAGGCATTGGTGAGGCCAATTCTGGAGTATGGTGTACAATTTTGGTCGCCTAATTATAGGAAGGATGTCAACAAAATAGAGCGAGTGTACAGAGGAGATTTACTAGAATGTTGTCTGGGTTTCAGCAACTAAGTTACAGAGAAAGGTTGAACAAGTTAGGTCTTTATTCTTTGGAGCACAGAAGGTTAAGGGGGGACTTGATAGAGATCTTTAAAATGATGAGAGGGATAGACAGAGTTGACGTGGATAAGCTTTTCCCACTGAGAGTAGGGAAGATTCAAACAAGAGGGCATGACTTGAGAATTAAGGGACAGAAGTTTAGGGGTAACATGAGGGGGAACTTCTTTACTCAGAGAGTGGTAGCTGTGTGGAATGAGCTTCCAGTGGAGGTGGTGGAGGCAGGTTCGATTTTATCATTTAAAAATAAATTGGATAGTTATATGGACGGGAAAGGAATGGAGGGTTATTGTTTGAGTGCAGGTAGATGGGTCTAGGGGAGAATATGTATTAATTAATTAAACTTGTGTATGTATAAACACACCCTTTGGTATCCATATCCATTTCATAGAGAGTCCCAACACTTTGCAAGCATGTTTCTTTCTCAGTGTTAGATATATAATATTATAAATTGGCAAAACATACTTTCTTGGGCTTCTATACTTTCCTCCTCAGCAAGTGGTTTATTGTCAGAAAAGTTCCGTTTTTTCATCTCTTGCAAAAATCGTTCGACCTTAATAAAGATGATGTCAATTTCCCCAGGTGCAATCTCTTCTTCCATTCCATATTTAGTTAAGCCTTCTATAATATCTGGAAAGCAGAATGAATTTGCTTTATATATATATACATTTTAATATTCCAGTTATAGAGAAGGTAACAGGTTAATTTCGACTGTCATTGAAAATAAAATTGAAAAATACATTGCAGATGCTGAAAATCTGAAATAAAAACAGAAAACATTGGAAGGACTCAGCAGGTCAGGGAGGAACTGTGGAAAGAGAAATAGAGTTACTGCTTCAGGATAAACACTTTTATCTTTGAGCAGCAAACTGACAAAAATCACAAATTCCCAAATATCCAAGGTGGCACAGTGGTAGAGATTCTGCCTTACAGCGGCAGAGACCCAGGTTTGATCCTGACTTTACGGGTGCTGTTTTTACGGAGTTTGTGCGTTCTCCCCCTGACCTGCGTGGGTATTTGTCCAGGAGCTCCAGTTTCCTCCCATGCCACAAAGACATACAGGTTTCTAGGTTAGTTGGCTTCGGTAAAATTGTAAATTGTGCCTAGTGTGTGTAGGATAGTGTTAGTGTGCGGGGATTGCTGGTCGGCGCAGACCCGGTGGGCCAAAGGACCTGTTTCTGCGCTGTATCTCTAAACCAAACTAAACTAAGATCACAATAGAAGTCTTCCTTATCGGTCCTTCCATAAGCTAGATTACAGTCTGATTCTCCTCTTCCCCATTGTAGACGTTGAACTTTGTTTGAGGGTCTGATGCACTACAATGCTGAGACTTGTAATCTGCATTTTTCTTTCTCTCCTTTGCTTCATCCCCTTTGTACTTGTGTTTGACTTTTTAAGTATGTACGGTATATCTGTGCTGTTTGCATAGCACACAAAAATCAATGTTTTCACTGTACATTAGTGTACGTGGCGATGATAAGCCTAAACCTACATAGCGGAGTTTGGACCTATTATGGTCAGCAGGAAAGGAAACAAATTGACCAGATGGAACAGTTTAATGAGCAGCTATAATTAAAGAAAAAATAAGACTCTCCGTAGAAACTAGTGCTTTGGTTTAGAGTGCATCTTTGAATTCTCCCCAATGTCTTCATGGTTTTCACATGGCAACAAATAAAGTTTCCAAAAAGACAACTCAATTACCTTCCTGATTAACAACAGCCTTAATTTATGAAGATAATAATAGATGCTTTGAATTCATATGATTTTACCTTGTGTCAACTTGGCAATATCTGTAATTTGTCCATTGATCTGAATGGCACGGTCACTAGTATTGGCCGTTTCCTTGTCAATCAGCTGTGCCTTGGCGAGAGCCATGTCCTCCTAAAAAAACAATAATTCTGGGTTAAAATTAGTAGGTGTTAGTAACTAAGATACAATGGAATCTCTTCCAAGGAGACCTAGATTTTGTATTATTATAGTTTGTACCTAAGATGGGCACTGGGAATTCTAAAATGTAAACCATTCCTTGTGTTTTATCGATTAAGAAATGTATTTGTCATTAAACGTTCTGAGAGAAAAGCAGGTGCAACCCCTGTCTAAAATATAGAATGGTGCGCTAAACAAGAGAAAAATGCTGCAGGTAATTGAATTTGAAGTAAAAAGGAAAAAAATGTTGGAAATATTCAACGTCAGACTGCATCTTTGCAGATAAAAACAGTTAATATATTTGAATGATGAACATTCATTAGAACAAACTTGAAATGTTAACACTGTTTCTATCTCTTCTGTGTGACCTGATGAGTATTGCTGCCATTTCCTCCTTATATATTAAACAATGCTGACTCAGTTAGGCTGATGTCCATTGAATGCAGATAGTTATCCAGGCACAAAGAATTGTTTGGTATTTGGTCAGTTTACAAGGACCTGCCATAAATAATTAATTAAGAGCGGCACTGATAATATTGTTAGCGGGCACACGGTGAAGGCCTTTTCTATGATGCCCAACTTTGTACTAAAGATGTACAAATGGTTTGGATGGCACACTGAAAAGACATCTTGAAATCTGGCAATATATAGTGCACTGCAGAGGTCACTTTACAGATTCCAGGGAGATCAGCAGTTCTTGTAGATAAACTAATTATTTCCATGGCCTAATTTGGCTGGTGATTCAAAGTGGATTGAATGGATTTTCTTTTGCAAAACAAAAAGTGAAACTGTCAAAAGACTCATCCGGGTCAAATTAATATTTTACTCCAGGCTTGGGCACTACGGCTAATTAGAATGGACGTTGGCAGAGTGTGGAGCATGCTGGATGTGGGAGAAGTCAGGAGAAGTGGCAAAGATAAGAGAGCATTGTGTGGAGGAAATACAATGATCCATCACCAATTTCAAATGATCACCAACCACAACGAAGGATAGAGAAGACTAAAATGGTAGCAGCCACAGACTGGTGAAAATTAGGTGTCAGAAATCACAACCAAAACTTGATACCTGGTGCTTTTGGTAAACAATCTTACAAACTTCCAGCTTTTCATCACTAATCTCAACAATAATCTTTCGAATGTTTATATTGAATATTTCCAAAGAGCCTGTTTCCACACTGCAAGACTCTATGACTTTATTTGTCTCAATCCAAAACAGTTATGATTATAGTCACTAATTTATATGTTAACTGAATAGAATTCGTCCAAAAAAGATTAATTGTTTTCAAGATTGTTTTCAAGATTGATTTCAATCACTTGAATTCTTAGACCTAGCTGTAATGACAATCATAGAATTAGGTCGCAAACAACATGGAACCTCTCATTATCCCAATTAGTTACAAACAGAATTTGCATCAATGGTGGCTGTAAATCAGTAGCCTTCAATAAAGGTGGCTATTAAGCTATGTGCTCAAGCATGTTTGAGACTTCTGTTGTAGCATTGTTGTGTACTAAGAGGTGATTTTATTTAATGATTATTTTTTATTTAAAGAAACCCAATTAATTTATAGCTAAAACATTGCACTATTTCATATCACAACATTATGTTCATAGACAGTGTTTTTTTTTGTCAGACTGCTGTTAACTGTTCTAGCCTCTGCAGCTGGAAATGAGATAAGAAGATAGACACAATAATGCAGGAGTAACTCAGTAGGACAGGCCGGTATCTCTGGAGAGAAAGAATGGGTGATGTTTTGGTTCAAGACTCTTCTTCAGACTGAGTCAGGGGAGATGGACACGAGAGATAGGGAAGGGTAAGGTGTGAAAACTACAGATCAAAGCAGATGGTGGTCAAGTAAAAATGTGGAATGGTTCCTTGTAGGTTGAGGGGAAGCCGACAACGAGGCTGCTTTGAAGAATTGGGTTGTCAAAATAGATCATAGATCTTGACACTGGATTATTCATCCCATTAATTGCTTTGGTTAAAAACGTCACTTTTAACTTTTGCTATAATATTACAAATTGTTCTTTGCAGCACTCTCCTAATAAACCCATTCAATTGTGACAGCACATTGCCTGATGTGACAGCCAAGTTCTCGAACAGACTGCTCAGTAATTCAGTCTTGTGAAACAGTGATGTTCTTTTCTGTCAAGCTACATTTCCATGGTTTGGCTAATTACATCTTATTTGTTTGTTCCATTTTAGATGATACGGTTCCTCCAGAAAATCACCCAACATGGCCTGATATGGAAAATATGAAAAGAAAGTGATAGATGCCATCAATACGAGGGTTGAATCAGCAGCAATTAGTGGTATGTCTGCTCGAGTAAGAAGCAAAGTCACTTTCACCTCTGCTCCAGATATTTAATTTTTAATAAAATTATAAAAATCAGAAGAGTATAAGACATGACTATTTTGCAAAACTATGAATTACAAGATGTGTGTGTATGTCTTGATAGATTAGAATTTTAATCAACATTAGACCATGAACCATTTGAAATTTGTTGCATGTCAGAAACTGTTTACATAGTTGAAGGCATATGTAATTTTAACAAGTTTAACAAAATCAAAACAACTTACCTTTTCAGACAAAGCATTAAGGTCGGTGACCAGGGAATCGACTGTTGTTTCAATATCATCAATCCAAAATTTCTGTGAAGCTGATTCATTTCTCATCTCTATGATCTGGTTCTACATTGTAAGAAATAATAAATGGTCAATGAGAGAATGGAGCAGCTGGGCTTGTACACTCTGGAGTTAAGAAGGATGAGAGGATATCTCATTGAAACATATAAGATTGTTAAGGGTTTGGACACGCTAGAGGCTGGAAACATGTTCCCGATGTTGGGGGAATCCAGAACCAGGGGCCACAGTTTAAGAATATGGAGTAAGCCATTTAGAACGGAGATGAGGAAATGTTTTTTTCTCACAGAGAGTGGTGAGTCTGTGGAATTCTCTGCCTCAGAGGGCGGTGGAGGCTAGTTTTCTGGATGCTTTCAAGAGAGAGCTAGATAGGGTTCTTAAAGATAGCAGAGTCGGGGGATATGGGGAGAAGGCAGGGACGGAGTACTGGATGATCAGCCATGAGCACATTGAATGGCAGTGCTGGCTCGAAGGGCTGAATGGCTTACTCCTGCACCTATTGCTTATTGTCCATTGTAAATACATAGTACTATGATATAAACATTATATTTTTAGATTTCATTGGAAAGAATTTCATTCAGTTCATTCTTCAAATGAAGGGAAGTCGTATTGGCACAGCTGGGAGAGTTGCCACCTCACAGCACCAATGACCTGACCTCTTATCCTGACCTCCAATGTTGTCTTTGTGGAGTTTGCACATCCTTTCTGTGATGGCACAATTTGCCCCCCTGCATTCCCTACATCACAAAGACAATCAGCTTGGTACGTTAATTGGCTGCTGTAAATTGCCCCTTGTGTGCAAATGAGGGGTAGAATCTGAGGGGATGTCATCGTAATATTGGGGAAATAGTTTGCAAGGAAAATTACTGGCAGAATGTGTTTGCTCCGAGGATTGACAGAGACTTAAAGGGCTGAAGTGGCCTCCTCTCTCCTGACAAAAGTGGAAATATGATAGTAAACAACATGACCCCCCCCACCCATATAGTTTTGCGCCATGGGTCCGATACAGTATAAAAGACGGAACACCACATGGATCGGCTGGAAGTGCACTTGGGACTGTGTTGACTGTCTGGAGGTGTCTATTCACACAAAGCTGAAGGGCTTGAATGAGTAGAGCCAAGGATCGGACTCGTGGGCTTGGTTAGATATCGTATAGGAAGTTTGTTTGTGTTCGTGAGAATAAAGAATTAGTTGATCCAGTGCTTGACTCAGTGTTTTACTGAACTAGACTAAAGGGGTAAGCGATAGAGTGCATAATGACATTACAACAGTTGTAAAATCTTGATTGGTTTTGAAGGATGTGAGACGTCTGTCCCAAAGGAGGACAGCTATGTGGTGTTGGGAATTCTGGTATGTTGGGCAGGAATTACAAATGCTCTTCAGTGGACTGGAGTAAAGGAGACATCCGCAGTCATATACCATTGTAGCAACCAGACACTGGAGATCCAGTAACATGGGCAAATGGGCATTTGTAGTACGCGCACTCCTCTGCATGGAAACATATGACTTAAGTTCCTCCTACACAGGAAGGAACTGCAGATGCTGGTTTACATTGGCGATAGGCACAAAATGCTGGAGTAACTCAATGGGACAGCAGCATCTCCGGATCGAAGGAATGGGTGACGTTTCAGGTTGAATCCCTTCTTCAGACACTTCCTATGTTCTTCCTATGTGATTTGAAGTCTGTCAATCATGTGAAGTCTCATGAGCTAAACTGGAGGATATCATTAGCTGAAATACAGAGTTGCCTGTTTCTTGAGGGCAAGGAGTGCACCAAGACTGGACAAGCATAGACCCTGATAGATAAATTGCACCATGATCTTCTGATGGTTTTGGTTTTAGTTTAGTTTAGAGATACAGTGCGGAAGCAGGTCCTTCCGTCCACCGAATCTTCACTGACCAACGATGCCCGCACAGTAACACTATCCTACACACACTAGGGACAATTTGCACATACACCAAGCCATTAACCTATAAACCTGCACGACTTTGGAGTGTGGGAGGAAATCGAAGATCTCGGAGAAAACCCACGCAGGGCACGGGAAGAACATACAAGCTCGATACAGACATCACATGTAGTCAGCATTGCCTCTGGCGCTGTAAGGCAGCAACTCATCCACTACGTCCTATTTTAGCGTGAACAGTGTTAAACAGCATTGAGCATCATCCTCATGCTATTTATCTGATTTTCATAAATAACGAAAATTTCACTTGCACAGTTCACAAAACTGTGCAGTTGTTAAAGATACAGCAAGATATAGATCAGTTACAGATATGGGCATAGAAATAGTAATATTAAACGAGAACTTACCTGTTCGAAGTTTGATCATTATTTTATGAGGAGTAACATTGAAGGATTACGTGAAGAACCCGCCAGGACGCATGCGTGTCATTCTTCAAAGCAGCGGTGTGAAATCACAGATAACAGTAATGACTGAACATAGTAAGATTAGAGAAGAGGATACCAGTTGAACTTTATGATCAAGGGTGGGAGCGGAGGGCCCGCAATCCCTCAACGTTACTCCTCATAAAATAACGATCAAACTTCGAACTGGTAAGTTCTCGTTTAATCTTACTATTTTACTTCGGAGTCACGTGAGTGACTACGTGAAGATTTCAAAGCTCTGTGATTTCATGCCATGGAAACGAGTCCATGCATCACATCTGCCGTAATTGACTAAGGAATTGTGTTAACATGTTTAAACATGAATCCGACATTGAAATCCATGATAAAGTTATTAACAATAAATTATAGCCCCTATTTCATGGGGTGAAATCATATTACAGAACTTAAAATTGATTCTGCAAAAGTTCCAGGTTTAACCACTGGTTTATGGTAGAATTGTTGGAACGTTTTTTCCCTTGACCATCCTGCTGTCTCCAGGATTTGGTTCATCGGTACATTGAACTCCATAGCTGCCGATGTAGCTGCAGCCCTGGCGGAATGAGATTTGAATATGTTAGTATCCACTCCAGCTGTAGTTAAAACCTGTTTCAGCCATCTGGAAATAGTTTGAACCGACACTTTTTTGTGGGGTTGCTTGTGGCTGATTAGTAGTGCCATCTAATAGCCTCTGATGTTTTTGGTGTTCTCCATATATAACAATAAATGTCTTATTATACAGAGACAATCATCTATAGGGTAAGCCCTAAATTCTATTTTGAGGCCTGATGGTCCCGGTCTATTCTTTTTGACTAATTCGTGAATATAAAAGTTATATTTCTTGTTGAAGAAGTCATATTGTCCAGCCTTAACTTATGTAAAGACTGTACCCTTTGTGCTGTGACCAAAGCCATCAGCATGACTGTTTTATGCGTCAGTTTTTGCAGGGACAGAGCTGTTGCTGGAGACCAGTTCCTTAGCAATGTTAGGACAATACTCACATCCCATATTTGAGAGTACCTGGTTCTTGGGGGATTGATATTAAAAATTCCCCTCATAAGTTTGGTTGCCAGGGGGTGAGTCCCAACAGAATGACGCTCTGATCCTCGCCATAGATATGCTGAAAGGGCACTTCTGGCGCAGTTAATGGCACTGTAACTGAGCCCCTCATCATAATGGAGGCCTGCCAGGAATTCCAGAACAGATGTTATATTCATCGAGCTGTAAGTGATGTTGTTTCTGTGACAATATATCTCCCATTTCCTGATGTATACCAGATATTGTTTTTTGGTGGACTGCCTGTGAGCCGCTGAGATAATGTTCAATGTTCGGTCTGTCAGTCCCAGTTCCAGTAGAGGTTTCTTTAAACTCTACAAATTAATAAGTTTGTCGTATTATGATATGGATGGCTATCCCCCGTTACGGGATGAACGGGTTGTTTCAGGATGGTGATACATGGTTCTAAGACCATGTCGAGTATCACAGGGCACCATGGTTGTGTAGGCCAATCGGGCACTACCAAAATACCAGACGCCGAGTCTTGTTGTATTTTGCGTAGTATCCAACTGATGAGGCAGAAAGGAGGGAATGCATAGAAAAACAATTTCCCCCAATGCAACGAAAAAGCATCTATCACTGATGCCCCAGGGTCTGGTTCCTGGTAACTGGTGATTGAGTCTAGATGCAAATAAATCGATATCTGGTGTTCCATACCGTGCTACAATATCAGCAAATACTTTTATATCCAACATCCATTCGATGTTTTCATTGAATTTGCGTGACCTGGTGTCTGCCACTGAATTTAGGTTACCTAGTAGGTAAGTAGCTGATATTCAAATATTTCTCTGGATACACCATTGCCAAATTGTATTAGCCGGATTGTCACATGATGTCGATTTGATTCCACCCATATGGTTAATATATACCACCACGGTGGTATTGTCAATCTGTAGTCTAACATGCTGGTGATATATTCCAGAACAGTATAACTTTAGGCCATAGAATGCACCCAACATTTCCAGGTAGTTTATGCCAAGTGTCTGTAGTAATGATGCCTCCTGTGCATTCCATCTACCTCCACAGATGGAGATCGAATTGGTAGCACCCCAATAAGTGCCAAAATATTTCTTATTTTCTTTAAGTATCCAAACTATATTGTGCACCCTGCATTTTTTTTCTTCTTTTTAGCCATTTCCTCCTCTGTATCTCAGTATACATTTCACAGATATAATTTGATTAACATTGCCCTTTATGGTCAATGGCATTGATTACAAACTAGTAGAAGTCCTACTGCAGTTGTACAGGACCCTGGTGAGACCGCACCTGGAGTATTGTGTGCAGTTTTGGTTTCCTAATTTGAGGAAGGACATTATTGCTATCGAGGGAGTGCAACGTAGGTTCACTAAGTTAATTCCCGGGATGGTGGGACTGACATATGATGAAAGAATGGATTGACTGACCTTATATTTACTGGAATTTAGAAAGATGAGAGGATATCTTATAGAAACATATTAAATTATTAAGGGATTGACAGGCTTGAGGCAGAAAAAAATGTTCCCGATGTTGGTGGAGTCCAGAACCAGGGGTCACAGTTTAAGAATAAAGGAGGGGCCATTTAGGACTGAGATGAGGAAAAACGTTTTCACACAGAGATTTGTGAATCTTAGGAATTTTTGCCACAGAATGCAGAAGAGGCCAATTCACTGGATTCACAAGAGAGAGTTAGATATAGCTCTCAGGGCTAACAAAATCAAGGGATATGGGGAAAAAGCAGGAACAGGGTACTGATTCTGGATGATCAGTCATGATCATATTGAATGGCGGTGCCGGCTTGAAGGGCCGAATGGCCTATTCCTGCACCTATTTTCTGTTTCTATTATACCACAATCCATTAATATAACGGCAATATCAAATACAAACAACCATACACTAAAATTAAAATTTGACTAATCTGTGAGTGTTATTTGTCTCTTATTGTTAACACTTACATTGAAGTCGATTACTGTAAAATTGAATTTGTTCAATCGGCTGTTAAAGGCATCACCAGTAATAACATTCAAAACTGTGGACTTTGCTTCTTCCAGTGACGATCCTGCTATTTTCATATCTTCAATTAAGTCCCAGATACATTTGTCACATCCTGTTGAAGTTAGAGGACAGGTACTTGGTTTGAGGTAACAGTATATCATGTTATCAGGAACAATACATCTCTTCCTGCTTATTTTGAACAGTGCTGAACTACTATCTACCTCTCTGGTGACCCTCGGACTATCCTTGATCAGCTTTGCTGGCTTTTCCTTGCACATATTCCCTTATTATGGAACTATACACTGTAAATGGATTGATTGTAATCATGTGTTGTCTTTCTGCTAACTGGTTCGCACGCAACAAAAGCTTTTCACTGACCCTTGGTGCACATGACAATAAACTAAACTGAAACTGAGTACCAAGGGGATTGTAAATCTTTTAATCAAAGCTATGTTTGTATCCACCCCAACACCCCAAATTTCAGTATCATTATGCATATCTTAATGAAGCTTACATTTCCTACTATCATATGAGAACATTATTACGCTGGGCACAATTTAGTTTAATGCCATGAAAATACTTACTGAATTGAGTCAATTAACAATTACAATGAACTGGAGAAAACCACAAACAAAGAATCAAAATCCATAAAGAGGAATATCACAAAACCTAGAAAGCTGCCTAAATTTTCATCCTGCATGTGCTTTTGATAATTAATATTTACTGGTTAAAAGCAGTGAAAATGCTATTGCTTTGAGTGGGCTGAGAAAAAAAAATGTTTAAGGCTTGCTATCAAAAAGTCCTTATGAAGAGTATATTAATTAAATAACTGTTTAGCTTTGTCAAATATACATGTCATTGCTGATTATGTACTTTGTTTTAATATTCTTTCTGATATTATCTATAGAACACCGCTAAACTAGTCACTTTGTTCAGTTTCTCAAGTCTAACAATATAATAAGACAGGCATTGAAACTTGGAGTGAGAAACTTCACATGCAAAGACTAAACATCAGGAAACTTGCACAGAGGAAGAAGAGAGAGGATATGAGGATGATTTTATTTATGAGGATAAGGCAGGAAAATTATGTTAATCGAACAGATCAGCCGTGGACTTGTTGAATGGCAGAGTAGGTTCCAAGTTCCAAGTAGACCAAGTATTTTACTCAGCCTTCTTTTTCTTGTATTCCTTGGACCCATTATATACTGTGGGATTCTCAGTTGCTTTTCCTTAGATCCTCCAGTTATGAGTGGGATACCAATAAAACTGAACCAGTATCCAGAACGTCATTATATAACCTGGCATCATGTTCAACACAAACAACAGGGTTGAAGGGTTTGTTCCTGTGCTGTACTGTTCTACTGTTCTATCTTCTTTCTTTGGTCGTGCATTTAACACAAGTGCTGGTATAGTACATGTGGAAATCATTCTGCCTCATCAGTGAAATAGATAGCCTCATGGCTGTAACCCAAGTTACACTGGATATTTGTCGTAATGAAGGATGTAGTTTTGGACTATTATTATGCTGATAGTGTATTATATGAAAATAATAAACTTAATGTTTCTTTCTGGCCATTTGTATGGCCATGTCCCCTATAGGTACCATTGTGTGTAATGACAAATATATTATATTTTTCTTCTTCAGTTACAAAAAGATGTTTAAATCTAAAGTCTAAAGTAAATCACTTCATGCTTATAAACTTGAGCTGCTCATTTATTATCAGATGTAGAGTTTCTATTTAGTTGGATTCACACATTAGATATACTGATGTACACAGATATTGTTGGTCTGGAAGCCAGCAGACAAGTATGCACAATGCGCATTGAGGGTCTCTTAATATGGAATTTGTCCTGTTCCACAAAGAATTACTACACTGCTTCAGCTGGAAGGGAATTTCTGCACATTCGTTTTTAATATGAGATTCTGATCCAATACTAGACCTCCCAACATGTCTCTAGTTGAACTATTGGCCTTAATTGCTGATTTTCCCGGTTAACATCCACTCTCTTGCCTATAACCACACCACACCTTTCTTGACATGCTTGGGAGCAGCTCCTAGGTGTTGGTGCTCAGAGCTCCGCCCCACAATCCTGGCACACTTTCAATGCGTTTGCATATTGGAGCAGACATAAAATATTTTATTAAACTGACCTCACATTGTGAGGTAAGTTCAATTCATTAGTGGGCCTAGCACATGGAATGACTCTCGAGCAGAAATCCCATGTCTCCTCAGCTGTAATAACATTACCAATCCTATATTGCTTAAACATATTTAAACTCCATCCAGAGTGACTTTAACTTTCTTCTTTTAAAGTGCGCAACAGTCTATGATGAATTAAAAACCAAGCTCCCATTTAGTATTGATGCCTTGAGCTCCACTTTAGCTAATTCTGGAGCTTCATCACCCCGATAACTGGATCATCTGTTGCTTTACATTTGAAAAGCTTACAATGGAAGAGCTTACAATAACAATTTTGGCAAGTAAAATGACGAGAACCCTCTCCCCTTTGCTTCCTTTTTGGCAAAGCCAATGATTAGTTAATTACCTCCTCAAAATGAACAATCTGGTTGATAGTGAGGAGTTTTAGGCTTTTAATGGATTCTGTATGTGGACTCAAAAATGAAAAATGTATTCAATCCAGAGATATGAGAGGTAATATTTATAGGAATGACCATCAAGGTGAGGAAATCGTGGCAATTGGTGGGATACAAGGAAGTACGGGAAAACAGGGAGAACTTGCATTGGATTTCAACTCCTGAACATAGGGTTACAGGTAGTAAAAGCGGATGAAGACAGCAAAGGCAATGTTTGCAATTAATGGGCAAGGCATATAACATGAGTAGAGAGGACTTGGACAAAACATTAATTAGGTCATATGAGAGAACTGTGTAAAGGTCTGGTCACCATATTGAATTGAATTGAATAACCTTTAATAATCCTTTACAGGAAATTACAGTGCCACAACAGCTTCAAGACAGACATAACACCACACATTTCCTCAGATAGCTTCAATACTTAATAAGTTAAAATACAATGAATGAATACTAAAAAAATCCAAAATTATTTTTGTGCATTATAAAACCTTATAGCAGCTGGTATACAAGACTTCCTATATCTCTCAGTTTTGCACATTGGTGCAATCAGTCTCTGACTGAAGATGCTGCTCTTGATCACCTTCAGGGCGTGGAGTGGGTGAGTGGGGTTGGTCATTATTGAACCTAGTTTGTTCAGAGTTCTGGCCTCTGCCACCTGCTGGACCGTTAGTTGCTCAGCCCCGACCACTGAGCCGGCCTTCCTGATCAGCTTGTCCAGTCTGTTTTTGTCCGCTATGCCCCAACAGGCCACAGCAAAAAACAGAGCACTGGCCACCACTGAATGATATTACAGAAAGGATGTGTCAGCATTAGAAAGGGTGCATTGGAGATATATGAAGATGTTGTGAGAAATGGTGAATTTGAATTATGAGGGGAGACTAACTCGGCTGCAATTGTCTTTGCTACAAAGTAAATCAAGAGAAAATGCAGTTGATGTGTATAAATCTAATCCTATCCTAGTTAGGACTAACAGAAAAAACACACCTTTACCTTGGAGGAATGAGGAACATAGATTTAAATTGAAGGAAGGATTAAAGGGAAAATTGAGTGAATACATTTTTATCCAAAGTAAAGTGGGGATCTGAAACTCAATGCCTGAATAGGTAGTGGATACTGAAACACTGATTCAAAAGTCAGTACTTGAAGGGCAATTTCTTTTAAGGCCACTGATTGATAGTTAGGAAGTGGAAATAACCTAAACTGGTCTATTTTGGCGGGCACACAAGGGATTGCATGAGTCATGTAGTTTTCCCTCTTGTAAATTTCTCTGGTACCATATTGCTGCAATACCTTTTTATTGAATTCAAAATCTAAGTGTCATAGTTAAAGGAAACAGAAACAAGAGTGTTATCTCCAAGATAATACAAAAACCAAAAAAGTAAAATGATTTTACTGGTTGACAACAGTGCTGGAGAAACTCAGCGGGTGAGGCAGCACCTATGGAGCGAAGGAAATAGGCAACGTTTCGGGCCAAAACTCTTCTTCAGCCCGAAATGTTGCCTATTTCCTTCGCTCCATAGATGCTGCCTCACCCACTGAGTTTCTCCAGCACTTTTGTCTACCTTCGATTTTCCAGCACCTGCAGTTCCTTCTTGAACAAAATGATTTTACTGCTGCTTTTGGTCCTTGAACTAAAGCATACAAATCTTATAAATTTCAGATGTTCCAATATTAACTTCGAAAGTTTCAAAATGATTTAATTTAATGTAAGTCTTTTCATAAATGTTTTCTTATGCATGCCTAAAGATAAAATACTTGTCCTTAAAACACTATTTTGCAAGATCTGTTCATTAATAGTTTGCAGCACTGAGGATCTTGTCAACTTTTCTAGCACTAATATCTGTAATTATTTGAGACTCTAGACGTAATTGTGAACTTGTTACGTTAGAAAGCTAAAATATTTGAGACACCCACACTGAACATTATATATTTCTGGCTTAGTTTAGTTTAGAGATACAGTGTGGAAACAAGCCCTTGAACCCACTGAGTCCACGCCGACCAGCGATTCCCCCCCCCCCCCCCCCCCCCCCCCCCCATACAATAACATTGTCCTACAAACTAGGGACAACTTACATTTTTTTCCAAAGCCAAATAACCTACAAACCTGTATGCCTTTGGAATGTGGGAAGAAACTGCAGTTCCAAGAGAAAACCCACACGGTGGGGAGTATGTACAAACTCTGTGCAGACAGCACCCGTAGTCAAGATCACACCTGGTGCTGTAAAGCAGCAACTCTAGTGCTGCGCCAATTTAGCGCCCCAGTTTAGTTCTCATCTAAAACTTCTAGTTTTAGTGTAAGGAATGGCCAGAGCCAGGAAAGAGAAGTATGAAATTTAACCACACATAATCGTTAGGATAGATGCACAAATCTAAGTACACTGCCAAATATCATAATTGGTGGATCAGTTCTGAAGGTACTGTTGATATAATTCCCTGTGAAAGCACCGCAGAGTGTTGTATTTCAGATTGTTACTGGTTGTAGCAGATTTCATGATTTATCTTGTCTTTATTTGATCAACTTGTAGGAAAGCAATGTGTATCCAAATTATCAATGTAAGGTACTTACTGACAACTGAGCAATTATTTGGAGACTCGGTGGGTGCTGACAGGCAATTTCCAGTCTCACTGTCACAGTGTCCTTCACAGTCACATCCTATAGACAAGAAAAATGTATCAATTTCTGAAGCAAAAAGCTGTTTGATTTTACACTTTGTAAGCATTATTTGATTTGTACTCAGAATTCCATGTAATTCTAATGCAATAAGAAATATTACATAGAGAATCAAGTAGCTGCAGGTGCTGGTTTATAGAAAAGTGTCAGAGTAAATCAGCGGGACAGGCAGTATCTCTGGAGAACATGGATAGGTGGCGTTTCTGAATTGGATGATCAGACATGATCATATTGAATGGCGGTGCAGGCTCGAAGGGCCGAATGGCCTACTCCTGCACCTATTTTCTATGTTTCTATGTTTTTATGTTTCGGGTAGGGACCCTTCTTAAGTCTGGAGAAGGGTCCCGATCCAAAACGTCACCTATCCACATTCTTCAGATGCTCCCTGACCCGCTGAGTTACTCCAGTACTATGTGTCTTACAAAATATTAAGATTTTAATTTTTCTGTGTGGATTAACAATAATACTTACAGTTGCATTTTGTTTTACCAGGGCAAGCTGTTTCAATGTGCTTCCCATTTTGATCAATGCCGACAAAAGCTAACTGTAAATACTGTAAATGTCTTTTTTATTGCCATTAAAGGTTTACTTGGAAGATAGACACAAAATGTTGGAGTAACTCAGTGGGACAGGCAGCATCACTGGATAGAAGGAATGGGTGACGTTTCAGGTTGAAATACTCTACCCTTTTTCTCCTAACTTTAAGGGCTGAACTTACTCTGGCATCCAGTTGGTCCATAGTTCCAGAACCCATACAAACAGCGGTCACAATGTTTCCCTGTAACTCCAGGTCGACATGCACACCGGCCACTCATAGGGTCACAGTATCCATCCTTAGCAGCCAGCGCACAGTCACATCTCAAACATCCAGAACAGCTGCTGTATCCATAGTAACCATTCTGCATTAAAAAACACACAAAATATGAAATAGCTGAAACTCTCTGATGTTGTTAATAATAGCTTTGCATTTATTAAGCAGCCGGTAGAGCTGCTATATCTCAGCGACAGAGACCTGGGTTCAACCTGGGCCCTGTCTGTGTGGAGTTTGTATGTTCTCCCTGTAACCTTGAGGGTTTACTCTGGCAGTTCTGGACTCCTCCCACATTGAACCCGGGACTCTGGTGCTGTGCAGCAACTGATCTCATAAGGTCAAAAGTGATAGGAGCAGAATTAGGCCATTCGGCTCATCAAGTCTACTCCACCATTCAATCATGGCTGATCTATCTCTTCCTCCAAAACCAAATTCTCCTGCCTTCTCCCCAAAACCCTTGACACCTGTACTAATGAAGAAATTATCTGTCATTGCCTTAAAATTATCCTCTGACTTAGGCTCAACAGCCTTCTATGGCAAAGAATTGCAGAGATTCACCACCCTCTGGCTAAAGAAATTTCACCCCATCTCCTTCCGAAAGTGACATCCTTTAATTCTGAGGCTATGACCTTGAACCTAGTGGAAACATCTATCAGCGGCACCACTGGCATGTCCCTATTATTTTCCACAACTCCCCCCCCTCCCCCCCCTTTACTGAAAGGATGCCACATTTGAAAACAAGAAAATGGAATTGAACAGTTGAATGGAACATTCAGATGAGCTATTAGATCTGCCTTCCATTTCACTTCCACCAGAAAAACAGGTGCTTGCTCTCTGCATACAACTGGGAAATCATTCCCTTTTCCCTATTAACAATTATATAAAAAGATGAGATAGACCTTTTTCCCCTGGGTACAAATGTCCAACACTAGAGGGCATAGCTCTATTGTGAGAGGGGGGAAAGTTTAATGGAGATGTGCGGGGCAAGTATTTTTTACACAGTGGTGAGGGCCCGGAACCCTGGAATGATATGATAGTGTAATTTAAGGGGCTTTTAGGTAGGCACATGGAAGTGCAAGGAATAGTGGGATATGGATCATGTGCAGGCAAATTAGATCAGTTTAACTTGGCTTCATGTTCAGTGCAAACATTGTGAGCCCAAGAGTTAGTTCCTATATTGTATTGCTCTATGCCCAAAGTTCCATGCTCTAAACTCCACCTCCCATACATTTCCCCTACCCCACAACAACCCCAATCTCCATCTCCACTACCTTGAGGTATGCGAGCCTTCTAACCAGCCAGTTTAAATCAAGAGAAATATCTTAGCTTGATGAAGCATGTTCTATGCCCTTTCACTTATGTCCAGGGAAGGAAATGCACCCATTTCACCCAGTTCCCCTTCCGACAACTGCAAGAGTTAATGGACATTTTCTTCACTGGACCGCCCTCCTTTCCTCTTGCATTTTCTCTCATCCCTTGCTGTATTTCATTTCGTGAATTCCTTTTTACATTTTCTTCATTGTTTCCCTCGCCCAGGTCCATGTGACAATAAAGTATCATTGAATGATGATGGTTGCAACATGAATCAACTCCTTGCCACCACCTCTCCTGTCTCCCTCTGTTCTTGAAACCAGTTATCTCTTTCCTTCCCTGTTGACTGGAAAACTTTACTCTTCTTTGACCCCTTACAACATAAAATGGAAGATTAACCAGTTTGATGCCACGTGGTCCTGTTGAATTGTTTGACATACTCACCTCACAATGATCACAGAGGGCTCCCACTACTCCTGGCTTACAGCGGCAATGCCCAGTCACATGATCACACTCACTAGTGCCACACTTCTGACAGGAACAATCTTTTAAAAATAAAAGATATGTTTTAGTTCCAAGGCAATTTGGCATCTGCATCATTTGAAAGAGAACTGATGGTCCAAGAGAAATCTGGCATATTTCGATGTGACAGAGCTATCAATACACACACTTTCAGGGAAGCAGATATTAGCTTGGAATTTTTTGAATGACAAGTACGAGTTACTTCAGTTGAATATCCCAACATTTAATTGCCTGAAAGCCATTAATAGCCAAAATTCCAACAGAGATCATTTGCCAAACTGGGCCAAAACACAGCATAACAAAAGTGCAAATGCAACTTTGCCAGCAGGAAAAATGTAAGGGGGGGAGGGGGGTTATGTTTCACCACGGTGATTTGTTCTTCTTGCCTCTCCTGGCCTCTTCCACTAGTACGTAAATCTGGAGGATGACCTTGACGAAGAACATTGTAAAATAAAAAGGAAAAAGGCTGGAACTACTTAGCTGGGTTTATGGAGAGAAAAACAGAATTTTGGCCCAAGATCAAGGAGTGCTGACTCTCCCTTTCTCTGCAACTTGAAACTCATTTCATTTTTTAATTCTCCCCAGTTGTGATGATGGATCATCAACAAAACATCAACTCTGTTTTCTCTTCCACCATTTTCTATTTTTCTTTCAGGCCTTCAAGTTGTATCCCAGTTTTCGATTATAAGGTAAATTCTACTATTGCAATCATCTTTTCATGTTTAGACAGTGTAGTGAGTAGAGTTAGGTGGGGGCGTTCATAAATTCATAAGTGATAGGAGCAGAATTAGGCTTTTCGGCACATCAAGTCTACTCTGCCATTCAATCATGGCTGATCTATCTCTCCCTCACCCCATTACCCTGTCTTCTCCTCAACCCCCCCTGACACCCATACTAATCAAAGTGGGATTGGGGTTAGAAGGGAAAATAAAGAAGAAAAATAAGTATTCCTGTATCCTGTATTATTTTGGTTTCACTGAGATTGACAGTGTTTCCGTTAAAATGGCTTTTAAAGGCTTTCCACCAATAGTGCTGACGCTCAAATGCAGGAAGGAAGCTAGTGTTTTTTTTCTCCATGGGGCATGGATCAATGTAAACATGCAGCAGAACAATGAGGGTGAGATGGATATACAACTATCAGAGAAAAATGTTACACCAATATTTTATTGCAAACTGATGCAATTCATTTATGAACTGACTGGCACAATTTATGAATTGTAAAAGTAGAGATTCAAGGAATTACATCATTTCCATAAATATTGCATTTATAAAATTCTGTAGCTAAATTTGCCACAGACTTTACAATGATTTATGCAATGGCAGTTGTGAATAATTCATAAAGAACTGAAAGGATCAATTTTATTTTATGACTAAGCTTTTACATAATCTGTCTCGGATATTACTTTAATACAATTCAATATTACAGTCAGGAATATATTTATTATCGTCGCGGGGCTGGCCGAGTCCGGAACGGTTGGAGCGGTGGAGGAGCGCTGCTGCTGCTGCTGCCGCTGCTGCTGCTGCTGCTGCTGCTGCCGATGCCGCTGCTGCTGCTGATGCGGAGGCTGCTACTGCGGGTCTGCGGACGGTGGCACCGGGAGCCCGCGGATCCCTGGAGGGAGACCGCTTTTCGGGGCTCCTGCAACGGCGAATTCTCCCGCCCGTGTTGCGGGGTTGAAGACCTCCTGGAGCGGGGCCTGACACCACCGCCCCGCGCGGCTGGAATGGCCGCGGGACTTTGCGAGCGCACACCGGGGGCTCCAACACCAAGACCCGGTGTGCGACCTCGCACCACCCGGCGTGGCTTCAATGGCCGCGGGACAATCGCCATCGCCAGCCGGGGGCTTTGACTTTGACTCTGACATCGGGGGGGGGGGGGGGAGAGTGCAGTGGAGAGATAAGTTTTTTTTGGCCTTCCATCACAGCTATGTGATGGATGTTTATGTAAAATGTAATTATGTTGTGTCTGGGGTCTATTTGTGTGTAATGTATGGCTGCAGAAACGGCATTTCGTTTGGACCTCCAGGGGTCCAAATGACAATTAAATTGACTCTTGACTCTTGACTCTCTTGATATTTATTGTTCCCACGTGAGAAAGGATTTGGAAATATCTGCATTTTGATTGGGATCTCCCCGAAGAAATGCCAACAGTTTGACAAGTGTATAATGCAGTTACTGAACCTCCTAAACCTGTGACCACCACGAAAAACAGGGTCAGCAGACGCGAGGAGAGTCAACCACCTGCCTGACTGGTCCAAGTCACCCACCCATCTAAATTTACTGGCAGGACCTCAGTGAGGTATTACTGAGTGGATCCTGCTGCTGATCTGTTCCAGCTGAGTGCAATTGGCAAATAGCAGATTCCTACAATGTACCTGCACTGCTTAGTTTAGTTTAGAGATACAGCGCGGAAACAGGCCCTTCGGCGCACAGAGTTTGCACCGACCAGCGACCCCTGCACATTAACACTATCCTACACACACTGGGGACAATTTACACATGCACCAAGCCAATTAACCTACATACCTGTACGTCTCCTTCCTGAAAAGATTACGGAGAGTTGGTATGTCAAGGAGGACTCTCTCGAACTCTACAGGTGCACAGTAGAGAGCATGCTGACCGGTTGCATCGTCGTTTGGTTTGGCAACTTGAGCGCCCAGGAACATAAAAGACTGCAAAAAGTTGGAAACATTGCCCAGTCCACCATCGGCTCTGACCTCCCCACCATCGAGGGGATCTATCGCAGTCATTGCCTCAAAAAGGCTGCCAGCATCATCAAGGATCCACACCATCCTGGCCACTCACTCATCTCCCCACTGCCTTCAGGTAGAAGGTACAGGATCCAGGTTCTGGAATAGCTCTTCCCCACAGCCATCAGGCTACTAAACTCAACTCAAACAAAACTCTGATCGTTAAATAGCCCATTGAACTTTGTCTGTTTGTTTATGTGTGTATATATATATATATTCATTGGTATATGGTCACACTGATCTGTTCTGTTCTGTATTTATTTATGCCTACTATATTCTGTTGTGCTGAAACAAAGCAAGAATTTCATTGTCCGATCTGGGACACATGACAATAAACTCTCTTGAATCTCTTGAATCTAGAGTCTTGAATCTTGTCTTTGGAGTGTGGGAGGAAGCCGAAGATCACGGAGAAAACCCACGCGGTCACAGGGAGAATGAACAATCTCTGTACGGATAGCACCTGTAGTCGGGTTCGAACCCAGTTGTACAATTACTGAATAGTGTTAGTCACACACTTATTTCAATAGAAGGAATATTTGTGAGGAAGGAAGGCAAGTTTCAGTTAACTTTTTTATTTTCATTAACTACATTTACTTAAATGCTTGCAATTGTTTTTATGTGTTTTCTAGTGTTTTAAGTATTTTTTAATACATTTTCAGATTGAATAAATATTTAAAAAAAACTTGAGAGAAACAGATTTAATTTCTGTTTTGTTTTTGGGTTGTGCATGAATTTTTATCGTCGAGGGAAGTTTGTTGGTTGCATTAGCTTGGTGGCATGCTCTAAATGACTGTGAAGACTTTCTTCAGTAACTTTATTTTTTACTTCCACCAAGCCTCCTGCCATTAGATGACACCATTTATAGTAGGAAAAGCCTGTGTTTAGCAGACAGGTGAAAGTACAGTGCAGATCACCAGAAAACTCTGGGCTATTGTGTATTAGATCAAAACAAACATTTCTTGAGTACTCCTGGAGCTGTAATCATCCAAGCAAGTGGAGGATAAATTACATAATTCCTGACCTAGGTTTCTTATGCGGTAAGATTTGCAGGTCTTCTGAGATAACTCACCCAATGCAGGATACCCAGCCTCTGCTCTGCACTTGTGTCCATGTGGCTGGTCCAACAAGATTTCTGCTAACCATGACTTCACTTCTCTTCCCTCCCCACCATGTTATTTACATTAATATGGTTGAATGGACCCTCGCTTATGAGGCCATTACCTGGCAATGTTGTTATTTGCCATGCTAGAACACCTCTGAAAATGTTTTGTTTTGCTGTATGCAGGAAAGTGCTTCATTTTCCGAGGCATTACTAAACCAATAAAGATTCTAGATATCCTAGTTTTCATTATGAATACAATACTGACACACTTTGGCCCATGGCTCTTCTGCACACCTGGCTGTGACATGCTTAACCCACAGACCTTTCACCACGAGGAAATTTTCATTTATAGGTTGTAGCCAGTATCTTTCTTTACAGGAAATTAAGTCCATTTTATCAGACTGTTAAAGGATTATTAGAAAGATGAGAAATTAAATCATGTGTTCATTTCTCAAAAGAATAAGAGCTGTGGTCAATACAATAAGCTTCCCAGAAAGTCACAATCTAATTTTTATTTGGCACATGTATATCTGTCTCATTTGATAATTCACTGCATAATATTAAGTTGCATCTAAATGGATTAAAATTGTCTATTATCTATTCTGTTTCAGATGTAACATGTCAAATGATGTGTTGCCCAATTATGCAACTAGACATAAATACCTGTGCAGTTTTTGATGTTGATGGCATCTCCATAGTAACCCGGAGCACATCGTTCACAGTGGTTTCCAGTTGTATATTGCACACAATGGCGGCAATATCCAGTTATTTTATCGCAATCATCAAATATTAGATTCGGATCAGAGTTGCCATTGCAGTTACATTTTCTGCAACTGTTTTGGGATGATAAAGGTATTCCATAGTAACCAGGTGCACACCTAGAAAAAAACACATATCATTTAACACCACAAGCAAATGCCTTGCCCCTTTTTGATGATGCAGATGTATTCTTACATATATGGGACATTTATTAAAATAATTCGCCTTTTATTTAAAGTGGGCTAAATTACGATTGTTATTCCTAGGAAATGGAACATGTTCTAAATTTCTACTGAACACCATTACGAAGTACCCTGGGATCAATTAAACGAGTATTTGCATGTAATTTAAACTCTCTCTTCAACACTCAAACAATGTTCTACGTTCAGGCTCCAGAGCAATGAGTGGATTGGCCAAATAACAAGCACATTTCTGCCAAAGTAGAGTGAGCCAGAAAATAAAGCAGAAATTTATAGTTGTGCATGGCTAACTTTGCAAAAATAGTATTCTGTAATCTTGCTTCCCATTTGTTGAATGGCATGTCCTATATTTGTGGACTAGATATATTCCAAATATGTGCATATTTCAGTCCATGCATCCTTTTAACAACATCATAAATCCTTATACATAATTGCCAATCAACTTCCCTGGCAGCGTAATTTAAATATAACAAGAGTAGGTCTATTATTATAATTTTAATTGTTTTGAGGGATAACAAAATACCCTTTTTATTTCCCTTTAGTCTCCTTTATCACTCTCTCATTTTATTAATTTGGTCTCTCCTTATCACCCAAGTTGGCATTTAATTTAGACTGGAAATGCTTTTTTTTGCTACCTGAAGCAAATAACATCAAGGGCGGAGCCGCAGGTTCGATCCCGACTATGGGAGCTGTCTGTATGGATTTTGTACGTTCTCCCCATGACCGTGTGGGTTTTCCCCGAGATCTTTGGTTTCCTTCCACACTCCAAAGACTTACAGGTTTGTAGGTTAATTGGCTTGGTGAATGTGTAAATTGGCCCTCGTGTGTATAGGATAGTGTTAATGTGCGGGGATTGCTGGTCGGTACGGACCCGGTGGGCCGAAGGGCATGTTTCTGCGCTGTATCTCTAAACTAAAACTAAACTAAACTCATGGTTGTTCACCATTGTGATATACAATAGTTAAGCTGAGTAACTGTAAAATGTGCGGAAATGGAATTGATGAAATGCTCCACAAGACATTGCATTGGAATTAACTTTAACAGCTATAACATGGTTCATGAACTATCCTATTATTGATGGCTAATTTTGTGTGGGTGAAAGATCATTTAAATTCCTATCTTCTTAGAAAGAACTTATAGCTTGGTGAGATTGCAGTTGCATCTAGTAAAATCATTATTTCAGTTATGTTATATATTTTTTAATAGAATATTCATGCCCTTTCTCCTTAAATAGCAGACTTAGTTACCTATCACAGTCTGCACTATTTTCACTTCAGGTTGGAAACAATTGTGCGATCCATTCAATCAGTTTACCAGGCGTTTATGTGATCATTATCATTAAAATTCAAAACCACAAATATCCATCTAATTTATGGGACAATCCAAGTTTAAGTTTCGTACAGTAAATCTAAGCAGGTGGAAAGAATAGTAGGGTTTTGTTGATAGCATGGGATGAATAGTAGAGGGGGGGGGGGGGGGGGGAGGTGGGTCATGCATAGTGTTACATTTTTTAAATATACATAAATATAAAGCACTTGTAATACACGACTGGAACTACAACCTTAGGGCAACAACTCTGGTATTACAAACACAAGTCAGGTCAACATGAATCCAGCAAACCGGGTTTAAAAATCTGGTTTAGAAAATACTGACCTTTCACATTTGGGCCCAGCATAATTTTCCTTGCAAATACACCGCAATTTATCAGATTTAATCGTACAGGAAACTGCAAAACTGTAAATAAAAATAAAAATTAAAAAGGTGCACATAAATATTATGTTTTCATGGTTTCTGGTAGATTTTGTATCAGGCTTCACATTGTGATGTTAATATCATAATAATTTATTGAGTGAATTTCATTTATTATAATTTAACATCCTTGATGTTCAATGACATGAACAAATTCATCAAATCGTTAGATGATCCGCTAACTTTTCATAATGAACAAAGGGCATTAATTCTATATACAACAAGCTGCAAGCTATATATAATAATTTACAAAATAAAAGCAATTTTACTTAGTTTCTCAGTTTACATCTCAAAGTTTTTTTTACATATCAAGATTCTCACAGGCACCGAGATTTTCTTCCACTCACTGTAGTCCCTTAGATAATATTTCAGGGCACATTCTAACTATTCAAAATCAATGCTACTTGCTGAGATCAGCATTTGCAACAGTTTATTTCTAACATAACACAGTAGAACACTGGAAAAGGTTCTTCAGCCTGCAATGTCTGTGCCAAACATAATGCCATTATCAAAGATTTATCTGCCAGCACAGAATCCATATCCCTCCATTCCCTGGAAATCCATCAGAAAGTCTATCAAATGCCACTATCATTTCTGCCTCCACCACCACCCCCCACAGTGCGTTCCATGCGTCCACCACACTCTGTGTAAAAAAAAAACTTGCCCTGCACATCCCCTTTAAACATTTGCCCATCTCAATTTAAAGTTTTGCCCTTTGGGATTTCCATCTTTCGAAATAAGGTTATTCTGCTTGTCTACTCTATGCCTCATTATGTTATGCTTCTATCAGGTCTCCCTGAAACCTCTGCTGTTCCAGAAAAAAACAATTCTCTTTAAAATCCCTCTGTACATCAATGCTGTTAAAGTTGTGTCATTAATGATATATATTCCTCTTACATTCAACCTCCCAAAGTATAATACCTCACACCTGCTTCGATAAAACTTCATCTGCCAATTCTCCATCCATTTCTATAGTTGATCAGTATCCCACCATACCCTTTGACAGCCTTCCTCATAGTCCACGGTCCAAGCAATCTTGGTGTCATCTGCAAACTTACTAATCAATTAATCTACGTTTAGGTCCAAAGATAGACACAAAACTCATATAACTCAACAGGACAGGCAGCATCTCCAAGAGAAGGAATGGGTGACGTTTCGGGTTGAGACCATTCTTCAGACTTCAGACTACATTGAGGTCCAAGTCATTTATAAATATCTCAAACAGATAGAACACATACTAGGTTTTGTAAGGAGATTTCCACTGAATTAAATGTAATTTCCAGTTGAAATTCATGTTTGCCTTAACTATTGATGTCACATTCATTTTTATGCAGAATCTCACATGTTTACATTAAAACACTGGAAGTTCTGTAATCAGACTTCAATAACACATTGACAGCAAATCTTCATTTGACTTTTTTTTTCATTACGTGGCTTGGAGACACTTATTTAAACATTGTTTGTCATTTTTGTTGCATTTGGCAGAAGCAAGATTGCAGTTATTAGGGCAATGTTATCTAACTCACTTGTATTTAGGTACACTTAGAGGACAAGGACAAGGCTGGCAGGATTTATAATGGCCTTCAGCGACATCACCAATGTATCCATCAAGGCATTTATCACAGTGCTCTCCTGTTGTGTTATTCTGACAATTCTGAAATGCAAAGGGATAAATTATTCAGATTTTATCATTTACTGAGTGAAATATTCCAAATCAGTTCCAAATGTAGCTAAAGTAATTTTTATCTTTGCAATATTTATTTTAGTTAACACTCTGAAATATGCGTGAGTAAATTATTCATGTAATACCAGAAAGAGAAGCAGATGCATATGCTGTTTGAATTTTCAACTTCTTGTTTTTTTACAGATTATATTTTTGTTGAGTACAATTTGCTTGGATTATAAACAATCTTAGTTCTGACATTAGTATAGATTGAGTGAAAAATATATCTATCTAGGAAAATTGCTTTATGAAAAAAATACTTGGAAAGCATTTAGAGATTGAACAAGAGGCCACACCAAAGCAGGACAAGCTGGAAGTAGTCCAGTAGTTCAGGCCATGTCTATGGTGAGGAGAACAAATAATGACACATATGACTCCTACTCTCTGTCATCATTATATTATCCCTCCCCCCCACTCCCTAACATTCAAGAATGATGACAGTTCTTATGCGCTTGTCTGAAGGTCACTGATTTTGTTCAATTCTAACAGTGGATAATGGGCCTGTCCCGCAGGTGATTTTTCAGGCGACTGCCGGTGACTGTCAAGTCATAGCAGGTCGCTGAAAAACCGGCGACTGGAACGGCGACTGTCAGAGTGGAACACACACACACACACACACACACACACACACACACACACACACACACACACACACACACACACACACACACACACACACACACACACACACACACACACACACACACACACACACACACACACACATCGCTTCCTTCACCAGCCAGTTATGCAGGTGGGGGACAGGGCAAGCGGGGGGAGCGCTGTCTGAGTGAAATTCACACGGTGCAAAGCCAATGTGATGCAGACACACACCACGATGAACGGGAAGGTTGGTGCTGTAATTATGACGATGAAAGCACAGTGTACGGGAAGGGTCACTTAAGTCCTTTAGGGGGGGGGGGGGGGAGAGAAAAGGGAGACAACTTTTAAGAAGCCAGTGATACACGGCTGTGGAGCTCGGCGGACATTAACATTAACGGTCGGTTACCCTTGGTTCTGAAACTACTGTTTACTTTTTTTTTTCCCCAATGATCCAATGAAATTCACTGATCAGCAACAATCTACAATAACCTACGATAACCTACGACCTCCTGCTGACCCACTACCACTGCACCTACCGCACGAGAATTCTCGCTACTTTCCATGGCGGCTTCATTCTGGTCGCTGCTAATTTTTCAACATGCGACCAGAATGAATCTGCAACTAGTTCAGAGAATGCGGGAACTACTCATGACCATGAAGCCAACTTCCCGGCAATCACCCGCGAACATGTGGCTACCATGTGGCGACCGTATAGTCTCCTGCAGTCGCCTAAAAAGTCGCCTAAGTGGGACAGGCACATAAATCACTGCTTCTCTATTTGTGAAATCCAAAGTCACCATTTGCTTTTATTTCTACAATAGAATTCTGATGCTTAATAAATCCAAAATGTACCATCTTATTCTTCCTTCCTATTGTCTAAGGCATTGAATTCCATGTCCTGAGGTAGCAACAATTTGCTTGTACAGTAAACCTCATTATAATGGACCATGGGGAGAGCGGATTAGTGTCTATTATTGCCGATTGTCTGCTATAATCGAGTACGGTGTATAAGTGGTAGAAAGAAACAAATGCAGTTGCTTGTTAATACACAAAAGGACACAAAATGCTGGAGTAACTCAGCGGGTCAGGCTGCATCTCTGGAGAACATGGGTAAATGTGACATTATCCAATTATAAACGAAGGCAGATTATTATCTGAACGCTGTCAGATTAGGAAAAGGGGAGGTGCAACAAGACCTGGGTATGCTTGTACATCAGTCACTGAGAGTAAGCATGCAAGTACAGCAGGCAGTGAAAAAAAACTATGGCATGTTGGCCTTCATTGTGAGAGGATTTGAGTTTAGGATCAAGGAATGTTCTACTGCAGTGAGACCACACCTGGAAGAATGTGTGCAATTTTGGTCTCCTAGTTTGAGTAAGGTAATTATTGCTATTGAGGGAGTGCAGCGAAGGTTCGCCAGGTTAATTCCCGGGATGGCTGGACTGACATATGATGAAAGGATGGGTTGATGTATTCACTGGAATTTAGAAGGATGATAGGAGATCTTATAGAAACATAAACTTCTTAAAGGATTGGACAGGCTAGAGTGTAGCCCATTTAGGACTGTGATTAGGAAAAACATCTTCACCCAGAGAGTTGTGAAACTGTGGAATTCTCTGCCACAGAAGGTAGTGGAGGCCAATTCACTGGATGTTTTCAAGAGAGAGTTAGATTTAGTTCTAGGACTAAAGGAATCAAGGGATATGGGGAAAAAGCAGGAACGGGGTACTAATTTTAGATGATCAGCCATGATTATATTGAATGATAGTGCTGGCTCGAAGGGCCTCCTACAACTGCACTGATTTTTCTATGTTTCTACGATAGGTGATGTTTCGGGTCGAGACTCTTTTTTAGTGTTTTTAGTTTTAGGTTTAGAGAAATAGCGTGGAAACAGGCCCTTTGCCCACTGAACCGCATCAACCAGCAGTCCCCGAACATTGACACAAGCCTACACGGACTACGGAAACCCAAACCTGTACGTTTTAGGAGTGTGGGAGGAAACTGAAGATCTTGGAGAAAACTCATGCGGTCACGCGGAAAATGTCCAGACATCAACTGTAGTCGGGATCGAACCCGGGTCTCCGGCGCTGCAAGTGCTGGAAAGCAGCAACTCTACCGCTGCGTCACCGTGCCACCGAGTCTTCTTTAGACTCTTGGTCTGGAACTGGGCCTGGAATCCAGGCGAGTTGACAGTCCCGGCCTGTTAGCTGCCGCGAGGGAGGTGAGGATTGGGGTGTAAATCCTGGCTAAAACAGAGCAGTAATAGCACCAAAATTTGGTAAAGGACTCGTGTATTGTTAGGCCATTTTGTTTAAGTCTGATGTACTCTGCAGAAATAAGACAAGCTGCTGAATGGTGCCAGTAAGTCTAGAGCCCAGATCAATGTTGCAGATAAGGAATGTATGAGTATTTCTTCAATTGACAGAAAGAATGAGATCTCTGCAGATGACCTCCAAGAAAGTGTAAAATGCATGAAGTTGATTGCATTACTGCAACAGCATTGTAAATATTGTAAATAATGTTGTGAGACAGTTACCCTGCTGTTTGTTGATTGACCAAAGTGTTGAGCACTGGCAGGTTTGTTTGAATTCCAGGGTAAATGTTCCATTATTCAAGTTAAGTTAGCCTCTTCCAGAAGCTTCTCCTGAAGCAATATATGGGAGCCTCTGTTATTGGTTTGGGGAACTGTCTATATGTACTGATGTAATTAATATGTTTGATTGTATTGTAAAGAGACCACCCCTATGTAGTTCGGCCCCTCAAGGTTCGGGGACCTATAAAAGGCAGCCCCCACGAGGTTTTTTGTCGATCTTCGTGACCTTTTGGAGTGTTTCTGCTTGCATGATGCTGAAGGGATTGGCCAGGCAGATACAAGGATCAAACCCGCGGTGGTTTAGGTATTGTATAGGGGAATTTGTTGTGCAATCCAAAAATAAAGATTAGTTGTTCCAGTGCTTGACTCAGTGGTTTTTGATGAACTAGACTGGGGGGTATGCTTGAGAAGAGTGTATTTACAAGGGGAGAAAATTGTCAAGGCCCTTAGGCAGCCGGAGTGCAACTACGGGTTGGCAGTGGTGGCGGGTGTCTGGCCTGGAAGTGGCGCGAGTCAGGGTTGGTGCCAAAGATAAATTGGGTGATAGCTTTGCAGTACACTGTTCAGTCTGCAGCAGTGACCCTGAATTTCCAGGTGCCTCCCAGCAATCATTTTCCATCACACTCCCTTTGTGTTCTCTCCTTCCTTGACTTCCTACATTGTTCCAACAAAACTCCATGTGAGTTAAAGTAACCACCTTGGGGAATTATCACAATAACAATTACAGATAATTAACCTTTCCATTCATGTCTCTAACATTTTAGAATGTATTATCTCTTTCCCTCTAGGACTGTAGATTTCACTCGTATCCTATTTATTCCAACCCCAATCATAACTCTTGTTATTCATTAATCTTTACTATCTTCTCTCATCTGATATTCACATCACACATCATTTAATCTCTCTTGAGCTTTGCCCCATCGCACATCTTCTCTGTTGTTTTCTCCACTCCTTCTCTTTTCACTACAATTTTAAATTTCTTTCATTTCCAACCTTTCATGGTTGAATAAAAAGATCTCATGCCTGAAACATCAACTCTTATTTCTCATTGTAAAGGGTCCATTAGGCCTGGTGAACGAGTAAGCATTTTCTCTTTATTTTAGATTCCAGCTTTAGACTTTAGAGAGATAGCCCAGAAACAGGCCTTTCGCCCCACCTAGTTCATGCCAACCAGCGATCACCCCGTACACTAGAACTAGCCTACACGCTCAAGACGTTACAATTTTACCTAAGCTAATTACCCTATAAACCTTTGGAATGTGGAAGGAAACTGGAACACCTGGAGAAAACCCATGTGGTCACAGGGAGAACGTACAACTCTGTACAGACAGTACCCATAGTCATAATCGAAACGCGCGTCTCTGGCGCTGTGAGGCCACAACACTACTGCTGCATTACTGTGCTGCGACAAAGCTTCTGTAATATATTGCTCAAACTTTGAAATTATTTTTGTTGTTTCATGAAGGAAATCTTTACTTCTGATTTAATTAACTTGTTGGGTATTTAATCTGAATGCAATTTTGGAAAGTGGAAATTGTTTTTTTGGTTTCCAGTGTAAAATGTGTCGAAATTTATTGGCGATGGGCAGTTCACAAGTCGGCACATTCAGTTCTTTTGAAAATGTGTGCAAGATGAAAATCATTGGTGGCCGATTGCCTTACACATTCTTACCACTCAAGCCAAAATTGGATTTCCATACCAAGTCTTATCGGAATTTTCACAATAAACAGCATTACATTAAAAAAATGGCAACAATTCATTTGTGTGAAAATACCTAATTTATTTACGATTATTGACTGGATGATAAAGAAGGTACTTTCTCATCATCTTTTAATAGTGTCTAGCGAGAAATATCCCACTGCACAGCATACTGACAAATTCACTGTATAAAGCGAATACAGATGTATTGGAAACAGAATCTGGAGAAGGGTCTCGACCCTAAACGTCACCAATTCCTTCTCTCCAGAGATGCTACCTGTCCCACTGAGTTACACCAGCATTTTGTGTCTACCTTCACTGTATTAAGTACTCTCTTGTTAATGCAATGGTCAATTTTGTCATGATCTTGTCATGGAACATTAGAATAGCATAGTACAAAAGAGAACAACGCTATTTGCCTGCACATAATCCATATCCTGCCACTCCCTGCATATACACGAGTCTCTTAAATGCCACTATCGAATCTGCCTCTGCTACCACCCCTGACACTGTGTTCCAGGTACTCAGCAATCTCAGTGTAAAAGTTGTTGCCCCGCATATCTTTTTTAAACTTTGTACTCTCACATTAAAGCTATGCCCTCTAGTATTTAAGTTAAATGTGTTTCCAAATTATTTTTTAATATTTTAATGTATTTTTTTTATAGCATTTTAATATTACTGATTTTAATCTTCTCTGATAATTGAATCCGTGCAGAAGTGGAGCCAAAGGCCAATGACACAACATACTGTTAACAGAACATGATGGCAACCTGTAGCTCAAGCCTCATATTTCACCATCTGAGACCTGACTGCTGACCACTTTATTTTTCAGGGTGATCATGACTGTGATGCCTCAATTTTCATTTGATTTGCAAGGCCAGAATGCATTAGTGTCATTGTAAGGCTCACATGAAATTTGGAGGAGGTTGGGTGGGATTGCAAACATGAGATGTAGGTTGAGTCCAACTTGATCTGGCCCAGATTTACACGTTTCATCCCAATAAATTGCATTTTATACTGGGTGAGGTAGTTGAAATAAGATCATGATGGAAGTTATTATGCTTTATTTTCTCTTCAATTATTTGCTTGGAGTTTCCATATGGCTGCATTTTCTTAACATGATTCATTCAAGATCACAATCTAAACCAAAATGGCACAAAAGTACAAAATATATTCCATAAACCTTTGCATTTGTGAAAGATGGGGGTGGCAATACTAATCACTGCCCACAAACAATTAATAAATTACCTCATTCTGCTTTTTCAATAATTAAGTCTGTTTGTAAGCCATCAAAGGGGCTTTATAAATTAAGCAGATTATTTTGAACTCATGTTGTTTTCCCATCTTTAGGAACCTCTACTCATATGATATTCATTTCCAAATTTCTGGAATCTAATTTAAACAGCTGGGACGTGCTGCGTTATAAAGATACTATTCTAAGATTTATTCCAGCGCAGGACTCTGCCTGAAAGACTTGCTTCTTTCCTGGAGAATTCTTCTCAAATGCCAGCAGCAATATTTCCTTCAACTCCATTCAAACAGAAATTTGGATGCAAAGCAAGTAATGTTCCCATGACAACAAGGTAGATGATGTGAATATTTACAGTAGACATTTCCATGACAACACCAAATCCAATAATTTTTTCCATTTTTACTTCCTCTCCCAATTTTGCTAATTGTGATGTCACCCCAATTTCCCACATAAACTCATATTTTCAAAATAGTTCTGCCTGAAGAGCTTGATTTGATAGAAAAAAATAAAGTATACTGAATATTTAGATACATTACATATTTATTATGCCTTAATGCACAGGAGCTCTTCATATAATGGAGTGATCATATAACCAAGAAGGTGCCCTTGAGAAAGTATTATCTTTGACTGCAACAGTTCAAAAAAGTAACATGTCATCACTTTTCTAAAGGGCAGTTAGTGGTGAACAATGAATGTTGGTCTTGACAGCAAGGCTGAGTCATATAGCGTGGAAACAGGCCCTTCAGCCCAACTTGCCCACATCGACCAACAAGTCCCACCTGCACTAGTCCCACCTGCCTGTGTTTGACCCATATCCCTCCAAACCTGTCCTTCGATGTGCCTATCTAATAGATTTTTAAATGTTGCAATAGTCCCTGCCTCAACTACCTCCCCTGGCAGCTTGTTCCATACACCCACCGCTCTTTGTATGAAATTATAATTACGATAAATGAAGTGCAGCTAGTATTGAGCTCCGATTTTGTGAAGGTTATACTGGAGTGGTCTAAGTTATAGCCACTGGGATGGATGAATAGAGGTTTGGGTATAGGTGTTGATGGTCCCATTGACATGTGACAAGGGGAAACTTCATACAGCTGGTTTACAGCATCAGCTGGCATAGTCTGGGACTTGCTCAGCCCAATCCCCATTTGGCACACACAAAGCAGGCCACACCTTCAAAGTACTTATACAATAGTGCCCCATGGGCCTTGCACAGTTGAGAGAATTTCTCTGTGTTGCTGGATAGGGAGTTCCAGGATTTGAACCAGCAAAAATGACAGGAAAATTATATATTTACAAATCGCTCAGTGATTTGGAGGAAGATACAGATGGTGTTACCACAGACCAAACCCTGGAAGAGGACAATGGGTCAAACAGTATCTGTGAAGGCACAAGTTGTAAGGTGTTTGGAATCAAAATCCTGCATCAGGACTGAAAGGGAAGAGGAATGATTCCTAGGGTGGATTTAGAGCTTGGTAAATGATCAATGGAACCAGGTGTGGAGGAGTTAATGGGAAGATAGAACCAGATGGGAGAGAGGATGTGAGGGAGAAGCTGGTAGATGTGGAGGGGATGGTGAGCAGATGTTGGGTTTCTATTTTTCTGCTACTCAATTTATTTTTGGTAGTCGAGGTCATGGGTTTCAGAATTGCTGCCAGAGTATCTTAGAGAGCAACTCCAGCTTAATAAATGGTACACACCACAGCCACTGTACGCTGGTGATGGAGGGAATGAATGAATATACTGGGTGATGGATAAGATACCAGACAAACAGACTGGTTTATACCAAAGATAGATACAAGGTGCAGGAGTAATTCAGCGGGTCAGTGTTGGCCTAAAGCTGGAGGCAAGAAAAGACCAGGACCAATCAGGGCAAGCAACAAATGATCTCAGGCAGGTGGTGCTTGGTAGGCCCATTGTTTGATTGTTGACAAGGTACGATCTTAAGTATAATCTTAAGAGGGATACCATGTGGTAATCTGTGGAACTTGTTAAATGGTTCGGGTGGAGGAAGGGAGATGGGGTGTAGGTAGAAGTTACATAAAGTTAGATAATTCAACATTTGTACTGCTGGGTTGTAAGCTATCCTTGTGAAATATCATAAGATCATAAGTGATATGAGTAGAATTAGGCCATTCGGCCCATAAAGGTTACTCTGCCATTCAATCATGGCTGATCTATCTCTCCCTCCTAACCCCATTCTCCTGCCTTCTCCCCATAACACCTGACACCCATATGAGGTGTTGTTCCTCCAATTTGTGTGTGGCCTCACTCTGGCAAGGTAGGAGGCCCGGGACAGGCTAACAGGCTGGTTTGCCTTGGATGCTGCTGAGTTTCTTAAGTGTTTTTTGCAGCTGTTTTTTGACCCTGAGTCTGAAGAAGGGTCTCGACCCGAAACGTTACCCATTCCTTCTCTCCAGAGATGCTGCCTGTCCCACTGAGTTACTCCAGCTGTTTGTGTCTCTCTTGATTTATTAGTTATTGAAAAGGAAAGAGCAATGTATGAAGTCAAAATTGGTTGTGAAGTTCAACATGTTATTGATTGCTAAAAAGGGCCTTTTAAGTGTCTGCAGCCTTGACACTTAAAAAAATATCTGCACTTTCTCTGTAGCTGTTATAATATATTCTGTACTTTTGCACGTATATTTTGCACTACCTGATGTAGTCATGTATGGTATGATTTGCCTGGATCGCACACAAAGCAAAGGTTCTCACTGGATCTCATACACATGACAATACTAAACTGATACAAATACTAATAATACACTCCAATCAAGGCAACAACATGGTGAATCTCTCCTGCAGCCACTCCAAAGGATCCATGTGCTTTCAACAGAGTGGCGATTGGAACTGCATGCAATACTCCAAATGTAGTCAACCAAAAATGTAATACATATGTATTCTCAACTTTTATATTTAAGGCCTTGACCGATTAAGGCATGCATGGCACCTGCCTTCTTTACCAACCCACCTTTTCATTCAGATTATTAATATATATTACATTGTGGGCCAAAGGGCCTATTCCTGTGCTGTACTGTTCTACAAATAGCAGAGGTTCAGGCACTGATTCTTGCAGAAAACCACTGGTCACAGACCTCCACTCCTCTACCACTATCCCTTGTCTTCAATGTCCAAGCCAATTTTGGATCCAATTTCGTAACTCACTCGCGCAATCCATGTGACTTACATTTTTTTTAAATGATATACCTTAGTTGTGTATGTTTTTAACTTGGTTTTGATGCATATTTAATAGTTAGAATAGAGGAAAGAAGCACAGACGGCTTTCATGAATGTCAGACTTATGGCTCCAGGAACACAATATCTCTCTGAAGCAGCTTCCTGGAGATTTGGCATGGTGCCTATTATTTCTGAAAAGACCCATTTTTTTTGTGAGTGACTAGCTTAGTATAAATGACAACCTTCATATGTCTTTACAATTCAGTGGTGCAACTGAGATAAGTTAGCCTCTGTGACCAGTGATATGTTGCCGTTCAAATACAGTTACATTTGTAAATGCTGTTGCTCTCAATCACATTGGCAATGCTTTGTTATAGCTTAACTCTGTCATGTGGTTCTGCTGTTAACCATATTCAGGCTGGCATAGATTGAAACCTAGAACATTGTGCATAATGCAGTGTAATGTAAGATATGATTCACTCTCTCCATGTTAGAAGTTTGTGAGCTTGAGTTCCACTCAAATATAAACTAAACTGATATTTCAATGAGCACTGAGAGATTTCTGTGCAATGGGAAGAGAGTGAGAAGATTTCTTTGGAAGAGACTGTCATCTTGGGCATTGCTTGCATTTACATTCAGAATTCAAATGTATTATGAAGGATGTAATCACAGAGCACTTTAAAAATAATATTTGATTGAGTTGAGTCTTTGGCAAGTTATGCGTAGGAAGGAACTGCAGATGCTGGTTTACACCAAGGATGGACACAAAAGTGCTGGAGTAACTAGTGGGCCAGACAGCATCCCTAGATAGAAGGAATGGGTGATGTTTCGGGTCGCGACTTTTCCTCAGACTGAGAGTCAGGGGAGAGGCTGAAAAAGAGATATGGAAGGGTTAGGTGTGAAAACAAGTCATTAAAGGAGACGAAGTTCAAAGACAATATAGATTAGATCACCTAGGGGAAGGTGACAACGAAGCATACAAAGATAAAATGTAATCAGGAGGACAGTCAGAGTGGTCAGAGAACTAGGATGGGAGAAGGATAGAGTGAGAGGGAAAGCAAGGTTTACTTGAAGTTGGAGAAGTCAATATTCATACCGCTGGGTTGTAAGCTGCCCAAGCAAAATATGAGGTATTGTTCCTCATCTGTCTTGGGCCTCCTCCACTATCAGAGTAAGGCTTTGCAAATTGAATAAATAATATTTAAATTATAAATTATGTATAATAACTATTATTATAGAAGATTATGATAAAGTGGATAGAGATGTGTCAAGTGACTGTGCAATGCAAGAACATGTCAGATACACTATAAAGTGGAAAACTGGAAATACTCAACATTTGTTTAAGTAAATGGCACAGCTAATGTTTTAGGTTGACAATATTTTGTTTGAATGGACTGATTATCGACCTGAAACAATACATTGGTTTTATCCATCCATAAATGTTGCTTGATGCACTTAGTTTTGCTAGTATTCTCACTGTTTATTTCAGATTTTCAACATCACTGGTATTTTGCCTTAAAATTCACTGATCGTTGAAGTAGCTTATGGGTTTTAACCTTCATCATTGACACTGCTGATCTAGTATGTTATCCACCCCACTATGAACTGTAATCTGCAGCAAGTGGAATAATTTCCCAATGGAGCATACATATTGTGTGTTTGTACTGAGGTTCATAATGTGGGAATAAAATGCTCTCAATTAGGTGGCTGGTTACCAAGGTACAGGTGGATATATCTAGTGTATACATATCATTCACTGATCAAAGCCTCAAACTTCTCCATGCCATTTACCTAATGAGCAATCTGGACACAGTATACCCAGGGAAAAGATTATCAGCAAATTATCTTGAGGACTGAGATGGCAATTGGAAAGATTAAAAGTTAATCAGGTGCAATGAATCTTCTGACAGGTTTAACAACCTGCAACCAGTGCACTGTATTTCAGGCCTCTGTTGATATCAGGAAGCTTGAGAATAATAAATTACTTTAGTTGCTATATTATACATTTTCTGGAGAGAATTGGTGCTTAGAATCAACAGAGAGGTCAGCAATTCTGTCAATAATGAAAATTGAAACAAGCAGAATTAATAAATGCTACTTCATATTATCAAAGGTTAACAGTATTCTTCCTTAACACCAAGTAATCAGGGATTCTACTGGATGTAATTATTACATAGAACCGAGAATGTGGTTGAGAAAATAGAAAAAAAGATGTGCCAAAAATGTATTCATCAAGATATTATTAGAACAAAAATCATTGGTATGAAGTTTTATTCAGTGCAAATCTAAACCATGAATGTCAGCAAAGTCCTAAATTTGATGATTATTCAAATTTATCATCAATTAAATTTTGATGTTCTATTCCAGGAAGATAGACGTGTGACGTGCTGATTGATGTTGGTGTCCCGGTTTAGGAATGGAAAACAACCAGAGAGCAGCTACACATTGATGTACATCAGGTGCTGCTAGAAGTTAAATGTTTCTTTAAAATATGCATTTATAGCAACTGCTCTGTTCAATGGTGTGTAATTGCTTTGTGGTAAATTCTGCCAGAAGTTGCTTGCCTGTGGGGAGTGAGCACATAATAAAAATGCTGTTTTGGCACATTGTAAGTTCCTTTGTTTAATAAAGTACTTGGTTTAATTTACCCACTATATTCCTATGGCTTAGTGAGTGATTGAGAGGAAGATACAGGGGATATATGATTCAACTAAAGGAACAGTATCATGCATGACTATGACAGCTGGTGCTCCTTTGACCTTCCTATGGTCATGGTGCTGATGGAACAGTTGAATTATTGGATTGATAATCCTGGTTTAATGATCCAAAGAGCCGAGTTCAAATCCAACTGTGGAAATTGAATTAATTTAACAATCTGGAATTTTATTAAAAAAAAGACTGGTAATGACACTAAACCAAGCCTCCTCTCATCCATTAATGCCTAATAGGTGAAGAAATCTAAGCACTGGAGTAAGTCGGTAGGTCAGGCAATATCTCTGGAGGACATGGATAGGCAACGTTTCAGGTCTTTTCCAGACTTCGGAAGTAATGTCCCGGCCTGAAATGTCACCTATTCATGTACTCCAGAGATTAGGCTTGAACAGCTGTTTACTCCAGTAGTTTAATTTACTTTTGTTTAGAGATACTGTGCTGAAACAGGCCCTTCGGCCCACCTAGTCCGTGCCGACCAACGATCCCCATGCACCAGCACTATCCGACACATTAGGGACAATTTACAAATTTTACCGAAGCCGATTTACCTACGAACCTGTATGTCTTTGGAGTGTGGGAGGAAACCGGAGCACCCAAAGAAAAGCCACACGGTCACAGGGAGAACATACAAACTCCGTATAGACAGCACCCGTAGTCAGGATCGAACCCTGGTCTCTGACGCTGTAAGGCAGCAATTCGACTGCTGGTTAACCATGCCGCCCAGTACTTTGTGTTTTACTCAAGATTCCAGCATCTGCAGTGTCTCGTGTCTCCACGTAAGTAAATCTGCTGTCCCCACCTGAACGGGACTGTATGTGATTCCAAATCCATAAATGCATTGGAATTGACATAGCAAGCTATTCATTTGCCAAACCACTACAATTAAGGATGCCTGGATCCTGAAGAAACGGTTAAAAAGAACCCAAAACTTTGCAAAGCTTTATGTTGGAGGACACACAGCATAAAACTGCCATGTAGAAAAGAGTTAAGTAGGATGAGGAAGGAAAGAGAAGTGAAAATCACTTTCAACAGTGTTTTCAACGCTGCAATCCAATAGAAAACCATATGTTACATTTCAAGAATTATCCCAAACATTTAGCAAGTTTACCTCTCCGGCATTTATACAAACACATTTGTTTTTGCACAATACTGCTATGGCAGATATCAAGGTGGCATGGAATTAAAAAAAAGAAGCTAAATTTGCCCCAAATGTGAAGACTGGTCAATCAAGTGATCCTTGCGAATACAAAACAACAATTCTGTTCTTTGTAGAAAAAGAAGCAGAATGGAAGCCAAGACAATTTTAATGTAGAGGAGAGTTGACAGAAAATAAAACCTGCTCATTGGAGATGGAACAGGTTCCAATTATATTTTGTGCCCGTGTTTCTCATGTAGACTATCAAGCCTTGTGCCCAGCAACCATCATCTACCATTATAGATGCAAGGTCAATGGTGTGAACAAATCAAATTTAGCATTCCCATGTTTGAATAGACACCGGTCTATAGGCCTATATCCTTCTGTAATTAAAATCATTTATATAATGTTGTTAACTGCTAGTCTGGGGAGTAATTCATATGCACATGCAAAAAAATATTTTAGGTCAGAAATAGTGTCTAAAATTGTATGTGGGTGGAATGATAGCCTTTGGTGCACTCTGTAATTAGACACTGCACAGTACTCATCATGTAATCTGAAAACATGTAATACAAAATCTGCAGAACTGATCCTCTTCACATTTGTGCAGAAAAAATGTGTGCAGCATAGAAAAATAACACAAATCCTTGCAAATTGTTGTATTGTTATATTGGCCTTTTTAAGGAGATGACGAGTACAATGAAGAACACATTTTCGTCTCTTTACTATTGTATAAAGGAGAGTTATATTTCAGAAATTATATATATCATTGTTGATCGTCACTCTTTCAAAATGATTGGAGACATGCTTCTTAAGCTTTATATGCTAATTTTACTTCGGAGTCACGTGAGTGACTTCGTGAAGAAGCCCGCCCCAGGACGCATTGCGGCATTACGTTTCAGCATGCAAAGCGGCAGCCGGGAGTCAGGGCTCCCGAAGAAACGAGAAAAAATTTAAGTTTAGGTAAGTACTTACCTTTACTGTTACAGCCCCTTTGCGTCTGCTTGTTTCCCGCAGGGCGTGCAAGCGGCCCCCTTGGACTCCGGGAGGAGTTTTCCGTTCGAGGGAGGGGAGGAAAGATGCTACTAGGGAGAGAGAGCGCCGGCGGACCATGAATGGGAGCTGTGCCGGTGCCGGTAAACTCTCCACAGGGGCGACATCAAGAGCGCAGGAGACGGCGCTAGCACTGCGTTGTGGTCCCCCTCAGTCCTCGCTCGCTCGCGAGTACTGTCCAGGTGAGGCAGGCAGGCGGGCGGGAGGAGGCTTCCGACATTTGCGGAGCCGTTAGGGGGACCCACTGTGCAGTGCTGGCGTGGAGTGCGCTGCAGCCCGAGTGCAGGTGAGCAGCAGCCCGAGTGCAGAGTCAGCCAGAATTGCTAGATAGAGCGAGGACCGCTAATCAGCGCCCCGCTCCCGACTCTGCACCAAGCCGTCAGCATCAGCTGCGGGCTTGGGGGGGGGAAATGCTGCACCTGCCCGCAGGACGAAAGGACGTCGTTGGGCAGCAAACAGGGGTGGACCGCTTAGCGGGCGGTCCGCAAACCCGACACCGCGACCGAGCCAGCCCGCTAGCACCTGAGCAGCGGGCTGGATGTGTGTAAAACCCGGCGGTGGAGCTGACATCGGACTGGGACGTCTCTCCACCCAGGAGGGGGAGAGACAGCCGCCTGAGCTGCAGGAGCGGCTCTTGGGCATTGGAAAGGTGAGTTTGCAGTTGTGTTTTATTACAGATTTCAGGAACACAACGCAAAAAACTCGCAAAGAGAAACTGCCCCGCTCCAACTCTACCAGCGGGGCAGCAACCGGCGGCAGCGTCGCTCGCAGAGCGGTTTTTCGCTATCCCTGAGACCGAGCCAAGCCAGTCTCGCCAGAGCCTGCACGGCGGACTGGGAAAGCGGCCAGGAAGCCAAACGGCCGGTCGTCTCCGATTCGTCGGAGGGGGACATGTCTCTACCAAAGCAGAGAGAGACAGCCGTCTGAGCTGCACTTAGCAGCTCCTAGAGGAGAAGGTCCACCGGGAACAGCAGCGCTCCCTGCGAGACAGGACAGGCACCTCCTCCATAGTGTCGTTCAGGCACTGCCCTTTGCTACCCTCATACCACGGGTTGGAGCAGGAGGCTAGCATTGGTGACCAGGGCAGGGCTGGTCTGCAAATGGGGCAGGCGGACAAAATCGGGAGTATGCATGAGGTGCAGGATCAGGAACAGCTGTTGGGTGTCGTGGACCGCTTCGTAGCAACCCCACGGGCTGGAGCATCGCCGGAGCCAAAACAATGGCAGCCAGCAAGAATATACAGCACCAGAGAACTATGAGGCCCTTAAGGGGAATAAGCCTAAAACAGCAAAATCTGGAAGTTGTGGGGGCCCTTATGCGGGCATAAAAACTCAAGCTACAGCGGATCCGAAGGCTCCTGATGTCAGGTATCACAGCCTATGCTTGTTCTGTGGAGATAACGAGATCAACACATGCCACCAGAAAGTGCTGGTATTAAGGTGTACCACGATTCGAACTAAATAATCTCTGAAGGGAAATACAACACCTGCCCTCAATCTCAAAGATGCAGGCTTGAGCAAAGCCCAGCAGCGGAGGCAGACTCACTGCTATTTGGGAAAGATCTGAACAAAAAGCTGAAGGAGATCGAAGAGGTATCAAAAACCTTCGGCATCATGAGGGCAGGCCAAGGGACGAGCAAACCACGACTTTCGATACCCTAACAGCAGCACCTCACGGCATCCACCAGTCTATGTCTAGAATATGGGACTGGTGAAAGCTTGGGGCCGCACTATCCCCAAAGATCTTTTAGATCAGGGCCCGCCGCGGACCCCCTGGAAAATGCGCCCCCCCCCAACGTCGCCAGCACATCCTCAGAACAAAACCACTCATAAAACAGAAAACACAAAACCGCCAATAACCATGGAGGTAGGTGGGTCTGGTTCCTACCAGCATATAGAGCGCTTTCTTGGACTATCTTGGCTTTCATATTAATTCAGTCCACGTAACTATAAGGATGCCAAGAGACAACATAGTTGAATTGGCACAAACAAGCACAAAGTAATGGTCAAACTACCAACTACTCGACAAATAACAGAGTAATTGGGGAAAAAATGGTACCATTTCTGTCTACATCATTCAGATGTTAGTATCAAAAACAACATATAGGTTGTCATTGAGCATCTCATGAACTTACCCACTGAAGTAATATCAGAAAGACAGTGGTGGGGTTACCACTTATACTGGGCATTAATTATCTAAAAAATGTTCGGGTGAATTTTATGAGTTTTAAAGCACTTGCATGTATGGGTATAAATAGACTACACTATGGAGGTGGCCTATATTAACCATATGGCAGCATAAAGTCGGTATCATATGAGAAGTTGGTCAAACCAATTTGGCAATGGTATATCCATAGATGTATTTGACTATCAACAACTTACCTGGGCGGTAAGCAAGATACAGTGACAGACACCAGGTCACATAATATTAAGGACTACATCAATTAGATGTTTTCATATAAAGTTAACAAAACTATTAAGCTATATGATGCAACAGATATTAATGCATTTCATTGTCGCTGTACTGTACACTGACAATGACAATAAAAATGGAATGTGAAACTGATATCGATTATTTGCATTAACGCTATATCACCAGGTGTTCGGGGATGTCCTATGTATGTCGCGGGGGGAAACCAGACCCTGGGCCAGTGGAATCCTCATTAAAAAATTTCTCTGGGACAGATAGTTCCAGCAGAAAGATCGTCAGCTATATATATTAACTTTTCTGACCTATAGGTCATGTTGCCATTCAAGAATGTATTTATAATATTGATAGACAAATGCGTTCACGCTGCATTGGTGAAATTAATTCTATGTATTTTTCCCTTCTGCCTCACCAATCGAGAACAACGCACAGTACAAAAGGATTCTGCTTCAGGTATTTGATAGTACCTGACGGACTTACGCAGCCCTTGTTTCACTTCACGCCATGACATGGCTGTTGAAACTTGGATGGTGTTTTCCAGTACCCAGAATTATTAATAATCGGAGCCGGGCACAAATCAACTGTGCCATGAGAAAATAAGCTCCTGAGCTGCAGATTCTGCGCAAGCCTCTGGGACTGGGATTGTTATACTGAACAATCGACACCATGTCAGCATCCTTTTGAACATCCACTGGACTACAACACTTGTCCAGCATCAAGAGAAGTACTGCAAGGATACAGGGAAAACCTACTCATTCGATACAGGTACTACGAACTGGAATTCCTGGAGAACCTTCATCATGATGAAGGATTCGGCTACAGTGCCATCAACACAGCTAGAATTGCCCTGCCTGTTCTTTTTCAAAACAGCTACAGGACAACAGGCCATGGGGTCACTGGCTGGTGGTAAAGTTGAAGGGTATTAAAACTCTAAACCCCTAGACTAGGTACACCTATATATGGGATGTCACAGTGGTTAACCATACTTCAGGGGATCCCACCAGCCAGAGCCCTAAACCTGAACCTTCTATGCACTAAAAACATATGTTGAAGGCACATGGAGCAGCACAGAGGGTCCAGTCACTACTCCTATTTTCAACTGGACACCATGCTCACAGCTTCAGACCAGATCTCTATCATTTGTCCAGGGAATGGTCAAACCAGACCAGGAACACCTTATCCAGTCATAAAACCCGGGCTACCCGCCAGAAAACACGGTATGTGCCAAGACCCTATTACCTTACATAGACACAACCTAATTATGCAAGGGAGATGAAAAGCCTTGTGGGTTGGTCACAAAACACCTTGTGGTCGGGTAACAAGCCTTTTTTGAAATGGCTCAAGCAAGTTAAAGCTCCTGGGATAAAACTAACATGTATAAAGTTGTCATCCCACAGGAGAAGCTTCCACGTCAACGGCAAAAGAATGGACGTGCCTGTAAACCACATCCTGGCTACAGCAGAATAGTGGGGGTAAAACGTTCAGAGAAATAAATTATTATAAACTGTTGACAAAACCTGTTTTTATTTGCAGGAAAGATTCCAATCTGCAAATATTCAAATTAGCCAAGGGGAGCATTTAAAATTCTTCAGTGTTATTGTAAAAATACCATTGGTTTTTTCTATAAACAGAATCATTGGTTGATTATGATAACACGCTTCCTCCCTCAAAGGCTTCGGCAGCGAGTGATATAAAGCTGTTACACGGTTTGAAATCACAGAGCTTTGAAATCTTCACGAAGTCACTCACGTGACTCCGAAGTAAAATAGTAAGATTAAACGAGAACTTACCAGTTTGAAGTTTGATCTGTATTTTATGAGGAGTTACGATGAGGGATTACGTGCCCTCCGCTCCCACCCTCATTACATGGATCAAACTGATAATTGATGTCTCTTTATTCTTTACTATGTTACTTCAAATACGTGTCTGTCTGTGATTCCACACCGCTGCTTTGAAGTTATGCCGCAATGCGTCCTGGGGCGGACTTCTTCACGTAATCCCTCATCGTAACTCCTCATAAAATACAGATCAAACTTCAAACTGGTAAGTTTTCGTTTAATCTTACTAATATATACCTTAACATACATATTTAAACTTTATTGCTGCCTTTCAAGTCAAGTCAAGTATCCTTTATTGTCATTCAGACCTTTCAGTCTGAACGAAATTTCGTGCCTTGCAGTCATAACATAGAATAAAATAACAACACACACAATAAACACAGATTTAACATCCACCACAGTGAGTCTACCAGGCCCTCCTCACTGTGATGGAAGGCAAAAGTCTTAAAGTCCTTGTCTCTTCCCTCCTTGTTCTCCCTCTGTGTTGAGGAGATCCAGGTTTCCGATGTTGTGACCCCGCCGGGTGATGGTAATTAAGTCCCGCGGCTGAATCCGAGCTCCGCGAACGGGCCAGTTCAAACTCCGTGGCCCGGGGCAGTCGAAGCTGCTGAAGCTGCCGCCCTCCAGTCCAGCGGACGAAGCTGTTGTTGCGGGAGCTCCGGAAAAACAGGTCACCAACCTGGGGCCTGCAAGCTCCCGACGATGTAGTCTACTGGCCCGCGGCCGAGGTCGGGTTGCTGCCGCCACAGCCCCGAAGTCGGCCAGCCTCACGTTGGTAAGCCCTGGCTGGCTCTGCCTCCGGAGCCTCGAGGTCGGTCCCAGTTGGAGGCCGTCAGCTCCGCCATTAGACCTCAGCACAGACGGAGATGGAGACGGGGTATACAACAAGAAAAGGTCGCATCCCCCCGAAGGAAGAGACTAAAACAAGTTTCTCCCACCCCCCCCCACACATACACAACTAAAATAAACCGAAATAAATCAGATTCAGATTCAAACTTTATTGTCATTGTGCAGTGTACAGTACAGAGACAATGAAATGCAGTTAGCATCTCCCTAGAAGAGCGACATGGAATATGAGCAATAAATACATATATTTACGTGCATACTGTCAGAGTAGTGCAATTATTTATTTATTTTCTGTGGGAGGAGTGTCCGGGGGGGGGGGGGTGATTGGCAATCACCAAGGTACAGTGTTGAGTAGTGTAACAGCCGCAGGGAAGAAGCTGTTCCTGGACCTGCTGGGCCAGCAACGGAGGGACCTGTAGCGCCTCCCGGATGGTAGGAGGGTAAACAGTCAGTGGTAGGGGTAAGAGCAGTCCTTGACGATGCTGAGCGCCCTCCGCAGACAACGCTTGCTTTGGACAGACTCAATGCAGGGGAGTGAGGAACCGGTGATGCGTTGGGAAATTTTCACCACCCTCTGCAGTGTTTCCCGGTCGGAGACAGAGCAGTTGCCATACCATACTGTGATACAGTTGGTAAGGATGCTCTCAATGGTGCAGCGGTAGAAGTTCACCAGAATCTGAGGAGAAAGATGGACCTTCTTTAGTCTCCTCAGGAAGAAGTCCTGAGGAAACTGTAGCAACGGGCCAAAAATAAACCAAAAAAAGAAAAGACAAACAGACCTCAGGCCAGCCGCAGCTACTTGGGCAGTGCCGCCACTTCCGGAAATACATACATTAGAAAATATTCAAAGATTTGAGACCAAAGATGCAAAATTAACTGGAAAGTCAAACCAACTTCAGACATCTTTAACAGTAACCAGTTATAAACCTGCATAGTTTTACCCATGTTAAATTTGATATTAGGTGTTATTACAGTACAGTAAGTAGCCACAAGACAGGATTTGCAAGGATGCAATTTGGGCATTACAAAGGCATTTAGCGACATTCAGCATGGGATCAGGCCCTTCCACTCAACTCGTCCATGCTGACCAACACGCCCCATCTACACTAATCCCATATGCCCGCATTTCACTTATATCCCTCTATACCTTTCCTATCCATGTACCTGTCCAAACGCCTTCTAAAAGTTATCTTACCTGCCTCAACTACCTCCTCTGCCAACTCGTTCCATAAACCTACCACCTCCGATGTGCAAAAGTTGACCCTCAAGTTCCTATTAAATATTTTCCCTCTCACCTTAAATGTATGTCCTCTGGTTCTTGATTCCCCTACTCTGGGTAAAAGATTATGTGCATTCACCCTATCTATTCCTCTCAAGTTTTTATACACTATAAGATCACCCTCAGCCTTCTGCACTCCAAGGAATAAAGTCCTACCTGGCCCAATCATTCTCTTTAGCTCAAGCCATTGAGTCCTTGCAACATCCTCAGAAATATTCTCTGCACTCTTTCCAGCTTAATAACACTCTTTCTGTAGCAAAACTGACCAAAACTGGTCCAACACGGGTGACCAAAACTGAACGCAATACTCCAACTGCCTCCCATCGCATTGTACAACTGTAACATAACATCCCAACTTCTATATACCCTGATTGAAGAAGACAAATGTCCCAAAAGCCTTCTTGATCATCCTTTTTACCTGTTTTCAGTGAAATATGTACCTGTACTCCGGGATCCCTCTGCTCCTCCGGACCCCGTTTCAAATTTTGGATTGTGCCATATTTTTAAACATTCCAACAACAACTTTTGTTCCTTCTGTTCAGGCATCTTAGTCCTAATCTAATAAATTGTCTGCGGAAGGTATATCACATTAGTGTACCTGATTCATTTAAGTTCTTCAATTTATATGTGTCGTATTGTGCATCATTGCACAAAAGCATCTGTTGACTACTTAGCTCGTGATCTGGAGTCTTACCTGCACTTAACAGTTACATCAACTACTTTACCCCCAAGTCTTTTGTGAAAATGCAAATTCCATGATGTGTTTTATATGATTTCACAAGCAGACTGTTTGAACAGTTTCCCAGCGCAAAAGTCTAGCCTTGGCCTTTGGTCACTTAGAACAAAGGCCACCTGTTTTATGAGAGTAATATATAGTTTCAACAGACATGCTTAACAGTGTATAAGTTTTCAGCAGTCGAAAGCACAGGCTAAAAGAATTGATATCACTCAAATCTGTTCCCCTCAATAGGAGTGGTTCAGAATTACAAGATGTAAGTTAATTCCTTAATTGTTTTAATTCATCAATCGGTTCCATGTAATTGAGCACCTATATGCAGACGAAGGGTTTATTTTAATTTGTATTTTTTAACCATTTTAACAATTAAGAATAGTTTTAATGATGAGGGACCGAAATAAATTTAGATTCAGCACATGTAAAAATGTGCACTGACCATTGTCCCCTCATTCCTCTTTAGCATTAAGTCAGAGTTTACCAACAGTTCACCCCGCTATCAAAAAAATCCATACTAAACATGGCCATTTGGCAAGGAATGTTCTACTTAGAATGTGTCCAACCAATCCATGTGGCCTGCAATCATACCCAGCTTGTTTTTGTCTAGCAAGTAAAGCCATGTATTATCTTTCGAGAGTGTAATCTGAAAAGAAACAGCTGGTAAAACACGACTCTGATGGTCATTAGAGTTGCCAGATATGGACATGAAAAAAACAAGGAAAAAGGTGAAACAGCCAGAGTGACTTAGAACATTCAGTTGTTCAGTCATTTGGAACTGACTAATGTTTAAACCACTCGGATTTAAAAAATCTAACAACAATATCTGATGCATGAAAGCTACAAACACTCACAATGCAGATTCCAGAATCATGAAGGCATTCCGCTGAATGTCCGTGGCAGTCGCAAGGCAGACACACTCCATTATCTGTGCTGTAGAAACCTGCAGGGCAATTCTGAAAAAGAGCAGGTAACTGGATTCAGATTTCATTGAATAGAATAGCCCATATCAAACTCAAGTATATTAAAAAAATCCTAGCCTGGGAACAACCAAATAAACTGTTCAAAAGCTCAATATATCCAAAGCAATTTTCAACGTATTCGCTTTTGAACCTTAATGACTACTTTGTACAAATTAGTCATTTTTATTAATAGTATTTCAAATTAACAAAGGAATACAGAATAATATTTATCTTTTCACAAATATTGAACACTTTTGGGGAATAAATTGAATTAATTGTGTAAAGTTGACACTTGCAAAAAACAAAAGAAAACATACAATATTCATTCACATACAATATACACAAAATTACCTAAAGTATAAAAAATCAGGATCTTTAAAAATATATGTGACATAGTGTTACTACAAAGCCAATATTTATTTGTCCTTCCCCAAAATTTCATTTCAGAAGATGCGATGATTCCACATTCCCTTTGGGAGGATGGTCTTGAGCTATCATTAACTTGTATTATCTGTACAGTGAAGATACTTCCACAGTGTTGTTACTTAAGGCACTCCGGTAATTTGATCTAACAATAATGAAGGAAAGACAATATACTTGCATATCACAAAGGTCTGTGAAAAAGAGGGAAAAGTACAGGTTGTAGTGTTTCAATATGCCTGTTATCATTCTTCTGTTATGACATCAAAATAGTGGTATTGCATTAAGCAACTGAAGAACCCCTGGATAGTGAAATTAATTTTATAGTTAGTGTGCTTGGAAGTATTTATGGTTGTGGATGGACTGTACAGCAAATGGGCTTCTTTGTTTTTTTTTAGAGATCCAGTGTGAAAACAGGCCCTTCGCCCCTCCAACAATCACCCCATGCACTAGTTCTATCTTGCACTTTCGTGACAATTCACAGAAGCCAATTAATCTACAAATCTGCACGTCTTTGGCGTGTGGAAGGGAACCTGAGCACCCGGAGAAAACCCACGTGGTCACAGGGACAACGTGTAAACTCCATACTAACAGCACCCATAGACAGGATTGAACCTGGGTTTCTGGCACTGTAAGGTACTAACTCTACTGCTGTGCCACTGTGCTGCCCAAACGCTGTGCCACTGTGCCGCCCAATATCTTGAGCAATGTTCATTTTTTTAAGTCATGTTGGATGCGCTCATCCAGACAAGTGGAGAATGTTCCATCACATTCCCAGCTGGGACCTTGCAAAATGATCGGAACAACATGGGGTGTTGTGAAACGAGCCACTCACCACAGAATATCCAGCCTGCGATCTGCTCTTTCAGCCACAGTATTTATCTGACTGGTCTGGATAATAACATCAAGATGGTGAAGTTGAGAATATCTGTGCCAGGAATATGATGGAAGGACAATGGTAGCTGGTTATTCTGTCTTGTTGGAGATGGGGATTGGTTGGTACTGTAGCGTGAATTGTGCTTTTTTAAAAAGTCAGACATCTAGAACACATAATCAATATGTAACCATTCTAAAACTATTGTCTCAAACTATTTTTTATCTTGATGTAATATATTGTGTCCTTGTATTAATCGGTCAATGCATTGAGTATAAAAGTTGGGGGAAGTCATGCAGTAGTATAAATATTTGGTTAGGCCACATTTGGAATATTGTGCATATTTCTGATGACCACAATTATACAAAGGATGTTAAAATATTTGGAGAGGGTGCAGAAGAATTTCACCAGGCTGCTGCCTAGGTTGCATAGTTTTAATTCTATAGAGAGGTTGGACAAACTCGGATTGATTTCTGTGGATCATCAAAAACTGAGGGGCGGCTTGATAGAAGTATATATGATGAAAGGCATAGATAGAGTAGACAGTCAAAGTTTTCTTCCCAGGATGGATATGTCAAATGGCAAAGGTGAGAGGGAGAAAATGTAAAGGAGATTTGTGGCAAAAGGGTGAGAGGGTGAAAGTTTAAGAGGGGGTTGTGAGGCAAGTCTTTTTTTACACAAGAGGGTGGAAAGTGTTAACATGCCTGTAAAGGGAGGGGGGATACAATAGCAATGTTTAAGGTGAACACGTGGGCAGAATATATAGAAGGATACAGGCTCTGGCAGATAGGATTAGTTTTAATTTAGCATCATGGTCAGTGCAGCCATGGTAAGTCAAAGAACCTGTTCCTGTGTTGTATTTTTCTATGTTTCTATGACATTGTCATTCTTTTCTTCATTTTGTCAAAATAAATGGTCAATGGGAAATCTACATTCCCTGAACAAAGTGGTATTCTGATGACTACTATGTAAAATTCTCAACAAAATATCTGAGTCAGCCCTTAAAATCCTACAACAATCAAGATTCAGCCAATGAAGCCCATCAACAGTAGCAGCAGAGTAAATGGTCTGCATGGCATTATATCCATCTCAAGCATTCAATGGAGCAGCTCTTACAACTTTTTATTTAATGATGGTGTTTGAGTGAATAAAAATACTGTACATGGTAGTAAGTTGTGGATTTAGTCCTCGATGCATTAAAATATGATTCCACAAGTTTAAAATGTGTCCACAAGGTAACTGGAACTTTTAAGGGAACCAAAGAATTAGTTTAGTTTAGTTTAGAGATACAGCGTGGAAACAGGCCCTTTAGCCCACCGGGTCTGTGCCGACCAGCGATCCCCACACACCATCACTATCTTACACACACTGGGGACAATTTACAATTATACCAAGCCAATTAACCTACATACCTGTATTTCTTTGGAGTGCAGGAAGAAACCAAAGATTCCGGAGAAAATCCACACAGGTCACGTGGAGAACGTACAAAATCTGTACAGACAGCACCCATGGTCAGAATCGAACCTGAGTCTTTTGCGCTCTAAGGCATCACCTCTACAGCTGTGCTACTGTGCTGCCCTGATGAATTCATCAAATGCGTTCAGGATAAGATTTACAGGAATGTTTTATAAAGCCAAATTAGAGAGTAGACTATATTGGATCAGTAACGTATAATGAGATAGATTTGGGAAATGATATTAAGTAAAGGAACTTCTAGGATGTAATGAAAAGGTTATTGCACATGACCTTTGTTGGTGTAGGAGATATTGGTAGGTGTGGAAGGTAATGTTTTTGCATGGATTGAGAATTAGGGTACTGATAAGAAACAGGGAGTAGAGTAAGGTGTCATCTTCAGTGCTGGCACTACAACTGTCCCAATATATATTAGTGATTTTGAGTAAATGTACAGTAGACAGTATACAAATTAATTTATGACTGAGATGAGGAAAACTTTCTTCCTTCAAAAGGTTGTGAATCTGTGGAGTTCCTTGACGCAGAAAACTGTGGAATCTCAAAGTCTGAATTTTATTCAAAGATGAGAGAGATAGATTTTTAATCACCATGGAAATTATGGGTTCTGAGGAGAAGGCAAGAAAGGGAAATTGAGGAAAATTAGATTACCTTTGATCTTATTTAATCATGGAGCAGACTAAAGCAGTTGAATCGCCTACTGTTTCAGTTCTTATGATGTTTTAGTTTTAAAAGAGACTAAAATATATATAAAAGGAAAAAGATGAAAATGGAAATAATGATCTCCTATTGATCATCCTTCAGAAATGTCAAACTACTGAGAGCGGTTACATGCAACAAAAGTAGAGCTACTACATGGTAACTGAAGTGGGAGTCAGATAAAATTATGAGTCAATGTTTAGTTACCTCCAAGCATTGGCAGCTGGATATTATGAGCAATACATTCATTCCTGAATTTCAAAGTAATTTTTAGTTTGGATTTCTTCAGCTTGTCTCAGATGCCATTGCAATTCCATCTGACTGCACCACACCTTAGTGTAAGGTCTCCTTCATTATAAGGATATGAGAGGGGTAATCAGTTGATAATCTACCAAGAATTTGTGATTGCAAAAGATAGTCGATTTGCCAAAATGAAGTACCAGACTCTCTTGGATGGAGGAGGAGGAAGGCTTACAAATGTTATTGTGTATAATATGATCTATTTCAATATCTCTTTTCAATAATCATCCATACTCAGAAACCTATGTATTTAAAAACTTTCAGTGACCTAAAAAAAACTTTTTCCACTTTTTCATTAATCTTGTATTTGCAATTAGGTTCGAAGTGTGAGTGTACAAATCACGGACATGGTTGATTCACAAGGTCATGAAATGGGTAACAACATTAGTGGTAATTATGATTTGTGACAGTTGGTTGAAGTTAACAGTATTCATGAACCAAAAATTGCAATGAGGTTCTTTGACCTAAAATGTTAACTGTTTCTTTTTCCACAGATGATGGTTGACCTTCTGAGTCATTCCAGCAATTTCTCCTTTTAACATAATGAGCACACCCGTCAGCAGTGTGATATATATGTGCTCACAGGAAAGAGTAAAAAAAACCGAATGCTTTACTTAATGCAACTGTCCCCGCTAATGTAAACCATGTGCCATTTCTGGTCTTAAATGGAGAAATTCGAATGAAAAAATGCAAATATGATTATGCAAAAATGCAGTATCTTCACTGTGCGACTAGTTTTCTTGTTGCAGGTAGATCTTGCCAGTTTAGAATTAACTGAATGTACTGAAAGATGCATAAACATAGTTGAATTACCCATTGCTTCTGTATGCAATTTCCACATAAATGCTTTATTTATGAACTGAATTTGTGGGCTCAGTATACGGGAAGTTATAGAAGAGAGCAAAAATATTATTGTTTGTAAATATTAACCATTGCTCACACCATGGAACCTTGCCTCTTCGAAAGCTGATCAAACAATTAGTCATTGAGAACTGGAGAATTTTGTTACAATGTAACCACCTGTTCTTTTTCTGAGCAACTTTATTACCAAAGTTTTGTGCAATAGTTCATTCTGTCTCTGGCATATCACACTCAAACCACCTTTTCTGAATCATAATTTTCCCCGAGTTCCTTGAAAATCCGACAATGGTCATTTAAAAAAAATCGCATCAGTTTGAAAATAACCTGACATATATTGGACACAGTCCTGGAACTGTATACCAAGTGCCTCCTCATAACAATATCTGTGATCACGTATAATCCTATTCTGGCTCTGCTGTCTAAAACAGATTTATTTTCATGATGTGAATAATTTGCACAGGGCTGAATTTGTTATCTCCCTGTAAGTCATAGTGGGACTTCTATTTGAATGGTTGTAAGCCTTGTGGTTAGAGTGTTCCCAAAATGGCATTTGCTTAGTTATTCTTGAGCATTCGTCCAACAATCACATATGGCCAAGACAGGATGGCGTGCAACTTGAAGACCTGGATTCCAGCCAGGTGTATATCGACTGATTCTCAAGGCTATAAAAGCACCCCTAGTCGCTTATGCTAAACTACTTTTGTATCTCTCCCAGCACACAGCTAAAGTCTGGACTAGGGTTTTAATGCAATAAACAATTACGTGGAAGAAAAGAATGCAGAGCAATTAACAAACATTTATAAAAGGGAGATAATTACATTTTTGATTCCTATGTCTTGTCTTTTGCATTTAAACCCATGTATATTAAATGTTTGATACAACTATCAATAAAACCAAATTTTGGAAGTAGACTACAACATGCAACTAACAATATATTGCATTCTTAAAAGTAAATATCTTTTAATAAATCTCTATCCCTGTGGCTTGTGTCCTTTTTAATAATGCCGGCACACAGTCTTTTCATCGGGTATTAGGATGACGCAAGCAGGGGGAAAGAGTGAAACAAATGCAACAAGTGACTGCAGATGGTTGGCATCTGGAGCAAAAGCAGTCTCCAAACTGCTGGAGGAACTCAGAGGGTCAGGTAGCATCTATGGAAGCAAAGGATTAGCCCTGGATCAGGACCCTACTTCCACAGATGCTGCTTCACCAGCTGAATTCCTCCAGTAGTTAAAAGTTTTGAAAAATAATTCAATATATAGTTAAAAATGTTTGTCTTGAAAGACGATCATTATTTTCTCGTCATTACACAAAATAATGCAAAATGGTCTCAAATTTAGAAATTCCAATATTTTTGCATTCATTATCTAAACCACAAACTAAACACAGGGCTTATTCTGTCTCAATATTATTGTTGGCATCTGCAGCCTAATTTGGTTGTATTTTAACCAAACATATTCCTTCCCTCATCTGGCCCTTATTAGCATGAACATTGAATTCTCCCAATTTTGTTAGTCCTTGCTGTTTCCTCCCCTTCCTCAGCCCTCCTGCTGTCTCCTCCCATCCCCCAGCCTTCAGGCTCCTCCTCCTTTTTCCTTTCTTCCCCCCTGCCACCCCACCCCCCCACCCCCGATCAGTCTGATGAAGGGTTTAGCCCCGTTACGTTGCCTTTTTTCTTCGCTCCATAGATGCTGCTGCACCCGCTGAGTTTCTCCAGCTTTTTTGAGTACCTTCGATTTTCCAGCATCTGCAGTTCCTTCTTAAACATTAAACACAATGATCCTAACTATTGTTTCCAGTCCAATCAGAACAAAAAGATCACAGACGCAATTACCCTCAGAAACAAGGGAATGTAGATGCTGAAATCTTGAGCAACAAACAAATGGTGGGGGAACTCAGCAGGACAGGCAGCATATGTGGAGAGAAGATGCTGGCTGATTTGTATTTGCCCTCAGAAGATTGTGGAAAAAACAAGTCAGCCAACATCTTCTCTCCACGGATGCTGCCCGTCCTGCTGAGTTGCTCCACAGCTTTGTTTATTGCTCAAGATTTCAGCATCTGCAGTTTCTTGTGGCATTCTTAGAACATATGTCTTTGTTGCCAGTCAGAATTCAATCAGTGACATCAAGGTTTCTCAGATGAATGTTTCATTTTAATTTTGAGTGATCTTGTGGGAAGGTGACAAGGGTAATCAAAGTAATTTCTGTGAAGTGGGGAGTGAAGTTAATTGAGATTGATATGTGAATAAATCTGTGTACCAACATTTTGTTGAATCTCTTATTTTTTCTCCAGCAGATCTTCAATCTAGACAACTTTAAAAAAAGGGTTAAACTGAAATGTAGAATTCATGAGCCATAGAACATCTCAAAAAGGGATAAAACAAAATCAAGAAAATCTGAAAACTGGTTGCATCACGGCCTGCTTTGACAACTCAAATACCCAGGGATGAAGGAGATGGCAAAAATAATTGGACATGCTCATTCCATCATGGGTTGCTGACTTCCCCATTATTGAAGGCATCTTCAAAAAGGCAGCCAGTATCGTGAAAGACCCACACCACCCTGACCACACTCTCATTTCATACCTACCATCTGAAAACCGTGATCATTCGGTTCAAGAATAGCTTCTTGCCAGCAACCATTAAATTCTGGAACACTGCAAACACTGACTAAGTCATGAAGTCTGGACTGTCTTTAGCTACACTAAAGACTTTTGGCTTTTTTGCACTAATATTGGAGTTATTCGTTTATTGTTTTTGTTGTTTATTATATTTTATCTATGGGTATAGAATGTTACAGTTGTATAAGACATTGGTGGGACCATATTTAAAATAGTTGAGGCAGGTCCTATCAATATGCTTGAGAGATATTTGGACAGGTACCTGGATAGAATGGTTTGGAGGGTATGGGCCAAGTGCAGGCAGTCGGAACTAGTATAGGTGGGGCATGTTGGTCGACGTGGGCCATAGGGCCTGTTTCCATGCTGTATAACTCGATGGTATTGTGTTTACAGACCTAACATTCGGCTGCAAGTAAGAATTTTATTGTTCTGTTGATTGTACATGGTAATTAATTACTCTTGACTCTTTAATGGTTAAAAATATCATATGGAGGACACATCTGAACTCCAGTATACAATATTAAGCATACAAAATCCAGCTGGTTTCCTCAAACTGTTATTGCAGCACTTCCTACTGTTAGCTCAACACATACTGTTTAACAATGCATTTGACTATGCATTTCACACCAACCTCTGTTATTAGTAACATAAAACATTAGACTCAAGAGTACATCATCACTTCAACAGAATTTCCCTTAATTGGTAAAATCTCTCAATTGCTTTTAAGGCAAAAGCTTAAATGAATGATGTTCCTACATAAAACTCAATTTACGTTAGAGGTCCAAATATACAATCTCCCAGAGTAATTGGAATGCTCATGGTGTTCACATTGCATTCACTTAAATCTAATCAAGGGGGCAAATCTAATCAAGTTCCTTGGGGCTAATCAAATTGTGTATAATGATGATGGATTATAAAACAATATAAATCAAAATTGTATTTATGGTGGTTTACAAAGAATTCTGGATAAATTAAAATATTCCAAGTCATTTTATCAAGTAGCCAGAACCTGCTATGAAAACTTTGTTTGACCAGCAATTTCTCATCAGCAACCTCCCTGCTCTGCTTTATGGGGACTTCTATTGGAGACCTGGGACAGAGCAATAGCCCAAAGCAATTCACCAATTCACCAACACTTACACTGGGATATCTCTCCACTGAGTCTGCAATGTATATGTTCAATTGAATGGGAAGAAACAACAATGAGGAAGTGAGGTAAGCAACTATTTATGTAATTTACATTAATCAAGTTGCTTTGATGATTTTATTTGGGAGTTTCAAATATTAGTTTCAAAATAAAATAATGTTTCCATTGATTACGTTTTTGAATGTTGTTAAATAATAGGCATTTTCAAAATAATTCAAATATTCCTGACACCTGGTTAAATAGAGTGAGTGGCTTAGCCAACTGTTGGGTGGGAGATTGCAACCTTCACCTGGTCCATCCTGTTTCAACGAATGCAATCAACCTGGCGTGCACAAACAGAAGATCAAACAGAACAAGTTGTCTTACAACTTTAGGCTGTGCTAGCACGCCATACGCAAGAAGAAGAAGAAGAAGAAGCCAGCTGTTAAAGCTTTTTCAAATCTTTAAAAATCAAATGAAGAGATATATAGTTGAACCAAAGCACGATATACCCAATTAAAGACAGGGCCCCGGAGAGTATTGCAGGGCAGAGAGACCAAGAGGTAGAATTGTGTAGTTCCCTGAAAGTGTCAACACTGGTAGACAAGGGTGATGAAGAAGGCATATGGCTTGTTTGCCTTTATCGATGGAGCAAGAGATGAGACCTCATGTTGCGACTGTATAAGACGCTGATGAGACTGTGCCTGGAATATTGTGGGAAGTTTTGTCACTAAACGATAAGGAGGATATGAGAAAGTTAGAGAGGGTGCAGATAAGAGTAGAAACAAAGAACTGTAGATGCTGGTAAATACACAAATTATGGATGACTTGAGGTACAAGAATAGTCTGGGACTTTTTCCCTGGAGCAAAGGAGCATGAGGGGTGACTTTATAGAGGTTTATAAAACCATGAGGGATGTAGATAAAATGGATCGTGAAATTACTTTTCCCCAGGTCGGAGAGTCCAAAACTGGAGGGCATTGATTAAGATGAGAGGGGTAGGATTTAAAGGGGATCTGAGAGGCAACTATTTCACACACAGAAGGTGGTATGTATATGGAATGAGCTGCAAGAGGAAGTAGTAGACGTGGGTATAATTGCAATGTTTAGAAAACCTTTGGACAGGTACATGGATAGGAACAGTTAAGAGGGATATGGGCCAAATGTAAGGTAGCCAGCTCAGGTATGGCTTGGAGAACTTGGGCCAAACATTCTGTTTAGATTTAGAGTCATACTGTGGAAACGGGCCCTTTGGCCCAACTTGCCCACGCCGACCAACATGTCCCACCTACACTAATCCCACTTGCCTTTGTTTGGCTTATATCCCTCTAAATCTATCCTAGCCATGTACCTGTCTAATTGCTTCTTACACATTGCGATAGTCATTGCCTCAACTACCTTCTCCAGCAGCTCAATCCATACAGCCACAAGCCTCCGTGTGAAAAAGGACCCCTCAGATTCTTATAAAATCTTCCCCCCTTCACCTTAAACCTATGGCCTCTGTTTCTTGATTCACCAACTCTGGGCAAGATACACTCTGCATACACACGATCTATTTCTCTCATGATTTTTATACACCTCTATAAGATCACCCCTCATCCTCCTGCACTCCAAGGAATAGAATCTGCACCTGCTCATCTTCTTTCTCTAGCTCAGACCCTCAAGTCCTGGCTATATCGTCGTAAATCTTCTCTGCACCCTTTCCAATTTAACAATGTATTTTCTATAATATGGTGCCCAGAACTGAACACAATACTCTAAATAAATGTGGTATTTAGGTTCTGTATGAATACTGTAAGGAGTGATGTGACTATTTAACAGGATTATAAATAAAAACAAAACTCAAATTTATTTGGTTGGTAAAGGTCCAAAAATCTCTGATAGGAATAAATATGACAAGGTATAATTTCTTCAAAGTTGATTATGAGGCCTCAACAAACCTCCCATGTAATTACAAATTGTGTGCTGAATGAAATCAGATACACTGGATAATCTGTCCCTTTTACATTAAACAATTGATAAGGTGGCCATGGCCACTTTGATTGCTTTGACTCCTGAAAGACTGCAAGTTGCCAGCATGCCAAGATCTAAACATACTTTGCCAATTTCTTATATTAGCAGATAAAAAAAAACCTATTGTGACTGCTATGTATCATGTTATTTGGGAGCTGAACTTTACATGTGTATTTTCTAACATTGGTATTGCGCTCGGCATTGATAATTGGGTACAAAATGACTATTAACTTTCCTCATTTGTTCATGCTTCATAATTTAAACAGAGCCTAACCCCCTTGAAATAACTGGGCCTCAAAGGTAGCCGCACACATTACAAAGGCACACAATTACTCAATTCCTACAGTTATGTGTCATGTTTCAAGTGTGCCTATTTACTGACACAGATGTATTTGGCTGTTTTAATGTTGTGTTTGCAGAAAGTACAAATTAGTTTCACAACTGGAATTTGAATTACACAAGTGATTTCAGAGGATTATTCAGTGTCAGACTAGCATTTACACTTAAAGCGTAGATTTTGATTTCACGTCAACTTTTTGTATAATTTTATCTCTTTACTTGAATCCTTGGACATCATCATTCCTCAATTAACTGATAGACGGTCAGGCAAGGAGATCTGCTTGAAGACTTCAGATCTCTTGCCAGAGTGGAATATATACTAACTTAAACCTGACTCTGTGCTCGTACTCAGAAGTTTAAATTCAGTGACTGGGGTCTTTGTACCATGTTAAAAAAAACATTTTTTTGTGACCCTAAAAGTATGTAGCACATTCCACAGATGTCTATAGCTCAGATAGTTTGGTAATCATTTGCTCACAAGAAACAGTGCTAGGTTTTTTCTCCAGACTAGAGAAACTCCCATCAGAATGATGTCTTTAATGACATATCCTACTGATCATTATTTCTCTTTATTGTCAACCCCTTTCCATGTGGCTGCGCCTGCAGTCTGAAATAAGAAATTTGTTGAGAATCCCTGATGTTGACATCATTGGACACATGAAGAAAACAATGCGGTTAATGATTCCTTCTTACATTTTGTTGGAAATTATTATGTACTTTATAGGAAATCAGCAGTATCCGAGCACATATGCCTTTGATTTAGGAGAAATAAATCCTCAGATAACCATTTCCACAAGTTACTCCCCTATGACAAGGATCAGTCATTTTTTCCATCTTAAAAGAAACACCAAAATACCATTGCTTTGCAATTAAAATTTTGATTCAAATTTAATTAAAAAATATTTTTCATCCTTCATCTGCTGGAGTAATAATTTTGAAACCCCTCCCTTTTTATTTGCTCCTCTTCAGTCCCTTAATACTTACTCATCTTGTTTCTTTTATATATCTATGTGTTTACATTTTCTTTTTTTTTAAACAATCACTGCCTATTTGTAACTTGTTCATTGAATTACATGGGATTTCGCATTCCTCCTCATCCATAAACTGCAGTTCAACAGATCCAAAGTCCCCAAACCTACTAATTAATCTTAGATAAACTGGAGTGATTTGAGACCCAGGCAAGGAATGTGGCACAGTGGGAGAGGCAGCAGAAAGCACTAGAAATGGAAAGGTCAGCAGCCGTTTCCTTTTACTAACACAATATAGAAGAAAAACTGAGAACAATAGCAGAAATATACAAAATAACTGTTCAATCGCAGTGCTGTATGCTGCTGGAATTCCAAGTATAGATTTCATCTTTTCTTAGTTTGTTTCTTAAATATCTTATGGAGATATTTTTCTCTATAAATATCTTATAAAGATTATTTTAAACAGATTATAAATAGTTTATAGAGATTATTTTAAACAGTGATAACATTCACCTGAACACAGCATTAATATTTACATGTTCTTTATAGAAAATTAGTTGATTACCTTCTCAGACTGATTCTTTACGTGCACTGAAGGCCGATTGCTAAAGCTGGTAGGTTTCCCAGTGGGATTATCTTCAGTGTTAATAGAAAGACCACTGCTTTCCCCAGAGCTAGTGGCTGGGTAAAGCAATCCAAAGACAGTTAGGTAAAAAACACGCTGCCAGAGTGAAATCCAAGCCATTTCCTCCCCTTCTCCTGACAGTCTTTTCTTCAGGTTATTGTCAGACTCTCTCTGGAGTCTGCTTGCTCCTCCTGTTTCGAGGCTATGGATGTTTTTCCTACCTCCTGCCTTCAATTGCCAGATGTACCACTTTAAGGCAGTCTTAACGATAGCCCTTGAAAAATGCTTTCACTTCCTTTCCCAGCTTCTGCTCTGCTTTTCCCCTAGAGGCTCCTCTTAAACAACACACAGCTGGGCAGCACTTGGAACAAATCCTGTCAGGAGAAAGATTTGTATTGCAGGAAAGTGCAGCAGTTCCCGTTCACCTTATCTCAAATTCACCAGGATACAGACGGAACCTACACACAGCTTTGGTTTCTTTCAAACGTGCAGCTCGCTCTCATATTTCCATCAACGTCCTCTGTCTCACGGTTTATTGCTCAAATCCAAAAAGCCAGGACTTTGCAAACAGTCCACAGTTCACTGCAACTTCCTGCCCCTATGCTTTCAGGCTTTGGCAGATTAATCTAAAATGTACAGTAGGCTCGGACGTGGAAAGGGTCACACGTACACGGAATAAGGGGGAAAGACCAATAGGATGCAGAACATGTTTTATAATACAGTTCTTCTGAAGTAAAGTTGCTCAATCAAGCAGTAATACTCTGAAGTTGTACTTCATGCACCGATTAAATAAATTACTAGTAAACGTTTTCCATAAACACACAGAGTACTTTGTGAAACGTGTGAACAGGAGCCTCAGTGTATGTAGAATGCCACTCACATGAAATAATATTTAGCTATATAGTATGTTGGACTTTTCCATGATTATTTTCAATTACAAGTATATGAGCTGTATTTCACAATACAGAAACAGATCAAATGACAGGGTAAATTAAATGAGATCTGGAGAGTTGTTTGCATTTGTGGAAGTCTGCTTCTCTAATTAAACCTTTAAACATGCCCGGCTAGCATTTTCAAGCTTCCACAAAGGCACAATAAAGTATTGCAGTGCGGGAGCTCAAGCACTTCAAATAAATTCCATCACACGAGAGGTGCAAGAAGCCAATGTAATCGTAAACACTTTGTGTAAAGAAAGGCCTCTCCTCCACAAGTTTCACCGTTGTGGTTTGAAAAGAGAGAGTCAAGCAAAGTGTAGAGTGTAACAATGGGGTAAAGAGACCCCAGGTGGCAGAAGTCGTGGGATGATCAAGCCTAGCATTGGATGGAGCATGAGCATCAGGGAATGGTGATCACAGGGAGCATCACGTCATGGGCATTGAGGTATTTTGTATTGGTCAACTCATTAGATATGAGAGGAAGACATAAGGTAGATGGGTAAGGTATTGGGATAAAAGGGAGACTGGGAAAGCATGCACTCACACTCTCAAACTGCAGGAATGCAAATTATTCTCTAAATATGAGGCCTCCATGGAATTGTTATGGGCTTGTCCCACTTACTCGACTTTTTTGGTGACTGTCGGCACCCGTCATAGGTTGTTGCAGGTTGCTGAAAATTTTCAACATGTTGAAAATTCAGCGGCGACCAGAACAAGGTACGACTCTTTGGTCAACTGCTCACGATCATACAGGCTACACATGTTGCCGGGGTGTCGTCTCTATGGTCGTGAGTAGTCTCCTCAGTCGCCCAAAGAGTCGTAGCATCTTTCTGGTCACCGCTAGATTTTCAACATGTTGAACATTTTTGGCGACCTGCAGCGACCTATGACGGGTGCCAGCAGTCGCCGTAAAAGTCACGTAAGTGGGACAGGCCCATTATGTAGTTTTTATTTAGAGCTGTGTTTCACCCTCGTGACAAATGTTCTCTGACCAGCATGCAATACATGTCGAAAAAGGGCGGGGGGGGGGGGGGGGGGGGGGGGGGGGGGGGGGGGGGGGGGGGGGGGGGGGGGGGGGGGGGGGGGGGGGGGGGGGGGGGGGGGGGGGGGGGGGGGGGGGGGGGGGGGGGGGGGGGGGGGGGGGGGGGGGGGTGGCTCATTGAAACTTACCGAATAGTGAAAGGCCTGGATAGAGTGGATGTTGAGAGCATGTTTCCAGTAGTGGGAGAGTCCAGGACAAGAGGTCATGCACTCAGAATAAAAGGATGTACCTTAAAGGACCTGTCCCACGAGCATGTGACCTGCATGCAGCAAGCGCGACCTAACGGGCTGGTCCCACCAACATGCGCAACCTAAGGGGCCGGTCCCACCAGCATGCGCCTGCATGCGGCAAGCGCGACCAAACCAGAAACGGGAGCCGCGCGGAGGTCGAGTGAGTGACACGGCGTTGAGGCGGCTGCGGGCCGGCAGGCCGTTGCTGCGCGGAATTTTTAAACACTGTCAGTTTTTTGGAGCCCCGCGCGATGTCGGGACCAGCTCCGCATAACTCCATACGGCTCCGGCGATCGAAATGGGACCGGCCCCGTGAGGCCAGACGGCTCAAGCGACCACGTTAGGTCACGCCTGCCACATGCAGGCGCATGCTTGTGGGACAGGCCTTTTAGAAAGAAGATGCAGAGGAATTTCTTTAGTCAGAGGGTAGTGAATCTGTGGAATTATTTGCCACAGAAGGCTGTAGAATCCAAGTCAATGGATATTTTTAAGGAGGAGATTGATAGATTCATGATTTGTATGGGTGTCAGGGGTTACGGGGAGGCGGCAGGAGAATGGGGTTGAGAGGGAAGGATAGATCAGCCATGATTGAATGGTAGAGTAGACTTGATGGGCCAAAGGGCCTAATTCTGCTGCTATAACTTATGGACTTCTGAACAACAGATGCTGAAATCTTGAGCGAAACACACAGTGCTAGAGTAAATCAACTGGGTCAGGCAGCATCTGTGGAGGGAATGGATAGGATGTTTCAGGTTGGGATCCTTCTTCAGACTAGAGTGAATAGAAAGGTGACTTTCCAAGTTAGGACCCATCTTCAGACGTCAGAATCTGAAGAAAATCCCTGACTCGAAATGTTGCCTGATCTTTTCCTCCACAAATGTTGCCTGATCTTTTCCTCCACAAATGTGCCAACTCAGAGTGGCTATAGTCTCAATGCTGAGGGCGTTGGTCTTAGAAAATACACTGACATATGTTCTGTAGTGTAAGCAGCTGATGTGGTTATGGAGAGCTACAAACTACAATTAACATATTGCCACATCTACAACTTATGTAGTGAAGAGCAGAGTTCATAAGCTCAGTTTAAATTCCATCAAAACCTTCTTCATAATTTGCTACATGGATTTTCCAATAGAAAAGCCTTTTACATGTCACATGTCTGGATATCCCTATAAACTTAGTCAGAGTCTTACAGAGTGGAAACAGACCCTTCAGCCAAACTTGCCCACACCGGCCAACATATCCCATCTATGCTAGTCCCGCCTGCCAGCGTTTGGCCCATATCCCTCTAAACTCGTCCTACCGTGTACCTGTCTAAATGTTTCTTAAACATTGTGATAGTCCCTGCCTCAATTACTTCCTCTCTCATCCCGTTCCATACACCCACCACCCTTTGCGTTAAAAAATTACCCCTCAGATTCCTATTAAATCTTCCCCCCTCACCTTAAACCTATGTCCTCTGGTTTTTAATTCCCCAAATTTGGGAAAGAGACTCTGTGCATCTTCTCGATCTATTCCTCTCATGATTTTATACACCTCTATAAGATCACCTCTCATCCTCCTGCACTCCAAGGAGTCCAATCCTGCTCAACCTCTTCCTGTAGCTCAGGCCGTAGAGTTCTGGTGACATCATCGTAAATCTTCTCTGCACCCTTTCCAGCTTGACAACACCTTTCCTACTACATGGTGCCCAGAACTGAACACAATACTTATGTCTTACACAACTGCGACATGACCTCCCAACCTCTGTACTCAATGCTCTGATTGATGAAGGCTAACATGCCAAAAGCCTTTTTGACCACCCTAATTTCTCCTATCTATGTACCTGTCCATGTTACTTTTCATTTTTTTTATACAGAGGTGGGTTTATGGAACGAGCTGTCAGTGGAAGCAATTGAGGCAGGTACCAAAACAACATTTAAAAGACGTTTGGACAGGTACAAGAATTGGAAAGGGTTAGAAGAATATGGGTGAAACGCAGGCAGGTGGGACGTGTAGATGGGGCATCTTGGTTGTCAGGAGAAAATTGGGCCAAAGAGCATGATTCCATGCTTTTTGACTCTCAATTCTGTTATGGTATGTGTATCAACTATTTCCTCTGGCAGCTCATTTCATTTACCAATCAGTTGCTCCACAGGTTGCTATTAATTATTTTCCTTCACACATTCAACCCATGTCCTCTGGTTCTTGATTCCCAAAACCTGGGTAAAAGACTGTGCTTTAACTGTATCTATTGATGCAGTAGGTGTGCATCTGGAGTATTAATGACCAGATTTACTTGTTGACTCCTCAGTGTGGTGAATCTTCAGCAGCAGAATTGTACACCACCATAGTCTGCAACCACATTCCATCATTATGATTAAGGCAGGCGACCAACACTAAGTCAGCCTCTGTGATTATGGCAAATACAATCTTTCTTTCCCTGCCTTTCAACTAGTCTGCAATCTTCATCACAAAGCTGACCATATCACTCGGTAGAAGAAGGGTCGCAACCCAAAACGTCACCCAATTTTTTCTCTCCAAAGATGCTGCCTGTCCCACTGAGTTACTTCAGCTTTTTGTGTCTATCTTCACTTTGTACTAAATCCCATCTATGGTTACACAGCTGGATGAACTTCACTTGCCTGTCTCTTTTTTTAAAATGTCTGATTGTTACCAGTGAATCATCAATAATAGTTTTCCTTCCCACACCCACACTGTTCCTCTGGTGTTCCCCAAGGAGCCATCCTTATCGCCCTTTCTCTATCTCATTTATGTGTTGCCCCTAAGCAAAGTCTGTTAAAAGCATTGGCCTGAGAATTCATCTTCACCATATTTTAAACATTTGAAGTTAATATTTTACTCAAAAATGTATTTTTTAAAACATGAGGTTCATCAGCACTGGTTGAGCTCCCTACTGTACTGACTGTTTCACAGATAGTGAAAATTCCTGGTCAAATGTATTAAACAATGTGTTGAGAGCTTATCAGTGATCTTATCAGAGTTTATCCTTTAATGGCATGAGCACATAAAATCGCAAACCTATTCTATAATCACTACTCTTTATATCACCATGACAACACTGGGATTCTTGAGGGCAGTGAGTGGTTCTCTTTAGTTTATGAATAGGGATTTCTATAAGCTAGTGGGCAACATCAGCTGCGGAAGAGATGTTTCTTCATCATCAGGCTGCAGGGAATAAGTTTCCCAACATCATTAAAAAAAAATAAGAGACAGGATAATGGTTCAGGATGAAGGACAAATGATATCAGGACTGTTGGTAGCCCCAATAAAGAACTTGTAGCGCTGCAGCTAGTTGAGCCTGGTGCTCCTGCCAGTAAGATGCCAGGGATGTATCTCTCTCAAAACACAGGGACACAGGCCATGAATGCTTCTAGCTTGTGGCACCAGCAAAGTAGATATTGTCGTCATGCCCACTGCTATGGGATGATGGAGTAGCCGCTGACATTGAGTGTGGTTGGGATCACCCAGCTTTGACAAAAGACAAATGAGAACTGCAAAAATCCAGAGGCCAGGAGGTTGAGAGTGAAGGTGGCCTGTTCTTGTGGTAGTCTGTAATATCTGAGAGAAGCATTTTGCAATCCCATTTCATCCAAAAAGATGAATATTAGGTCTGGTCAATTGGCTGTTGAAGGTCAGTTCTAGTTTTAGGTAGAAAAGAGAGTAGTTAAGGCTCAGTATTTTCTGTACAGTGTGCAGGCTAATCTGCAAATATGTAGAAAGGTAAATAGCAGCCAGGCTATGAATGCAGGTTTCATGTAATTGGACTTTTAAATAATGTTACCATTTAGTCATCGGCATTAGTGAGTTGATTATTCTGTCATCATTTAGATCAACAAAGCACAAAATTCAACAAAAATGTAAAAAAATGCACTGAGGTTTCAAACGGTCTGTTTCAGTTTCGACAATTGTCATGAAGGAAAAGAGTTTGTGGCCAGACTGAATACAATTGGCTTCAGTCTGCTGAAAATTTGGAAACTGCTGCTCATTCAGTGCCGGATAGGACAGGCAGTCTGACAATTTAAAGACGGCATTCTGGTACAGAGAGGTGATGTAAGGTAGCACTAGCAATCTTCACCCTAGATGGAAAAACTGACACTACATGCCAAAACTATACAGAGAATACTGAACCTTCAAACTTCCCCCAAAAATTATTGTGCAGTTAAAAATGACTTTAACCAATTTTGCCCAGGTTTATAGGTTTGTGTAAACTAGTCTAACAATAAACTATCTTTATAGTGCTGTAGTTTTGTACATTTTTGGACATATTTCTCCGATATCCAGTTTTTGTTTCACTTTTTTCCCCCTCCAATGGAAATATCCAAGGTCCAAAATGGAAAATAAATATAAAACTACAAAGCAGATGTCAAGAGTTGTTAATCTCAATTAATTTCCATGAATTTAGAAAGTTAACTCTTTGACTGGAATAGTTTTCCTGCTTTTTTTCAAAGCCATTTGAAAAACTGGAGAACATATTTGAAAAGTTTGCATCTCATGAAGTTTTCAATGCTGAGTAAATTAGTTTAAATCAAACATTTTTTAAAGAGAATCTGATGTGACTGTGTGAGAGGGGGAGGGGGGGGGAATGAAAACTTTATCACCCTTTCTTTCATCTTCAGAAATGCAATGCAGCTTGGCAGCAAGTGTAAAGGAAATTAATTGTTTTTTTTGTATCATCCTGATTTTAAGGGGTTGCTGTAAGATTCCACCAGGGCAGAGTGCAAGGTTCACTAAATACAATTGATGATTTTCACGGTCCATAAAATGAAAAATGCAGGCTGATGATTGCATAGTTCATACAATCAAATAATGAAGTAGTCCATACCCATATGCATGAAGACCTTAACAAAAATTCAGGCTTGGCTGATAATTGGCAAACGTAACACATATTTGTGCCAGGAAATTCCTGGGAGACTGGAAAGGTAACTATAGGACTACGTCAGACACTGAATATTTTGCAGCAAATGTTTCTTCCTCCCATCCACGTTCCTCACCTTAATTGTCATCCAACAAAATCTTCAAAACCGTTCATGCATCAACAAGATAAAAGGCAGGAGTGTGATTGAATATTCTTTACTTACCTTGAATGCAACAACAGATAAAGCTGCCCCAATCCACCACCTAGCATTACAGCCAAGGCATTATGTATGCTGTGCGTCCCATTGATAAAAATTACTGGAATCCTCTGAAATGTAATCAACAGTACTTCCCGGCTTTACAACTTCATCCATTTACCGGATAATGGAAGCAAATTGATAGAACAATACCATATACAATACCATCTACAATACCATCTACAGTTCCTCATCAATGTGACATGGAGCTTTATCACTGATCCTTCCTCACCAATCCTGGTGTTCATCGTCTACCAGATCGGGATGCAGCAATTTATAAAAACATTCTTGAGATCCAGCATCAAAACCAATAATGAACAATAAATGCCATTTTAACATCCAATTCATGCACAAATTGAAAGAAAACATTTTGCTTCAAGGCAATTGTTAGGATTGGTCCTATTGCATGTTTTTTTTAATATATTTAACAATTTTTACATTACATATTTGAAGGTGGATAGGAATGAATGCAATTTGAACATTTAAGTATAAGACAAATAGTTTTGGATGTTAAATAGCAGTTGAGTTCAATACAATTGTAATATTGTTGACTGTAATATCACAGCTTGTTAAAAGTGACCTCAGTTACCTAGTAACAGTTATTATTTTACTGTGTTTTTGATTATTTATTATGTGTGTTATTGCATTTAATGACTTGTTAAGCTGCAGCAGGAGAGGTGTTTATTGTTCCATTGAAGGTACATTAGGCAATTAAACATTCTTGACGTTCAAATCTGTATGATTGATAAAGATCATAAGATCACGTGACAGGATCAGAATTAGGCCATTCGGCCCATCAAATCTGTGCCATTCAATCATGGCTGATCTATCTCTCCCTCCTAACCCCATTTTCCTGTCTTCTCCCCATAACCTCTGACACATGTACTAATCAAGAATGTATCTATCTCTGCCTTAAAAATATCCACTGACTTGCCCTCCACAGCCAGAAGGCTGTGACAAAAGCAAATGAGGGGATAAAGGCAAATTAACTTCCCACAAAATAATATAATTACAATCCTGTTCATTATTAATCAAATTTCTTTACCATTATTTGACCAAAAAAGTTTTAAGAGGTTAATATTTTCAATAATATACTGTAGATGAAAATGTAAAATGCCTGCAATAACACATGTTGAATCTTGCACAGGGTGCCTTTTCAACAGCGTGCCAAAAGAGCTTCCTAGCACATTCAGAAACTGCATGACTTTGTGTGAAGGGATGTTAATGTAACTAACCAGTTTATTTTAACAAAACAAACAGATTTTGAAACTAGTGGTTAGGAAATTAACAGGGCTTGAAGCGGGTGTAAAACTTTAGTCTGATCAAGTGATGGGAGGATGCTGCAAAAATAAGAAAAAATACCCATTCACACAGGACACAAGCAATCCTGATAAAATGTTAAAAATTGAAAGATCTTCTTGTTCTGTTGGATTGACACCAAGGTCCAAATTAAATAGAATGGAAATGAATGACGAAGTGAATTAAGTCATTTACTGTGGAATTTGTGGCACAACAGTACAGTACTGAGTCTTGTTTCATATTTCCCATTGAATGTTCCCACTGTTCATTTTCTTTTAAAAAGGCCTACATTTTCCTATATTTTGTGACTGGATGTCCAAGAAGGTTTGTGGTCCAGGCTTTGGTTATTTTTATGATTATTCATTATCATTCAAATCTTGGTGAACAAGAGCTGTCCAATCCATTTTCCTTATATTGAAAATATAGCTTCCTTCGAAGGAGACCATTCCACCCATCAAGTCTATGCCAATTTATTTTGCTCTAATCTATTCACTCCTCCATGGTCTTTAATTGTGTTTCCCTCTTTTTTTTACCATTCATCTGAACTAATGGTAATTTACAGCAGCCAACCAACTTACATGTTATTGGAATGTGGGATTAAACCAAAGCACCCGAGGGAAAAAGTCAAGAGAGACCATGCAAACTCCACACAAACAGCTTCAGAGATCAGAATCGAACCAGCGGCTGTGAGGCCTCAACTTTAATTCTACTTATATGAAAAAATTACACTTCTACTTCATCCTTTTTTTCTACTCCCATCTTCTCATTCCCCTTTGTCTATTCAAACTCCACAGATACAGCACCAGAAGTGATGAATGAACCTGGGTCTCTGTCATCCTAAGCTGTCCTTTGGAATCAGCTAAAACCTGCTTCCCCACCACTTAATGTGGACTGTTGTCAAGGTGAAATCCAACAACTCTGTCACAGGTGGGGCAGTGAATATTTGAATGGGTGGAAAGAGGTAATTTTCAAGGTGATGCGTTCCTTCCACAGTTTATTCTGGGCTTTGATATGACCTTAACACCAGGGCTCCAGGTCCTTTTTGTTTCTTTTAGCATTCTTGGACCAGAGAGTCTCACGAATGAATGGGGAAATGTGGATCATTTCCTCTGTCCACCTGTCCATCTCTTACTATGATGGTAAATACAGTAGAATACTTTTTTAGGAGTCTGGTTCAGACTTCTTCTGCACTTCAGAAGCAATAAGTGTTTCTTTGACCCTAGTGCTGGTTAATACAGACCTGGGATAGGACACTGATGTTCATGTGTTCATCCTACCAGTGATTTGGAAGGCTTAGCATGGATAGTGCTGATGCTGTCACTCCTGGGCTCTGAGACGCCTGCTCTAAATAGTCTGTATCTCCAAACATTTTGAACTTAAACATTGGAATAAAGAAAGTAACTCCAGGAATTGACCTGTCCAGAAATTACATTCTACCTTGTTTTCTTAGATCTCTATAACTTTGTTGGCCAGAATTTATTTACATAGGTCCAAGATGGCACTCAAGCCAGTCGACTCTTTGTGTGCTAGACACAGAAATGCATTACAATCATTCGTCATTTTAATCTCTTTTCTTACTTTAACTATGCTCTACTTAATCTCCTCACAGATCTATCGATTCTCCAATTCCCTGGACCAGTTGTCTACCGCAATGACTCCTGGCACCACGAGGACCTGACCAGCGAGGCCTACGTGGACTTCATCTTACACTAAACGTTATTCTCATTATTCCCTTTCTCATGGATCTGAGGATGGCTTGAATGTAATCATGTATTGTCTTTCCTCTGACCGATTAGCACACAACCAAAGACATACAAGTTTGTAGGCTAATTGGCTTGGTAACACTGTAAATTGTCCCTATTGATCGCATTAACGTATGGGAATCGTGGGTCAGTGTGGACTTGGTGGGCTGATGGGCCTGTTTCCGCACTGTATCTCTAAATTAAACAAAAAGCTTTTCACTGTACCTCGGTACACATGACAATAAACTGAACTCAAACTCAAACATAGAATAGCACAACACAAGGACCGACACTTTTGCCCAAAAAAATCAGCATTCTTATAAAAAGATACACATTAAGAAATGCAGAATACATTAAACAACCCAAAATCATGAAGGGTTTAAGGGATTAAGGGAAATGGTAGTCAAAGTCTTTTCTTCAAACAAATTCTCATGCAATATTGGCATTATTCATTTTGTTCCAAATATGCTTGTGTACAATGTTTATCCATTTCAATCTCAATTTTAGAACACGGCAGCATTCAAACAGGTTATGCTGATTGTATTCAAATGTTTCCATTTTATTGAGCATTTCTTAAAGATCAAGTTTCTGCCAGCAACCATTTTATGTGGTATTTAGGGTCAAGGATTAAAAATAATCTATAAATCCAATGTCCTTGAATTATGCCTTGTTGCATTTATGGAATGCTGTAAAACAAACCTGCCTCTTACACACAAAAGGTCTTCCTTGCAGTTTCAAAAGTGAGAAAACAACTGCAATTCAAAATGTTATGGGTGGTAACTTCTTTTAAAAGATAAAAAAAGTTTCGAAATTTTCGGAGTTATACTTTATAACGGGAGTGCCTTGTAATTATGGGCGACAGGGTGGTGCAGCAGTAGAGTTGCTGCCTTGCAGCTCCATGCACTCGGGTTTGACCCTGACCACAGGTGCCGTCTGGATGGAGTTTACGTCTTCCCTGTGACCGCGTGGGATTTCTCCGAGATTCCGGTTTCCTCCCACACTCCAAAGACGTACAGGTTTGTGGGTCAATTGGCTTTGGTAAAATTGTAAATTGTTCCTGGTGTGTAGGATAGTGCTAGTGAGCAGGGATCGTTGGTCGGCACGGACTCGGTGGGCCTCTTTCTGCACTATATCTCTAAAACCAAAAACACTAAAAGCTAAAAAGGTAAAAACTAAAAACCTTCATATAACAAGTAAAATAGTTGTCAATCAAATCTTTAAAAAACGGAAAGTCTGCAGGCCCCGATGGTCTAAATTCTGAATTTTATTAAAAAAATTATGATTTGCTTTCCCCACGCCTACAGACAATGTACAAATACGCTTATACTCAACAGAAACTCCCAGAAACTCTAAATGAATCTACAATCATACTCATACCAAAAACGGACAAGGATCTTGAAGACCCAGGTTCATACAGAGCTATAGCCCTCTTAAATACTGATCAGAAAATATTAACTAAAATTTTATCTAATAGATTGAGCTTAGTGATCAGCAAATTAATACATCCCGACCAAACAGGGTTTATCCCCAAACGGTATTCATTTTATAATCTGAGAAGATTATTTAATATTATATACTCCAATAGAATCCCTAATGCAGATCTAGCAATTATCTCGTTAGATGCTGAAAAAGCATTTGACCAGGTAGAATGGCCATATTTATTTTCGGTGATGGAAAAATTTCAACTAGGAGAGAAGTACTGTACATGGGTTAAATTGTTATATTCTAATCCAACAGCTAGAATATTAACAAACAAAATGTTATCAACTAAATTTAATCTCTCTAGAGGCTGTAGACAAGGATGTTCACTATCCCCACTATTATTTGCTCTTGCAATCGAACCCCTAGCAGAAAGCGTTAGAAACCATCCAGGAATATTTGGATACAATACTAGAGACACAAGGAATAAAATCTCCTTATATGCAGATGATGTACTAATATATATTACAAAGTTAGAAACTAGTATTCCAAACCTATTAAATCTAATAACTCAATTTGGTCAGTTTTCGGGATATAGAATTAATTGGAATAAAAGCGAAATCATGCCAATAACAAAATTCAATTTACATACAATACAACAATCCCCTTTTAAAATAGTTAAAGATAAATTTAAATACTTAGGAATCTATGTAACTAAGACATATACCTCTTTATTTAAACTAAATTTCCCACCCTTACTGAATAAACTACATAAGAATATTCAATACTGGAAAACACTCCCCATTTCTATGCTTGGGAGAATTAATGCTATAAAAATGATTTTTTTACCGCAACTACTGTACCTACTTCAATTAATTCCGATATATATCCCAAAAACTTTTTTCAAAAAAGTCGACTCCATTGTTACAAGTTTTGTCTGGGATTATAAGAATCATAGAATAAGTAAAAAACATTTATGTAAGTCAAAGATAAATGGAGGTTTGGCTTTGCCAAATTTCTTATTTTATTTTTGGGCAGTCCATATTAAAAACATGAATTTCTGGCTGGAAGAAATGGATCAACAACCAGATTGGTTAATGATGGAAAAGGAAGACTGTCTACCTTTTGAAATTGGACCGATCATATTTGCCCCCACAAAACTGCACAAAAAAACCTATAAAGAAAACCCCATAATACATAGTGGAATACGAATTTGGAAAAAAATAAAAAAAGATTTAAAATTGAATAATATACCACTATGCCTTCCCATTGTAAATAATCCTTTATTCAAATCATCCTTTATGGACAAAGGTTTCACACAATGGAAAAATTATGGAATCAAAAATATAGGACATCTTTATGGGAAAGGCACTTTTCTTTCATTTCAAGAGTTACAACAGAATTATGGACTGCACTCAAATAATTTCTTCAGATATCTACAAATTAGAGATTATGTTAAATCTAATACACAAGTCTACAGGAGTAGGGAATCAGAAATTCTTGATGAATGTTTGAACAAGCATCCTAATACTGAAAAACTAATAGCTTATATTTATAACACCCTACTAAACAACGAGGTACCACCGTCCGAACCATATAGATACAAATGGGAAAATGAAATAGGTCACCCTATAACGAAAGATATGTGGGACGAAAGTTTACAACAAATACATCAATGTTCATTAAATGCCAGACATACTTTAATACAATTCAAGGTCTTACATAGACTACACTACTCTAAAATAAAACTAAATAGAATCTTCCCACAAATCTCTCCTATTTGTGATAAATGTCTACATCTAGAGGCTAATTTAACACATACGTTTGCAAACTGTATAAAACTTAAACATTTCTGGACTGATATTTTTGAAATAACTTCAGAAGTTATTAATACAAAACTGGACCCAGACACAAAATTAATAATACTTGGAATATCAGAACAAAGTTTAACACTCACAACAAACCAAAGAAATTTCCTCGACTACAGTATAATAATCGGGAAAAAATTAATATTAAAATTTTGGAAAGGCCCTACAACCCCCACAATTAAAATGTGGATTACGGAAATGTCGGAGACCCTATACTTAGAAAGAATTAGACTTGTCTTAATGGACAAACAAGATCTTTTCGATAAAATCTGGGCTCCATTCATTAACTATCTGAAGGGATAGATTGGCACAGCACGAGGACCCAACTGAAACTTGAACTCAGGATCAGATGAAAAGCTATACTTTATAATCTACGAACCTATCTCCATTGACGTATTACAGGTAATCCATTCCACCTCCTTTGTTTTTCTGTGTATTTTTTTGTTTTGTTTTTTTATTTGTAACTTTCTACCCTCTGTTTCTCTCTTTTTCTATAAAAAAATAAAAACACTAGAAGCAGAAGTAATTGATAATTGAAAATTTTAATAATGTATGACTGATGTATATGAAAAGTCTTTTTACTATAATATGTCTACTTCTAATAAAAATATTAAATAAAACAAAAAAACAAGTAAAATAGTTGTAGAAGCAAGTGCTCTTTTTAAAATATGAAATTGCTAGTAAGGCCAAAGACACTAAATACCCAATGGAAAAATCATAGCATGTTTAACTTCTGGCTTGATATAACCTCGCAGCATAGTTTCAGATTTAGCACAGCTCTGCCTGCAGTAAGTGTATCTTTGATCGTTCCATCAAACAATTTTTATCTCCAGTTTTACCCATTATTGTTTCAGAAATAGATTAGCAATGGACAGTAATTGTTCTGTAAAGCATGGGCTGCGGAACCGGGGTGGGGGTGGGGGGGGCTACTGTATGGGGTGATCGCTGGTCGGCGCAGACTCGGTGGGCTGAAGGGCCTGTTGCCGCACTACATCTTTAAAGTCTAAAAGGCTGTAGTCTAAAGACCAAAGCGGGCCGGACTGGTATGTGTACCAATTGTAAAGCTGGTTTAATTCAAAAGTAAACTAAAATGCTGGAATAACTCACTCTACATGAAGGGTCTCGACCTGAAACATTACCAGCTGACTTCTCTCCAGAGATGCTGCATGTCCCGCTGAGTTACTCCAGCATTTTGTGTCTACCGGAGTAATGTGTATCTGGGAGATATTATAGGGAGGGTTCGATCAGACAAAAGTTCTGCTGGATGCTGACCTCTGCAGCCATCTAATTGCTGCACGAACAGCAGCTTCTAGTTCACAGTGGTCATCCATTGACATTCCGGACTGCAGCCGTCACCGCTCTCCACATACCCCCTGATCCCCTTAGCCACAAGGGGCCACATCTAACTCCCTCTTAAATATAGCCAATGAACTGGCCTCAACTACCCTCTGTGGCAGAGAGTTCCAGAGATTCAGCGCATGGGGGAAATCTTGGGGGGGGGGGGGGGGGGGGGGGGGGGGGGGGGGGGGGGGGGGGGGGGAACCTGTCCACCCATGTTTTGAGAGGTGGGGGACAATCCCCCCCCTCAATGTTTTGTGAAACATGTTGCAGCAAAACCAAAGCCTTCGAAGTCGGGTTGCAACCGCTACGCCACCACAGCCTCCGAAGTCTGCCATCTCCATGATGGTAGTCCATAGGCTCTGCGACCGAAGCCCTCAAGGTCGATTCCAGCAGCCCGGGACTAGTTGCAGTTTCCAGGTCGGCTCGCCTGCCCTTGGACTGGCTGTAGCGCCCAGGTCGGCTTGCTTGCCCCAGGTCTGGCTGTAGCGCCCAGGTCTCCTGCATGCCAGATGATTTCAGGTTACGGGCCAGATCCGGCCCGTGGGCCGTAGGTTGTTGATCTCTGTCCTAGATGTCAGGCCTCATTGTGACCCCCCCATGTTTTAAAAGCAATTTACGCCCCTGCTGAAAGCAGCAATTCATTCACTCAAACGTTTGTTTTTCTTTTGCATCGCCGACAATCCAAAAAAGATTGAGAAAACCAAGAATAACTCATGGTTTGGGATGTGCGACATATTCCCGCTTGAGGAGCTGCCATAAATTGGCAATGAGCAAGATATCGATGCAATCATTAGTGATCAACCGATTGCCATTGGGCTGGCAAGGCCACTGTTTGGTGTTTAAATGTTTATTGTACATGATTGCTTCACATTGAGGATTAGGAGACCTGTTCACAGTCACTCAGATCCTTCAGATATGGAGCATCCTGCCCATCCATGTCCCAGAGCCAGAGCCCTGGTCGCCAACACACTCTATCAGCCAGATACCTGCCCTACAGATCGGGAGCGATTCTCAACCGCCCCCGAGCGTTGCCGACTGCCTCTCCCCTCTATCCCAGACTGGGATCCACGATGCCGGCCACACTCTTGACGCCAGACACCTGACCACAGCTCCAGACATCGTGCCGGCACCAGACCCCCTTGTCGGCAAGGCGAGACGTTTGGTGACCCTCGCGGCCATGGGGCTGCGAAGGCTGGATACACACTTGTTGGCTGCGAATATGCACAAGGGATGCTGGGTGAGATCAGGGCAACACACACACACACACACACACACACACACACACACACACACACACACACACACACACACACACACACACACACACACACACACACACACACACACACACACACACACAGACACACACACACACACACACACACACACACACACACACACACACACACACACACACACACACACACACACACACACACACACACACACACACACACACACACACAGCCAGTGATTAGTGATCGCTCAGCCCCCCACTTTCAAAAACGCTCTGTGGCCCCTGTAAAGGAAAAAGCAGCAACTTTGGTGATGGAGTGTAAACTGCAATACAGCATAAATACAAGTTATGAAAATGCAATCCATTTTGTAATACTGTATTATCCAATTCAATAAATTATGCACTGTTGAATTGATGGAATTTGTGGGAACAAAATAATTGGAATGAACTTAACCTTTGAAATGTTTCAAATTTACCAATCGGTAAATCGGCATTTAAAATATTTTATAACTGATGCACTGTGATCTCTTCAGCCTGTCAAGAATGGTTTAGCACAGATTGTCCCTTAGACAGATAGCTCTTAATCAAGATCAACTACACCCATGTAAAAAAAGAGGGAAACGGAACCAAGCTGGGTTCATCTTCCATGGCACGATAATATCATCTGTTTGGAATGCTTAATAGTCCTTTAAGTGGAATAATCAATTTGGTGACCACCAGCTACAAATAAGGGACTCTATTGTTAGATACTGAAGTTCATGAGGCTTGACATTGTTTAAGAGCACACAAGTTCACTGCAGTAATTAGGTACAAGATTTCTTTTTAAATTTAATCATGCTCAGATTTGACAAATACCTGAAATAGTTGCAGTGTTCAGATTTTCCTCTTGCGATTTGCCATTGTACATTTTGATTGAACTGTTGTTTACTTAATAAATATTAAATTGACCAAGCATAATGGCATCTATATTTTCAAACTAAACAAAATGCAGCCAAGATATTTCAGTGCAGTCTTGCTACATTTTTAAAAAATAAAGTGTTTTTTTTTATGTGTACTCCATTAAGGTTGTAACCAGAGGCCAAATCAATGTAACTTTCCAATATCAAGTAGTTTTGAAAGTGTGCAACATGGTTTCTTTTATGTTGTTGCTTGAAGATGGTCTCTTTTGAAATTATCTGTGAATACTGGTCCATGTTAAATTGTTATTAAGCTATTACGGTGGTCAGAATTCAATTCGCACCCGGTCACCAGTTTAAGAAGATGGAATTAATCTTGCTGATCTAAATCAGTAACATGTTTTAATCTGATGGATTACCATAACTATCCTTGATTTTGGGCAAGTTACCAGAAGGTCAAAATGAAATGTGCAGTGTATCCATGCATATTCACTGCATATCCGTGTGCCGATCTAATAAGCTCTTAAATGCCACAATCGTGTTTGATGTCGCTACCACCTCTGGCTCTTTGTTCCAGCCACCCCCCACTCTGTGTGAAATAACTTGTTCCACGTGTTTTCTTTAAACCCTGCTCCTCTCACCTTAAAGCTATGCCATCTCGTCTTTGACATTACCACTCTGAGAAATAGTGTCTGACTGTGGACCATAAATCTGGGACCTGAGAATTCATGAACAAACTTGAACACACCCAAGATATATTGTGGCCCAACTGAAAGGAAATACTTTATACTTTAACCACAACTCATCACATGTGTATTAATTTAAAAAATGCATTCAATTTTGTAATGTATATAATGTAAACGGTGTTACCTGCCTCCAAGTAAAAGGGGGAGCAGTGTAATGTATATAATGTAATTAGCATATGTTATGTCTTGTGCGAGGGGACGCACGCACTAGAGGAGACTCATGGTGGCGTCCTACAATAAAGAAACTTGCTAGTTTACTCCTGTATCTGACAGTTCTTTTGAGTCAGTTCCAAGTACCCAAAATACTAGTCTGGGCTGTCTCCTGCATTTTCAGTTTTTTATATCTCATCCCTTTAGTCTTCAGTTCATTTTTACTCATTCTCAAGAGACTGAACAATGTGGCCAAGAATAGCTTCTTCCGACAACCAGCTTGAACACCAAACACTAACCTCAGCAATTATGAACTTCTACGGACTGTCCAGTCACATTAAGGACTTTGATTTTTGTAATAGTAATACATTAATTAATTTATAAAATTATTAAACAAATAAACACTATGGGGCACCGCACGATTGGCAGCCCCGCCAACAGTCTGTTTGTTTTTTCGTCTTTTTTTGTTTGGGGTCGGGAGTTTCTGACCTTGCCGGAGATGTGATTAATTTTCGGATCCCATTCTCCAGTCGCTTTGTGGCCTACCGTCGATGGAGCTTGAGGCCTCCTCGGACCGACTTTGGGATCCGATTTGTATGACAGACTTGACAAATGACATTCATCGAATGTTGCAAAACATACTTAGCTAATAAAGTATTATTGTGATTGTGATTATTATCCACACGTATTGCATTTATGGGCCTGTCAAGCTGATACAAATAAGAATTTAATTTTTCTGTTGAAGGCACATATAACAATTTAATATTCTTGGCTCTCGGAATGAAATCAAGCTAACAGAATCAAAGAATATGGGAAGAAGGCAGGAACAGGGTACTGATTCTGGATGATCAGCCATGATCATATTGAATGGCGGGGTGGCTGGAAGGGCTGAATAGCCTACTCCTGCACCTATTTTCTATGTTTCTATGTTTCTATGTTTCTCTCTTGAGACTGAGAACCAACTACTATCAGATTTTAATTTGTAGGATAGTCACTCATACTTTCAAACCACTTCAACGGTCAAATTGTTACTTGTTCCTGTATTGCTTTGGCAACCTGGTTATGGTTCAGACAAGTGTTCATTGTGAAGTTTGAATGCGATCGCAGCAACCAGATCACATTTGGATCTTCAATACCAAATTCACTCCTGTTCTTCATAATGATCCACTATGGTTCCTGCAAGAATGACTGGTTTTGATGCAAGAAAGGAACACAGTCAAATGACACATGCACAGTAAACCCAAGCAAATATAAAACGTACTCACAGCCAAGCCGACTGCTGTGGCTAGAGAATATAAGAACAATATTCCAGGTTGACGACCACACATCAGAATTAATTCACTCTATTTTAATTAACAATAACAATCACGAATAACACTCCTCTTTCTTATTCCACAGAAACTGACACCTTCACAGCATTGTCCTGTTTCTCCAAAAATATGAACAGGAAAGGAAACAGCATGGAAACAGGCCCTTCGACCCACTGAGTCTGTGCCAACCAACAATCACCGTACAACAGCATAGAAAACCCAAAGAGAGAACATATCCATCCCAGGAATTAATCTGGTGAACCTACGCTGCACTCCCTCAATGGCAATAATGTCCTTCCTCAAATTAGGAGACCAAAATTGCACACAATACTCCGAGTGCGGTCTCACCTGCAGTAGGACCTCCTTGCTTCTAAACTCAAATTCTCTCGCAATGAAGGCCAACATGCCACTGGCTTTCTGCACTGCCTGCTGTACCTGCATGCTTACTTTCAGTGACTGATGTACAAGCACACCCAGGTCTCATTGCACCTCCCATTTTCCTAATCTAGCACCATTCAGATAATAATCACCCTTCCTGTTCCTGTCACCAAATTGGATAACCTCACATTTATCCACGTTATACTGCATCTGCCATGCATCTGCCAACTCACCCAAACTATCCAAGCCACCCCGCACGCTCATAGCATCCTCATTGCAGCCCAAACAGCCACTTAGCTTTGTGTCATTCGCAAACTTGAAGATGTTACATTTAATACCCTCATTTAAATCGTTAATATATATTGTAAATAACTGGGGTCCCAGCACTGGGCCTTGCGGCACCCCACTAGTCAATGCTTGCCATTCTGAAAAGGACCCGTTAATTCCTACTCTTTGCTTCCTGTCTGCCAACCAGTTCTCTATCCATGTCAATACCCCCAATACCATGTGCTCTAATGTTGCACACTGATCTCTTGTGTGGGACCTTGCCAAAGGCTTTTTAAAGTCCAGATACACCACATCCACTGGCTCTCCCTTATCCATTCTACTTGTTACATCCTCAAAAAATTCCAGAAGATTTGTCAAGCATGATTTCCCCTTTATAAAGGCGGCAACACCTGGCGACACTTGTTTGTTGTCTCAGTGGTCTATTTCTATACACTTTGTACCTAATCTAAGACTGTGCTTATGTATAGTAATACCTTACTGAATTATATGTAAAAAAATGGAATTTGACTGTGTTGCATTACAGGTGACAATAAATAACCTTTGTATGGAGTGGATGCAATAGTGGAATAACACAGAACTATGACAACAAGGTATGGGTGGTTGGCAGAGACTCGGTGGACCAAATGGCCTGTTTTCATGCTCTATCTTTCTGTTCAGTTTAATTTATCTCATTCTTTATGACTTTACCAGAATTTCTTGGCCAGCAATTAGGGATAAATAGTCTGTTATCCAAATCATCATCCCCAGAGGAGACTCAACTATTTCACCATATACGTCAGTAAAGTAGGAGAAAGAAAATATAGCTGCACATCCAAATTTTCAACCGACTTTAGATTAAGAAAATCCATGATATTTAATTTGCATGTAAAATAAAAATCCCACAGCTATTTGCAAGTGTATTTAACATGCAGTCAATTACCCATTTACCCCTTTTTGTCTTCTTTCTCAAGACCAGGAAAGGAACCTTTGGTAAAATGAGATTAGAGATAATTCATCAAGCAAAATGATATTATAGGATAGGAAGCAGACATATCACTAGTCAAAGGAAATTTTATGCATCTCAATTCTGTTTTTTTCTTAAGAAAGAATGAGAAATTGATACAAAATACTGGAGTAACTCAGCAGGTCAGGCAGCATCTCTGGAGAGGAAATGTGTGACGTTTTGGGTCGAGACCCTTCTTCAGACTGATGTCAGGAGAGTGGGTGGTACAGAGATAGAAAGTAGTCGGAGACAGAAAGACTGGTGGGAGAACTGGGAAGGGGGAGGTGATGGAGCGAGAGAGGGAAAGCAAGGGCTACTTGAAGTTAGAGAAGTCAATGTTCATACCACTGGGGTGTAAGCTACCCAAGTGAAATATGAGGTGCTGTTCAATGATGTATATTTGTTGCTTTAACATAGAATTTACATTGTTAATTCCCATTAACACTTGTAAGTTTTGACAACTCTATCATCTATGGGACACTTCAGAATACGATCCTGTTAAAAAGTGAACGTGAGATGCACATCAGCGGTTTGGCACCACATTTTGCTTTTTGTTGCAATTAGTGCCCCCGTTGAGCATGAAACAGTATGACTCACCCTGGTTGCTCCCTCTGTTGCTCTCTCCTTCCCAGCTGTTATCAGGCAACTGAACACTCCCCTCATCAGCTAGTGTGTGGTCCTGACAGCCCAGCTACCCCATTGGAGACCTTTGAACTACTGTATCTTTGACTGGGCTTTATCAAACTTTATCTTGCACTAAATGTTTATCTTTTATCCTTTATCTGTGCACTGTGTACTGCTTGATTGTATTCAACACTAGCCTTTTCCTTGACAGGAACGCACACAAAACAAAAACTTTTCACTCTATCTTTTCACTCTATCTTGGTACACGTGACAATAATAAACTGCCAAGCACACTAAATTAAGGGTTCTAAATTCAAGTTTGACACCAAGATTTGAGTAAACAATCTCTTCTGACATTTTAGTATAGTACTACATGAGCTCTGAATTGGACAAAGATGTATTGGATGCAACCTGGTGCTGGTCAGACTGATGTAATGGGAACATTTGATGTGAATGCTCCTTGGCATAACATGTTAAACATTTGGATTATATAGTTAAGAGTAATCAGCACACAGCAGGTTGATTGTACTTGAAAGAAATACCACAGAGAACGAATTCAAGGTCTCCTGGTTATTCACAAAAACATTTTAACTATTCAATGGTGCTTGTGGAACAAAGCTGTTGGAGTAACTGCAGCATTTATCACTATATGAGTAATTGGACTTCAAACTTACTGTACAAAAATGATATGAAAAACCTTTTAAAATGCCATACAATTAAAAATTATCTTGCCAGCTTTTATTAAATGACCATTACTTAACGTAAAAAGTACATAATAATCAGTGGGTGACGTGGTGGCGCAGCGGTAGAGTTGCTGCCTTACAGCACTTGCAGCATCGGAGACCCGGGTTCGATCCCGACTGCTGGTGCTGTCTGTATGGAGTTTGTACATTTTCCCCATGGCCACATGGTTATTCTTTGAGATCATCGGTTTCCTCCCACACTCCAAAGACGTACAGGTATGTAGGTTAATTGGCTTGGTGTATGTGCGAGTTGTCCCTAGTGTGTGTAGGATAGTGTTAATGTGCGGGGATCGCTGGTCGGTGCAGATTCAGTGGGCTGAATGGCCTGATAACCGTGCTGTATTGAGGAGGAGGAGCCATCCTAACCAGCAGCTGTCCGTTCAATTGACTTTTTTAAATCAATTTTAATGAATTTTGTCCTATGTTTGTTGGGGAATTTGACTTTTTTATGTGGGGGGGGAAGGGGGAAACTATTTTCTAGGTCCCTACCTGGTCAGTGAGGCAGCTTTTTCCCCGGGCTGCACCGTCGACCCGTCCTTGCGGCCTACCAGCGGGAGTGCAGCGGCGTTTTCCTGGCGGGGACCGCCCAACACCTTCAGCTTCAGTGGCGGCACAGCGCTGGAGCGCTATTGTGCAGTGGAGCGGGCGATGCCTTGCCTGAGTCGCCGCTCTGGGTCGCCGCGCTGGAGCTCCGGTATGCTGAAACTGCCATGATCAACACCGTCGAGCTGCGGGACGGTGGAGCGGCCAGCTGCGGGCGGCAGCGCCGACTTTAACATCGGGAGCCTTGGAGCACCAACCGACGCGGCCCTGGCGGCTTCGGAATGCCACGGACTCCGGTAGCGAATCGGCCGTTCCAGCCATCCCAGCCACTGTGAGGACTTTCCCGAGGCCGGAGGAACACCACCCGGCGAGAACGACCAGGAACATCGGGCCTCCGTAGAGGCAACTGTGGAGGCCTCAATAGTCCTGACTATGGGAGAACTGGGGATGGGGACTGGACATTGTGCCTTCCCCCACAGTGGTAACCATTGTGGGGGGATGTTTTTTTGTGTGTAAATGATTATTTTATTCTGTGTCCAAGATGGCTGCCGGAAGGGAGAGTGTACGCTGGTGCGCTTTAGCTGCCGCTGCTCTCTCTTCATATTCATATTGTGTTTTTGATTTTTGTCTTTGGATTGAATTCTGTCTTTAATTTGTGTATTGGTGATGTCTTTACTATTTATTTCATTCCGCTTACATGTTTTTACTCTATTTGCTAAATTTTGTAAGGTGTCCTTGAGGCTCTTGAAAGGCGCCCATAAATAAAATTTATTATTATTATTATTATTATAGTATCTCAAAATTAAACAAAACTAAAAACAGTGGTAACATTTAGATTCATAAGCAAGATGATAGAAAATATTTAAAATGTAATTTGATAGAGATTACAGTTTGTAATTATTATAAATGAAGAAAACAAGATTTGTCCTCTGTACCAGTGAATAGCAAAAGAAATGAGGCTGAAAAATATTTTGTAGGCATCTCTGTTGATTATTTCCCACAGAACACGTGAAGCAATTAGCTCAGATTACAGACAAAAGTTAATGGTGAAAGAAGACATCAATGGATATGCTTATTAAAAATCAAATTCTATTGACATACTTCAGCTGAATACATTCCATTATGCTCCAACCAAACGATGAATTGTGTTATTGTCTTTGAATGTGCTCCTAAAAAGATTTAAATATTTTAATGAAACATCTGAAATTTCAGGACTATGTAAACCACATTTCCGTGGGTAAATTATATCGTCCCAATTTAAACATATGCAGAATATGTATTTATCCATCAAATGTTCATAATAGGGAATATAAATCATACTATTAGTAGATTGGTAATGAAGGAATACAAGTAGGCTGGGGTGAACTGCATATCACTGTGGGAAAAATCCATTGCCAAATACGTAATCCTATGTGGAAATTAATATTTCTATGCTTAGATTACCATATAATTGTGCCAAAGTTGTATTGTTCTACATATGGCAATATTTAAAATGTTAGTATATTTCTGTATCATGATTGCAGAAGTATTCCAGAAGAAAACCTAGAGTTAAGAGTTCATGGTGCTAGAGACATGCTAAGATTTCTCTGTAAATCCAAGCTGCCAGAGATGGTACAGGTAGTTGAAGTTGGGACTATCCCAACATTTAAAGAACAGTTAGACAGGTACATGAATAGGAGAGATTTGGAGGGATCAGGGCCAAAAGCGGGTGGGACTAGTGTCGCTGGGACGTCCCTACCCAAAGGGACCTTATTAAATGCTTTCTTAAACTGAACTACTGAAACAGAGAGACGCAAGGGTTGCAGATGCTGGAATCTTGAGCAAAATACAAAGTGCTGGAGAAATCAGCAGGGCAGGCATTTGTGGAGGGAAGATGTTGCCTCCAGCACTTTGTGAACTACCACCACAGTTCTACTTGATCTAATTTCTAGATATGGTTTCCTGCCTCCCCATCAATTGTAGAGCAATTATATTTGGATATGCAATTTAGAAACAGATTGTTCAGTCTAGATGACATGCACCTTTTATACTCTTCAAGAGACTCCGCCTTCACTACATCAAATTCTATTGGAAAAGCTTCTGTTTCTTTCCTCCACATGGATTTATCTATCTGTCCTTCAATTAAATCCTGGCTATTTGCCTCAACTTTGTATCAGACAAATTGGAGGAATATCTCCATTATTCACATTTCTTGAGCCCCCATCTTTACATTCGTGTACATTTGGAAATTGCTGATCCCTTGACTCAATTTCTGAATCTTAAAAGTTTTGGTAAATTGCGTGGCAAATTTGTTTGAAACGTCTTTCTTTCCGTACCTATTACTTCGAGGCAACCCATCAGGTCAGAGAAATTTATATTCAGTTACATAATTTTCTCCTTCCTTTGTTTCTTGGAATGCATTAAATTTCATAACAAGAGGATTTCAGTATAGGAGTAGAGGGCTCTGGTAAGACCCCATCTGGAGTATTGCGTACAGTTTTGGTCTCCTAATTTGAGGAAGGACTCCATGTGATTGAAGCAGTGCAGCATAGGTTCACAAGATTGATCCCTGGGATGGCGGGACTGTCATATGAGGAAAGATTGAAAAGACTAGGCTTGTATTCACTGGAGTTTAGAAGGATGAGGGGGAATCTTATAGAAACATATAAAATTATAAAAAGGACTGGATAAGCTAGATGCAGGAAAAATGTTCCCAATGTTGGGCGAGTCCAGAACCAGGGGCCACAGTCTTAGAATAAAGGGGAGGCCATTTAAGACTGAGGTGAGAAAAAACTTTGTCACCCAGAGAGTTGTGAATTTGTGGAATTCCCTGCCACAGAGGGCAGTGGAGGCCAAATCACTGGATGGATTTAAGAGAGAGTTAGATAGTGCTCTCGCGACTAGTGGAATCAAGGGAAATGGGGAGAAGGCAGGCACGGGTTATTGATTGGGGACAATCAGCCATGATCGCAATGAATGGGGTGCTGGCTCGAAAGGCCGAATGGCTTCATCCTGCACCTATTTTCTATGTTTCTATGTTTCTAAATCAACCACGTTCAGTACCTTGACGTACTTTAATTCCCTCCTGATTTGCCCTTCCTGGGCAAGTCTGCAAATTTCTTATCATTTATTATGAAATCAATGTTTGGTATGTCAAACCCAGGCAGGACTTAGACAGTAAATGGAAGGGGTTTGGAGAGTGGTGCAAAACAAAGATCTGGGTTAAGGTGCATGGTCACCTAAAATGGTGAGACACGTGGACAGAGCGGTGAAGGCGGTGTCGGGCATGCTTGCCTTCATTGGAAGGATACTGCGTATAAAAGATGGGACAATCTGATGCAGCTGAACTAGTCACTGGTGAGACCACACCTTGAGTACTGTGTGCAGTTCTAGTCAGCCAGCTGTAGGAAAAATATTATTATGTTGCAAAGGGTGCAAAAGAGATTCACCAGGATGCAACATGTGTTCTTCGAAGCAAAGGAGGCTGTGGGGGGACCCTATTTTGCTGTGCAGGATCACGAGGGGGATGGATAAAGTGAACACTAATAGTCTTTTCCCCTGGGTAGATGATTATCAAAGACGCTTAAGGTGGGAGAGGAGATATTTAAAAGTTTAGTTCCTTATTGGAAAGTATTTAAATTCCTCATGAAGGGATTTTTTTCCAGTCAGAGAATAGTCTATGTTTGAGCTGCCAGAATAAGTTATAGAATGACATATTTTAAAGGACCTATGGAGAGATATATGGACAGCTTAGGTTTAGAGGGTCAAATACAAGCAAGTGGGACTAGCTCAATATTCCAATTTAGTAAATATGGACAAGGTGGGCTGAAGGGCCGATTTCAGTACTGTAAAGGTCTACGACTATAAAATCTGGAGTTCTAATCCAGACACTTCTATGTTTTATACTAAAAGTGTAAAATGCACTAAATTGAAAAAGAGGTAATACATACAACATATACCGTTAAAATCAGTAAATTAAAAATACATATTTAAGAAAATCTCATGTTTTGTTTCTACTTGATGTCTTTATTAAAATTAAAACAGTGACCAATATATTTATGAAAGGCAACCTTTTGAAATCTTTCTTCACAGATGAAATATGCAGGGTGCATAGCTTTTCAACAGCACATGTAGCTGTAACGGCTTCTTCAGCAATCAAAAGATTCCTTTTAGGGAACTGAAAGGAATCTTTCTGCAAGCTTGAAAAAAATGCTCTTTGGCATTGCCTTATATGAGTACATAGCATTCACAATTATGAAGCTGGAGGAGAAATGGAATAACATCAAAGTAGCTTCATCAACATGACTGTAGAAGGGAAGCGTCTCTGGCTATTTCAGTTAACTCCTTCCCTGTTGTTTTGTTTCCCTTCATTGATTTTTCCAGCAGATTTATTCAGCAGATCTTTCTCCTTTACCACTCAACACATGGAAGCAGTTGTCAGTCCATCAGAGCTAGTTGTCTGTTATTTTTAAATCATAAACCTTCCACAGCGTGTCAGGATGGAGAACTGTACTAGATCATTCATGTATAGAGGTCATCACAGTTTTGTTTTCACCCTCTGCTCATAATTCAGTAGGTCACTGGACAGGATGAGTTAAAAAGAGAGAACTTACAGAGAGAGATAGACGATGGGATCTTGGAAGGAAATGCACTATTTATATGGCAAACCTCACACACTCCAAACCTCACCTACTTCAAATATTAAAGGCTAAATGCAAATTGGAGGAACAGCATCTCATATTTCGCTTGGACAGCTTGCAGTGCAGTGGCATGATTCATCTCACTTCAGGTAGCCCCAGCATTCCCTCTCTCTCTATCCCTCCCCCACCAGTCGCACTAGCTTCTCATTTTCACCCAACAAACAACTTACAATGGCCTATTTCCTTTATCATCAATACTTTTTTGCATATATTTTATTAATTGTTCTTTATCTCTCCACATCTCAGTCTATATCTCTCCTTTCCCTTGTCCCTAACCAATCTGAAGAAGGGTCTTGACCCAAAATGTCACCCATTCCTTCTCTCCAGAGATACTGCCTGTCCCGCTGAGCTACTCCAGCTTTTTGTGTCTATCTTCGGTTTAAACTAGCATCTGCAGTTCCTTCTTACACATAAAAGCACCAGCGGGGGTTTAGCAAGGATTTTGAATACTATTTATACTGCCCTCTTCTGGGAGTTCAGCATTTCCAATGCTACTGGGGTTGGCTGCAGAACCAGAATTGAAACCATTAAACAGAGCAAATCCCAAATCACGATATCAATGACTAACACAATTTGTTTATAACAAAGAAAACAAATGTAGTAATTGTCAAGAAATGTCTAATTGCGGGAAAACATATTTTAGTGCAAATATTTATAACCATTATTTAGAAATGCCAATGGGAATATCAACAAAATGTCAATTAACAACGTTAATAGGTTTGTGAGATTATCTGGTAAATATGTGAGCAACAAATCGATGTTCAAAATGTTGCCAGTAAATAGCAGAAATGATCAGTTTTCAGCAGAGAATCTGAATGTTCATCACAGATGTGTTAATCTCCGTAGCATTTCCAGAATATTAATTTCTGGTCAATTTTCGATTTCCATTAACCATTGTATTTGGAGTTAATAAAGCTAATAAATATCCAAACTCGTGGAACTTGGAGGTAGCATTCCACTCTGCAACTGGATTCTCGACTTACAGACCAACAGACCATAATCAGCCAGGATAGGGCGGCACGATGGCGCAGCGGTAGAGTTGCTGCCTTACAGCGAATGCAGCGCCAGGAGACCCGGGTTAGATCCCGACTACGGGTGCTGTCATAGAAACATAGAAACATAGAAACATAGAAACATAGAAAGTAGGTGCAGGAGTAGGCCATTCGGCCCTTCGAGCCTGCACCGCCATTCAATATGATCATGGCTGATCATCCAACTCAGTATCCCGTACCTGCCTTCTCTCCATACCCTCTGATCCCCTTGGCCACAAGGGCCACATCTAACTCCCTCTTAAATATAGCCAATGAACTGGCCTCAACTACCCTCTGTGGCAGAGAGTTCCAGAGATTCACCACTCTCTGTGTGAAAAGAGAGTCTCTGTCTTTACGGAGTTTGCACGTTATCCCCGTGACCTGCGTGGGTTTTCTCTGAGATCTTCGGTTTCCTCCCACACTCCAAAGATGTGCAGGTTTGTAGGTTAATTGGCTTGGTAAATGTAAAAAAAAAAAAAAAAATTGTCCCAAGTGAGTGTGGGATTGTGTTAAAAAAAGTGCTGAGTGATGCTCTACCTAGAACTTTTCAGCGAACTGCATCCAGATCCAGATCCAGAGGTGACAAATAATCCTCTACCATAATTTTGAAGACCGGTTGCTCACAAGGATACATTCTCAACCCCCTACTATTCAATACGTTCATGACTGCAGCCAAATACCAATCCAAGTCAATCTCAATCGCAGATGACACCACTGTAGTGGGCCGGAGATCAAATAACGACGATATGGAGTATAGAAAGGCAATTGAGAACCTTGTAACTCGGTGCTGAGACAACAACCTCTTCCTTAATGTCAGCAAGACAAGGAGATTGTTATTCACTTTAGGAAGTGAAGCTGTACACACACCCCGGCATACATTGATGGTGCTGATGTTGAGATGGTTAAAAGCTTTAAATCCCAAGGATTAAATATCACCAACAATTTATCATTGACCAGCCATATCGAACCTGTGGCTAGGAAAGCAAACCAATGTCTCTACTTCCTTCGAAAGCTTAGGAAGTTTGGCATGCCCCAACAATCCTCACCAAATTCTACAGATGTTCTATAGAAAGCATTTTATTGTGAAGCATTGCAGCATGGCTTGGGAACAGCTCCAAAATAGCCCACAAGAAATTGCAGAGAGTTATGGAGATAGCCTAGACCAACATGCAAACCAATCTAGACACAAAATGCTGGAGTCACTTAGTGGGACAGGCAGCATCTATGGAGAGAAGGAATGGGTGACGTTTCAGGTCGAGATCCCTCTTCAGATTGAGAGTCAGGGGAAGGGGAAATTAGAGATATAGAGGGAGGTGATGTAGAGAGGTATAGAACAAATTAATGAAAGAACCAGCTTCTCGGTCTCATCGAGCAAACAGCTAACAATGGCCTGCTCCCTTTATTCTTGTTACTTTTTTGCATATCTTTCAATCATTGGTTCCATATCTCTCTACTACATCATCTATATCTCTCGAGTGCCTTTCCCCCAACTCTCAGTTTGAAGAAGGGTCTTGACCCAAAACATCACCCATCCCTTCTCTCCAGAGATGCTGTCTGCCCCGCATTTTGTGTCTAGATTGGTTTGCATTTTGGTCTGGGCTACGTTCACAACTCTCTGCAATTTATTGTGGGCTATTTTGGAGCTGTTCCCAAATCATGCTGTGATGCATCACAATAAAATGCTTTCTACAGAACATCTGTGGAAGTTGGTGAGGATTGTTGGCGACATGCCAAACATCCTAAGCTTTCTGAGGTAGTAGAAACAACCTTTCTTGGCCATAGCTTCGATAGAGACCTAACACACGGAATGGACATGGCCTACAGTGGCACAGAGAGGTTCAGCTGTGGTGGAGGATGCCAACAATTTAACTTGGCTAGGCCAACCCTGCAACACCACCAGGACAACAGGGTTTTGCACTTAAAGCCAGTTGGACTTTGAGAATGCTGACAAATCCTGTATATAGTCTCAGTAAATTATTTCTGTACACTTTGTACTTAATCTAAGATTTATGTATAGTAATACTTTACTGACTATGCAACAAAAATAAGTTCCTTGTTCTCCGGTGTGACAATAAGGAACCATTGAACCAATGTCTATGAACCTTCTGAATATTGTAGTCGGCAGGGCAGTACTCTGCATATCGCCAACTTGAACAATTTTACATTTTTATCAAGCCAATTAACCTACAAACCTGCATGTCTTTGGAGTGTGGGAGGAAACCAAAGATCTCAGAGAAAACCCACGCAGATCACGGGGAGAACGTACCAACTCCATGCAGACAGCACCCATAGTCGGGATCGAACCCGGATCTCTGGCGCTGCATTTTGCTGTAAGGCAGCAACTCTACCGCTGTACCACCGTGACTGTGCTGAATATATTGCAAAGATAAACTAATCTCATCTTCCTGTACATGATCACTATCTCTCCATTCTCTGCAGATCCATGTGCCTATCTAAAAGCCTCTTAAACACCAGTATTATATCTGTCTCCAGCACCATCTCAGACAGCATGTTCCTGGCACTCAACAACCTCTGTGCAAAAATAACTAGATTCACACATTTCTTTTAATGTTTGCCCCTTCCATCTTAAAGCTTTGCCCTCTAATCATTGACATTTCCACCCTGGAATAAAGGTTCTGACAGTCTACCCTGCTGTAAGCTAACATTGGTAAGGTGAGATCCTTGCAAGTGTAGGAGGTTTCTCTTAGGTAAGTAGTATTTCAGTGACTTCTACTATCCAGTGTTGTGCATGATATCACCCAGTCAATAATTCTATTGACAGAAGATTTCACAAATGTTACACAGCTTGCAGTTTCTATATTTTCTCAGCATCATGAAAAGAAATATTGTTATCCTCGACATTGCAATGACAGGGAAACAAATTGTCCAGATGTCTGTGATAAATGTTGAAACTCATAGGCGTAGCGGGTGGGAATTCTGGAGGAGGATGACACCATTTCACTTACAGCACAACTGCCAACTCCAGTCGGGGCCAAATCTGTTTCCTTCATAATCTTTCAGCAAAATTTCCTTCCACAAGCATTCCCACAGTCAGCCACTCTGAAATGAAAAATGATCTCCCTCACAACACACGATTCAATTTGGCAATTTAGTCTGGCATTCAATCAGCAAGCTTAATTGGTCACCCTTGTTAAATTGCAGAATCCAGTAAATTGATTGAATTTTCTGGTAAATCGGCCCTACATAAAATTGTGCCGGACATTTTAAACATAAAACCGCAGACACAGCAACATATAGCTTGCAAATCTGGCTTCTGCAACACATTAGATACAAAAAGCTGGAGTAACTCAGTGGGACAGGCAGCATCTCTGGAGAGAAGGAATGGGTGACGTTTCAGGTCGAGACCCTTCTTCAAACTAAAAGCCACTGTCTCTTCTGCAACACATTAATGACTGGTGGAAGAATGTGGTGAGACAAAAGAGAAGACAACTTTGCATTTGGAAGTTGAGAGCTGAAGGGCATAAATTAGTTAGACTTTGGACTTTAGGGATACAGTGTGGAAACTGTAGCCCTTCGGCCCACAGAGTCCGTGCCAACCAGCGATCACCCTGGACAATTGCACTATCCTACACACTAGGGACAATTTACAGAAGCCAAATCACCTACAAACCTGCACATCTTTGGAATGTGGGCAGAAGCCAGGATACCCGGAGAAAACCCATGTGTTTACAGAGAGAATGTACAAACTGTGTACAGACAGCAACTCTAGTCAGGAATGAATCCAGGTCTCTAGCCTTTGGCGCTGTAAGGGAACAACTCTACTGCTGCGCCACCGTGCAGCCAGGATCCAAAGTTGTTTGTTCCACATGTTACCCAATGAATCAGGTTTGTGAACAGAGATCCAATAAAGAATAAAAGGGGAGAGGAGGAAAGTAAACACCATTAACAGAGGCAGGATGGATTGATTGTTCAAGAAGGAACTGCAGATGCTGGAAAATCGAAGGTAAACAAAAGTGCTGGAGAAACTCAGCAGGTGCGGCAGCATCTATGGAGCGAAGGAGATAGGTAAAGTTTCGGGCCGAAACCCTTCAGTCTGAAGAAGGGTTTTGGCCCAAAACGTTGCCTATTTCCTTCGCTCCATAGATGCTGCCGCACCCGCTGAGTTTCTCCAGCACTTTTGTCTACCCAGGATGGATTGAGTGTTCATCTTTCAAACTAAGGAGAGAGCTATAATGGTTTAGAAATTGAATGGAGCTATATTAATTATCAATAGTTCAATATAGTTCTATAGTTCCATAGTGCTTCATTTGGCACATACACAAATGCAAAGTGAAATTCATTTTGCAAATATCACACATGTGGCACCGCCATTTTTGGCACAATTATTCAAGGTCCAAAGTCCGGCCGGCTCGTGCGTTCGATGTACTGGAGCAGTTCCCATGAACCAACATCCCTCTCCTCCTTTTAACAACAACTAGGAGACTTCTCCTCTGAATTAAGATTAACAAAATTAATGAGTAAACATAGCAATTGTCAATAAAGTTACATTTTGGGCTCACATGTTTTCATAGTTCCAAAACATTTTTATGTGTGGTCTCCAATAATGTTGCAACAGCCAACTCTGGATCCTGAAGAATATGTTAAAATTATATTTTAATTAAAATAAAAGTTGACGTCTTTTTGTAAACATTCTCATATACTCTTCATGATTGAGCTAGAGAGGGCAAAGAAAAGTTTCACAAAGATTGTACCAGGATTAGAAAGCTTAAGAGACTGGATAGACTAAGTGAGGGCGATTGAGGAGTGTCCATTGGAAGCTTATAAAATCATCAAGGGCATAGATAAGGTGGATGGCACAGCCTTCATTCACATGTGGACGTTAAAGTAGGAGGGGGAAGATTCAAACTAGCTGCCAGAGGAATTGGTAGAGACAGGTACAATTACAATGTTAAAAATAAATTGGATAGAGCCTAGCACAATAGGGACAGGCCCTTTGGTCTGCATTGTCCATGCCGAACATGATTCCAAGTTAAACTAATCTCCTCTGCCTGCATGTGATCTATATCCCTCCATTCTCTGTATATCTAGGAGTTTGTTAAATAGCCCCTTAAGTGCTATCATGATATAGTCAATGCTGCAGAAACTGCGCTCACTCGAGAAAGAAGTTAGATTTTATTCTCATGGGCTGGGGAACTTGATTCAACCCACATGCATGTCAAAGAAATGCATTGGTTGGGATTCAGGTCATGGTCTCCACACTGCATATTGCCAACTCTGGGAACATTTCTGTTTGAGTGGCTGAAATGTGGGATAGGCTGCCACCTAGTGCGCTGACTATCATAAAGAGAGAAAAAACATCCAGTCCAGCACAAGACTCTAAAAAGATCATCATTCGTAATTGTAATGTGCACTTTGGCTTGTTTTGTTGTCATTCCCTTGTATTGCATAAACATTAATGCAATGAGTCATTATTTATGTCAAGATAAATAGACTATGCATATTAACTTGCCTATTGCTATTGCATAAGGAAATCCAATTATCTACTCATTTATTACCTATACATAATGCTCTTGAGAAGGTGTTGATGAGACATAATCGTGAACTGCTGCAGTCCTTCAGGATGGAGAAGGAGTTCCAGGATTTGGACAATGACATTGAAGAAACACCATATTTCCAACTCGGAGAATTTCATTGTCCTATCTGGGACACATGACAATAAACTCTCTTGACTTGACTTGGAATGAAGGGCAGCTTAAAGGTGAACCAACAAGTGGTGGCTTTTACATGAGCCAGCGCCTTGGTAGCGGAGTTCATACGTTTGGGAGGTAACATCAGACAGCTACAGAGAAAGTGCATTTTTTAAAAAAGTGCAAGGGCTGCAACAAATTAGATTGAATGATCAGAAATACATCCTTAGCTTGTGAGAGGTCCATTCAACAGTCTGATAACAGTAGGAAAAGCGTTACTCTTGAATTTGGTTGGAAATGCTTTCAAACCTCTGTATCTTCTGCCCAATGAGAGAGGGGAGAAGAAGGAATAACCATGTTGTGAGTACTCCATGGTGATGTTGGCTGCTTTCCTGAGGCAGCATGATGTGCAGATACAATAATGGGAGGCATGCTGGTATGTGTGTGTGATAGACAGAGCTGTATCCACAACTCCCTGCAGTTTCATGTGTTCTTGGGCAAAGCAGTTGACAAATCTAGCTGTGATGCATCCAAATGGAATGCACTCTATGGTGCATCCATCAATGGTAGCTCCCTAGATATTGATGATGGTGATCTTGGTAATGGTAATTTCTGTGAGTATGTGAGCTGCCGGAGGAGGTAGATGAGGTAGATACTATTGCGACGTTTAAGAAACATTTAGACAGGTGCATGGATAGGACAGGTTAGAGGTATATGAGATAAATGCAGGCAGGTGGGACTGGGTGTAGATGGAACATGTTGGTCGGTGTGGAGAAGTTAGGCTGAAGGGCCTGTTTCCTCACTGAATGAGTCAATGTGGATAAACTCTCTTGGTGAAGATGCAACACTTAATCGCCACGCTGACCCATGCCTGAAGTTTATCTTGGTCTTGCTGCATACAGGCATGGGGTACTTGATATTAACCATATAACCATATAACAATTACAGCACGGAAACAGGCCATCTCGGCCCTACAAGTCCGTGCCGAACAATTTTTTTCCCTTAGTCCCACCTGCCTGCACTCATACCATAATTCCTCCATTCCCTTCTCATCCATATGCCTATCCAATTTATTTTTAAATGATACCAACGAACCTGCCTCCACCACTTCCACTGGAAGCTCATTCCACACCGCTACCACTCTATGAGTAAAGAAGTTCCCCCTCATGTTACCCCTAAACTTCTGTCCCTTAATTCTGAAGTCATGTCCTCTTGTTTGAATCTTCCCTATTCTCAAAGGGAAAAGCTTGTCCACATTAACTCTGTCTATCCCTCTCATCATTTTAAAGACCTCTATCAAGTCTCCCCTTAACCTTCTGCGCTCCAGAGAATAAAGACCTAACTTATTCAACCTTTCTCTGTAACTTAGTTGTTGAAACCCAGGCAACATTCTAGTAAATCTCCTCTGTACTCTCTCTATTTTGTTGACATCCTTCCTATAATTGGGCGACCAAAATTGTACACCATACTCCAGATTTGGTCTCACCAATGCCTTGTACAATTTTAACATTACATCCCAGCTTCTATACTCAATGCTCTGATTTATAAAGGCTAGCCACACCAAAAGCTTTCTTTACCACCCTGTCTATATGAGATTCCACCTTCAAGGAACTATGCACGGTTATTCCCAGATCCCTCTGTTCAACTGCATTCTTCAATTCCCTACCATTTACCATGTTCGTCCTATTTTGATTTGTCCTGCCAAGGTGTAGCACCTCACACTTATCAGCATTAAACTCCATCTGCCATCTTTCAGCCCATTCTTCCAAATGCCCTAAATCACTCTGTAGATTTTGGAAATCCTCTTCATTATCCACAACACCCCCTATCTTGGTATCATCTGCATACTTACTAATCCAATTTACCACACCTTCATCCAGATCATTGATGTACATGACAAACAACAAAGGGCCCAACACAGATCCCTGAGGCACCCCACTAGTCACGTGCCTCCAACCCGACAAACAGCCATCCACCATTACCCTCTGGCATCTCCCATTCAGCCATATTATTGTGAATAAAATTCAACATTCTGCAACCATCCTCCTTTTGGGCACTGCATGTTTCCACCCTACTAGAATATTGAATCCCATTGACTTTGATCCAGCTAGGGCACCCTCATGTCAGTTTTGGTTAAATCGATTAGTGAAATCAAGGGCACTCAGTCTCATTTCACCTCTACAATTCCGCCCTACAACTCTACAACTACCACCACCCTCTGCTTCCTATCATGAAACCAATTCTGTATCTAGCTAGCTAGCTCTCCCTAGATCCTATGCAATGTAACCAAGCAACCTACCAAGCAAAATCCCTTGAAAGTCCGCACAGACTACGATTATGGCCCTACCCCCATCAACCTTCTTCAAAAAACTCAATTAAATTTGTGGACATGGCCTCCTACGCACAAACCCATGCTGAGTATTCTTAATCAACCCGTGTCTGTCCAATATCTTATCCCTCAGAATCCGCTTTCTTAACTTTCCTACACAGATGTTAAGCTTATAGTTCCCAGGCACCACATTAGCCACGCTTCACTTATATAGCACCTCATCCATGTCTAATGATGATTCATATATCTCAGCTGGGATCCCTGCAATTTCTTCTCTAGCCTTCCCATAGATATATCTGATCATGCCCAGGAGATTTATCTACCTTCATATGTCCTAATACAGTACCTCCACGACTGTTATACGAACTGCCCACAAAACATACAAAATAACTTCCCCTTGTCTTTAGGTATTTCCCAAGGGTAAAAACAGGAGAAATATTCATTGAGGACCTTACTCACATCCTGTAGCTCCACACATTGAGGGCCACTTTGGTTTTTGAGGTGCCCTACTCTCTCTCTAGTTATCCTGTTCACCTTAATATTCTGAAGATAGACACAAAATGCTGGAGTAACTGCGGGACAGGTAGCATCTCTGGAGAGAGGGAATGGGTGACGTATCGGGTCGAGACCCTTCGTCAGTCTGAAGTCTTCGGTTTAAACCAGCATCTGCAGTTACTTCCTGCACCTTAATATTCTTATGTTATCTTTGTTTTTTCCTGAACCTTAACAGCCAGAGCAATCTCAAGCTCCCTTATTGCCATGCTGATTTCCTTCTTAATTACGCTCCTCAATATCCTATACTCCTCCAGGAATACACTTGATTTCAGCTCCCTATATCCGACCTTTGCCTCATAATTCATGGTTTCTTACTCCTTACATGCCTTGCCCTTCGCTCAAACAGGAACATACCTTGAACTCTCACTATGACCCTTTTAAAACCAACCATTCCGGATGTCCCTTCGCCCGTAAACAACCTACACCAGCCAATCTTTGCAAGGTTAATAACATCAATATTAGCCTTGTCCCAATTTAGAACATTAACCTGAGGATCTGCCCTGTCCGTATTCAGAACTATTTTGAAGCTAATGGGCCAAAGGGCCTGATTACATTTATTATACGTCTCCAACTGGTGAACTTTATCCAGTACAATGTTCTATTTTACAAGGAATCATTGGTATCTTGCTTTTAATTTAATATGGAGACAATAATATTTTTGGCATGAACTTGGATGAAGCCAGCATGCATTGGGAACATTAGACATTTGAGTGGCATGGGCCCATGCAGAACTTATTCTTATGTTGTACAGTGACTCTTGCATAATTGGACAGGCTTCATGATTGGATACGTGGCTCCCTTTTACATTTCACAGTGGCTGCAGTCAATATGATGCTTTACCCCAGACATTTTTTAAACAGCTGTCAGCAAGAATACAATGTTACACAGCCTGTTCCCATATGTGGCATTCACAGTCATTGATCGGAATTGTCTTATATCCTTAATTCATTATTTGATCAAGGTGAATGTTGAACACTGCAATAAACAGAATAGTAAAGTAAATAATTCAATGGATTATATAATTTCACATCAACTTAAATTAAATCAGTTCTGAAGGACTGCTGAAAACAAATTCATGGGTTAGATTGGAAATGGAATATAATTTCATGAACAGAATTTTTCCACAAAAGTATGTAAACCTTATTGTGAATAAGAATTATTTGAAATTTGCAATGGATCAAATTGATTTTAAAATTCTGGTGATATATATCTTTATCTTATCATGGTGGGAATGTTATCTTATTTCTTTAAGCTTTACATTAAAGTTAAATTTCTAGACAGCATAGGAAGGTCATGTCAATAATAATTACTGCGCTTGAGAAATTTCTCCAAGACATATCCTACCACCTAAATGTCTCAGGCTGGAAATACTGTGACATCCACAAGGTAATGTGTTATTGATTTGATTCATTGGCTTGTCACATGTAAACTCAATTGTTCCCAAGGCATAGGGCACTGTTGTATTCCTTGTACACAATGTGCAATTGCAGAAAGGGACATAGTAGGTAAGCTTGAAAGCAGGACTGATCATAGGGGTTGCAAAACAAAGAGGCTGCAAGAGGTTGGGTGCTGAATATGGGCCATCAGTGTCTGGCCATGAATTGTGTCTGGGAGAAATAATGTATCAGTGCCTGGCAGGAATCCAGATCATGACCTGGAAAGTCTGTGTCAGAACAATTGATGGGAGTCAAAATAGAATGTTGATCAGTGTAATGGAGACCTAGAATTTGCTCAGCTTGTGAATCAAATCCAACAGATAAGTGATAGGCCATCTCATCAGAAAGAAAAGTAGAGTGGCCTTGTTGGTGTTCCAATGGCTTTGCATGGAAGACCAGTGAGGAATATGCTATTTACAAAGTGAAACAAACAAAATATGATTTCAGTTTCCACTGCCTAATCCAAATCTACAAAGGATATTTTGCAAACAGTACTGAACTGAATTAGGACATGTACTGAACTGTGCTCTTGGTCCATTGCAAATTCATCTTTGTCTTCTTTCGGACATCCACAGCAATGCATGGCCACACAGTGTTCTCAGACAAATGCCTACTGAGTTGTCTTTGTGACATGCACAATTAATCAAACTGTTCCATTGGTTTCAACAATTAATTTAGAAGTGATTCAACAAGCTCATCTCAATAGAACAGGTTTGAAAGTTAAGGTTGCATTGTTGTCTAGTTTTAAACAATGTAGGAAGCTCACTTCAAAACACCAATGACTAACAAATAGAAGTAATGTGTACTCAGAACAATTTTTGTAATTCATCAAGTAGCTAAATGCTGAGTAATTATACACAGAGGGCGCCCCATTTCAATGATCTGAATGAGAAGACAACATATAATAGGTCTAAGTTTGATATGATACTAAACTATGTGTAGTGTGTGCTGTGAGCTTGTTGCAGAGGAGTTGTAGTGAGATATATACAGACTAAATATGTAGGAAGGAACTGCAGACGCTGGTTTAAACCAACGATACACACAAAAAGCTGGAGTAACTCAGCGGGTCAGACAGCATCTCTGGAGAAAAAGAAGCCTGTCGACCTAAAACGTCACCTATTCCTTTTCTCCAGAGATGCCAACTGACCTGCTGAGTTACTCCAGCTTTTTGTGGAGTAAAAAAACTAAATAAATGGGCTACGACATGGCAGGTGGAATATAATGAAGAGAAATGTAAATGTATCCACATTGGTAGAAAAAATAGAAAGGAGGGGTATTTTTTAGATGATAAGAGAGTGAAAGTATTTACAGGGATAAGAATGTCCTGGTACACGAACCACTGTTAACAGGTAACACAAGTTCACCAAGCAACCAGGAAGGCAAACAATATGCTATCCTTTATTGCAAGTGGATTTGAGTATAAGAGTAAAGACACTTTAATCCAATTATATACGATTCTATTGGGACCACATCTGGAATATTGTGCAGATATCTGGTCTCTACCTGGAGTGACATTTGCCATTGAGGCTTAGTCAAACACATGGTTTGCTTTGCTTCATAGTTTCATAGCTGGCCCCGCATGTTTTGATGGGTCACTATAGATGGGTGGCACCCTTTGGCCTTGGTGATTTGGCTGTTTATTCGGCATGACAATTATTGGGGATCTTATTTCACTATTTATCCCTCATTTGCACATGTTCATTTGATGATGATGGTGGCCGATTAGGAAAAGGGGAGATGCAACGAGACCTGGGTATCATGGTACACCAGTCATTGAAAGTAGGAATGCAGGTGCAGCAGGCAGTGAAGAAAGCAAATGGTATGTTAGCATTCATAGCAAAAGGAGTTGAGTATAAGAGCACGGAGGTTCTACTGCAGTTGTACAGGGTCTTGGTGAGACCACACCTGGAGTATTGCGTACAGTTTTGGTCTCCTAATCTGAGGAAAGACATTCTTGCCATAGAGGGAGTACAGAGAAGGTTCACCAGACTGATTCCTGGGATGGCAGGACTTTCATATGAAGAAAGACTGGATAGACTCGGATTGTACACGCTAGAATTTAGAAGATTGAGGGGGAACCTTATAGAAACTTACAAAATTCTTAAGGGGTTGGACAGGTTAGTTGCAGGAACATTATTCCCGATGTTGGGGAAGTACAGAACTAGGGGTCACAGTTTAAGGATAAGAGGGAAGTCTTTTAGGGCCGAGATGAGAAAATCATTTTCACACAGAGAGTGGTGAATCTGTGGAATTCTCTGCCACAGAAGGTAGTTGAGGCCAGTTAATTGGCTATATTTAAGAGGGAGCTAGATGTGGCCCTTGTGGCTAAATGGATCAGCGGGTATGGAGAGAAGGCAGGGATGGGATACTGAGTTGGATGATCAGCCATGATCATATTGAATAGTGGTGCAGGCTCGAAGGGCCAAATGGCCTACTCCTACACCTATTTTCTATGTTTCTATGTTTCTATGATTGCAAGGATCAGGGATGGGGTAACAACACAGAAAAGCGATTCATTTCTTTAACATAAATCATAAATATGATGATAGTCAGGCTGGCCTCTGGCTGAAACCACTCATGAAGCAAGAAACCTAGAGAGAAACAAATGTGTTGACACTGAGCCACAAACATTATTTGTTTTCACATGCCTTCTGGGGAACGCAAAATCTTCTGGCAAACTCTCTCCCAGGGCTGAAATTAATAGATATTTTTGTTAGGTAAAAATATCCAGCCAAATGGAGACAAGAGGGGAACTATACAAATAGGACAATACATTATACGAATGAAGGATGATCTTCAAGAGCTTATCCGTATTTATCCATGTAATAATTGGCTAACTCTGACTTCACAATGATGGCTTGACTTCAGATGGACATAAGTTTCATAGACCCACATACAAAGATAAGAAAAGCAGATGGGGAGGATTTTCCATGTCACGTGACTCTGTGGCGATCCAAATTATACATGGATTATATTGGAAAAGATTGAACCATAAACTTTGTAACCGCCTGCTGGCCAACGGATGGAGTTACAACAGAAAATGTTACTGACATTGTGACAGGACATGATCGTAATCTGACAGGCAAAGCAGAAATTTAAGACATACTGTGGAGGAGTTGGTCTTGTAGCAGCTGTTAGATAATTATGTGTGTGGCTCCAGACACTGGGCAGGTGCTAGCAATGGGATATACAATTTTAGCCAGTGAGATGGGCTGTGAAAATTAAGTACGTGCAAACCTGCCTTTTCTGTTTGTTAGACAAATCAGGCAACATGGTCAAATATGCAGATTTTAATTGACTCTGCTAGCAACCATAAAGTATAATCCTCAAATTAAAGCAAAATACTGTTGTAGCTGTTTTCTCTATATCTATTCTTTTCTAAATGTTATTAATCTGAACATCTTGAGATGCTATATAAAACTAAAATCTTGCAGTTTCTACAAAATAGATAAGACAATAGACAATAGACAAAAGGTGCAGGAGTAGGCCATTCGAGCCAGCACCGCCATCCCCAATCAGTACCCCATCCCTGCCTTCTCCCCATATCCCCTGACTCCGCTATATTTAAGAGCCCTATCTAGCTCTCTTTTGAAAGTATCCAGAGAACCGGCCTCCACTGCCCTCTGAGGCAGATAATTCCACAGACTCACAACTCTCTGTGTGAAAAAGTGTTCTAAATGGCTTACCCCTTATTCTTAAACTGTGGCCCCTTGTTCTGGAGGGGGGTTCAAAAGGATGCAGAAACTGCACAATCTGTGGACTTTGCAGTTGCTGGTGAAACCTTAGCCTTTCTTGAAACATTGTTAGATATAATTATGCTATATCTCTGGACAGATTGTTTTTGGATATGTTTCAGATCTATTATTCACATTCCTGTGTGTGGATTGTATGTGATCCTGTGAGTGTGGTGTGCTTTTTTAAACAATAATGTACAAATTGTATTGCACAACATGATTTGGTTCGAACATAAAATACCACATTAACTGGTCCTGAAACTGCAGTTTTGCACATGTATATCTCTAATCTTCAGAAACATGAAATGATTCATATTTCATTAGTGAGATGCTGAAAACATATCAACAAGGCATTGTGCAATTATAAAGCGAACAAAGATTTATTTATAGATAATTGTATCATTCTTTGACAATCCTGTATCAGAACAAATAAATCATTCCATGCCATTCCCCCATTACTTTATTCAGTGTCTGTATTAGTGACAGAGATTCTTGATGGGGCATGAATTTAATCTGCTGTCAGGCAGAGGCCCTATTGCACCTGCCATTCCCAGGTGGTCGCCGATGCAAGTAATAACCATGCCCGCCCGCGTCTGCTTCACAGGATCTTCACAGGGGGCACATTGAAGATGCAGGTCTATTATCTCCTCATCACATCAGCAGATTCAGTTTTCATGCTTTCTGATCAACCTTATTTTTTAATGTATCTCCTTAACTCTATCGTGTAGGAAAGAACGGCAGATGCTGTTTTAAATCGTAGGTAGCCACAAAATGCTGGAGTGACTCGGCGGGACAGGCAGCATCTCTGGAGAGAAGGAATGGGTGACGTTTTGGGTCGAGATCCTTCTCGATTTTATCAGTTCCTCTGAATGTCCTTCCCTCAGCGCATATTCTGAAATTCAAATCAGATGTGTGCTTTGTCCTCTGAATCTATCTGAGCAGGAAGTCAGCAGTGTTAGATCTAATTTTTTATGATTATTGGGTCAGATTATAGACCTTTGATCAAACTCTTGCTGCCCAAAACCCTAACAACCACACTCGGCCTCTACCACACATTAAAGGTGTGGTTTAACTTGAATAATGTATATGTAAGTATCGATGAATTCAATCTCCACTCAACATATTATTTCAATGCCTTCTGGGAATGTTATGATTGGTGGTTAATTACATTTCAGGAAAGCTCATTATCCAATTCCCCTTTGGACTCAAAGCTCAAACCTGTCACCTTCCATAAATTTAGATCCTTCTGAGGTAAATTCAGCTTAGTAGTGTTATAATATTGTTAACTTCTTATACTGTAAGTTATCTAGACATTTTGCAATATGACAGAGGTTTACGCATCCGATGATCTGGGGTGCCTTGAAGATCACTTACATTTCAGATCAAACTTTCCTCCTAATCTTTCACCTTTTAGTTAATTTTCTTTGCAATACAGGAAGTATCATCCAGTCCTAATATCCAGCATTACCCTAATTGAAAATATCAGATTAATTGCAGCTCTTTCAACTAATTAAGTTGATTCATTTACTTATATTTTGCAGCAAAGATATAGCCATTTACCTTATCTTCGACTTGCACTGGTCAATGCTAAACATGAGTCTGTTCCAGCATGTATTTTATTTTCACTTCCACTTATATACGTATATGTTATTTACCCCAACTACAACTTTTGGGAAATTAATTTTTTTCTTAAAGTGTGCACAAAAATCTGAAAGAGAAACAGAAAATAATGCAAATGCTCTGCAGGCCAGGCGGCATCTGCAGTAAATGAAGTAGTCAATATTTTGGGTCACAGTGGTAGCAGGTTCTAGATTCCAAATATTCTTTTGGGTATAGAAGCTTCTGCAGAATCCCTAATTGTCTTTATTACTGTTTATTTTGTAAAGATCTCTAGATTTTATCCCTTCCACTATGGGAATTCCACTTAATGTCTCCATGATTTGAAAAGAGTTACATCAAATGTGGGATGGCGTAGTAGTGCAGCTGGTGGAGCCTTGCAATGCCAGAGATCTGGGTTTGATCCTCACCTCAGGTGCTGCATTTGTTTAGTTTGCACATTCTCCCAGTAACCATGTGGGCTTCCTCCAGGCGCTCCATTTCCTCCCACATCCCAATTTGGATCCACATCCATGCTGAATATCAGTCTTCACAATAACATTCTCCTGAGAAAGGATCATATAATCATAGTCGCTGTAAAGCCCATTGTATGCGTTTGTAGGTCAATTCACATCTGTAAAATTGCCTTGAATGTGAAGGGAACAAGGGAATGGAAAAGTGAATTAAAATCATTAGCAAACGAGCGATCCAGCCGGCCTTGGTGTTCCAGCCTTATCTCCTTATCTTTTATGTGTCTGATTTGTAATTTCCCTGAAAACATCTTGTTTTGGGGATTTTAGAATTAAAAGTATTTTTTCACTGTATATAAATGGTATGTCAACATTAGAGACACAGGAACTGCAGATGCTGGAAACTTGAGCAAAATTCAAAGTGCTGGACAAGCTGTCCTTTCTCTCCACAAATGCCTGACTCTTTGAGTTCCACCAGCAGTTTATATTTCAATATTACTTTAATTACATATATATACTCCAGCCTTTAGTTAACATTCCACCTAAAACATCAGTTATAGAGTCATAGAGTCTTACAGCATCGAAACAGACCTTTCAACGTATCCACACCGGCTAATATGTCCCATCTACATTAGTCCCACCTGCCTGCATTTGGCGCATATCCCTTTAAACCTGTCCTATCCATGAAGCTATCAAAATGTTTCTTAAATTAAGCTATAGTACCAGCCTAAACTACCTCCTCCGGCAGCTCAAATACCCTTGAAATTACTATCACCAAGATCTCCATCATCAATATCCAGGAAGTCAACATTGATTAAACCCTTATTGGACCAACACCTGGCTCAGCTAACTCCTCCGGCTGTTTGGTCCATATACCCAGCACCATATGTGTGAAAAAGTTACCCCTCAGGTTCCTAATTTATCCCCCCTCACCTTAAAACAAAGGTTACTAGGTTACAGAGAATTCTACAATTTATTAGATGTTCAACCAGTTTGATGGCATCACAGAGACTGAGTGCTGGAGATCCCTCTCACAAGCAGGAGTTAGAAAAGAGGAAATTCTTGCAATAGATTGCTAAATACTTTGTGTGGAGCTTTTTACTACATCAGCAAAAATCACTGTCACTTCACGGCAGACACCAATTTTAACACTGAAATTGCAGATAATCCATCTATTAAAATGAAAGGATGTTATCATATGAATAATTTGATCATTTAGCATTCATATTGAAGCCAAACGTAAATCAGCATCAGCAGTTCCTTCCTACACATTATTGTAACTATAATTAATTGAGCATTTCATACATATTTATGTCTGAAAATGATATATATAGTAATCTAAACAGCTACATTTAATTTTAGTTTCAAATGGATAAAAAAGATTGTAAATACGTAACCTTGACATCAGTAGCATCATACGAGAGCCTTTTGTGGTTTAAATGGACATTATGTGGTTGATAAAACACCCATTTCAAAATGGTAACAAAATCAAATAGCAGGCATGGCAGCTAGTTGTAAACCATAATTATCCCTGATTTCAGCATGAAAGGCAGTGGTGGGTGAGATAGAGGAGGTGGGATTTTGATTTTACAGAATAATGCTGGCCAATAGCTTTTCTAATGTTGATACAGTTTATATAACCTTGCTGAAAAAATGTCATTGGTTTCACTGTCAGGGACCTTGCAATGTCTATGAATTTGCTTGCACTGAGTCGAGGAATGCAGTCTGATGCACCGTTACCATGCAGGTTGCTATGCTCCTGGTTACACTATGAGATCTGCTATCACAGCGGCTGTAAGCCTCATTCCTTGCACTAAATTTAAAGAAGAACAGAACTTTTCTTAAATAAGATGCTTTGGGTTCTGGAAGAACAGTTCTTTGTGCATTAATTATTGACCGGATTAGTATGTACAGGACCAATAGCTAAAGATGCTATGTGACATCTATGGCTGTCAATAATTATGTTTACTTGAAGTCTCCTGTCTTGCAGCTTTGTAAATAGACCTGTAGATGGCGATCTTCATCATTAGTTGTGCAAAATTGCAATTGCTCCAATGGGTACATCAACAGAATATAAAGCTGCAATATTTTCTCAGCAGATTTGCCATAGCATGGTATATTGCCCTTTAAACATGACAATAAAATAACAGCACTTGGAATACATTCTTATAAATGAGGTGCTTGTTCCATCAGACGGTTTGGTGAACTAATGGGTGAGGAAGGGTTTGGACCAGGATTTTCAGCTCTTTGATGGAAAAAAAAAAGGATTTTTAAATTAAATTGCATCTAAATGTCAGATTTCTTCATTAGGATCTATATATAATTCAACATATTTTGTTTTTCTCCCTATTGATGGATTTCTTGATGAATAATTTTGTGGATTAATGACTCAAAATAATGGATAATGGACAATGGATAAGTGTTGATGGATAAATATAACCATAGAAATTAATGTAAGACATTAACTATCTTGTTATAGGGAGCAAAATGCCAACGATAGATTGGGCATCAATATGTGGTGAATAACCTGAAATAAACCCTCAAGAATATTGTTCTCTTCATACCTTATGGTTGAACTTTACCTTATGGCTTATAGTTAGAGATGAGCATATGGCAACTGTACTGATTTTTGATGTGAAACATCCAAGCACCTACATTAATCATGTGCAGTATATCATCCTATATGTCTGTTATGACACAAAATGAGTGATTTTATTTTAGGTATATATCATTTTTCAAATGTTGCTATTTTTTCTTTTTAGAAATTCACTAGAAATGTCGAAATGAATATCATCCAATATGGAAACACTTTAGGATTTTTATGTGAAGTGGGTGCGAGGACTCTTCTTTACTACAAGGCAGTCTTGAGATTGAAAGAATTAAATATAAATTAGAGAAAGTTTGACCAATATTAAGATTAGACTTAAAAAAAAACTAATAGTAGAAGGGAAACACTTTTGGAGTTAAGTATTTCTATTAACGTAAATAAACATTCAGAAAACACTTTACAGAAGCAGAATTGAGCACAAATTGGTGTGAAATAAGTGTTAGAAGTGATAATTAAAAGTTTATTCAAAGAAGAGTCTTTCAAGGGATGGGATAGGAAGCTGGGACTGGTCCAGAGTATGGAGCCAATTAAGCTGAGCCTGGTGTGAATGAAAAAGATTTGAGTTCATTCTACCATATATGGGTGTTGCTGGTAATGCCGGCAATTATTCCCCCCCATCTCTAATTTTCCCTGACAAGGTGATGGCAAGGAATTACTGCATTCCTTCTGGTGAATGTACCCTCACCCTGCTGTTAGATGAAGTAGAAAAAACACAACTAGTATGTGGAACCAGAATAATTTTGTTTAGTTTAGTTTACAGATACAGCGCAGAAACGCGCCCTTTGGCCCACCGAGTCCGCACCGAGCAGCGATCCCCGTGCATTAACACGATCCTACAAACACTAGGGACAGTTTTACATTATACCAAACCAATTAACCTTCAAACCTGCACATTTTTGGAGTGTGGGAGGAAACCGAAGGTCTCGGAGAAAACCCATGCTGTCACGGGGAGAACGTACAAACTCCATACAGACAGCACCCTTAGTCGGGATCGAACCTGGGTCGACAGAACTGTAGCGCAGCATCTCTACCGCCGCGCCACCGTGCATTGTAACAAATTGTGAGTGATTTGGGATAGAGAATTAGTAAAAGATGGAAGGCAAACATAAATGTAGTTTAAGATTAAATAGACCCATGGAGAACCTTGAATATTTGGCTATGGAAGTAACAATGGTATAGATGAAAAACAAAATATAGATGAAATGCTGGAGTAACTCAATGGATTAGGCAGCATCTAGGAGAACATGGATAGGTAACAGGTTTGGGTCGAAACTGAATCAGTCTGAATATGTACCCTATCCATTTTTACCACAGATGCTAACTGACCCACTGAGTTACTTCAGAACTTTGTGTCTATTTATTTTGTAAAGCCGCATCTGCATTTCCTTGTGTCTCCAATGGTACAGGTGAGTTTTTTTATAGTATGTGTTTATGGTAGGTCCCGATTTATTATTATTACAAGTTCAAGTTCAAGTTCACATTTATTGTCACATGCACCATTTGGCACAGTGAAGTTTGAGTTACCATACAGCCATACGAATAACATGTGACAAGGTCACATTATTGTACAGTAAAAAGATTTATTTTGCATGCTATCCAAGCAGATCAGATATATTCGACATAGATACAATTAGTTCAATCTCGTGCAATAGATAGTGCAAAGGGGAAGAATACAGTTGTCAGCGTTGTAGCACATCAGTTCCTCAGATAAAGACCAATGTCTTCAAAGAGGTAGAGGTGAGTCGAACATATGCTAGCTTATGGAAGGACCATTCAGAAGCCTGATAACAGAGGAGAAGAAGCTGTTCCTGAGTCTGGCAACGTGCACTTTCAAGTTTCTGTACCTTCTGCCAGACAGCAAAAGGTGAAGAAGGAATGACTTGGGTGGCACACGTCTTTGATTATATTGACTGCTTTTCCGAGGCAGAGTGAAGAGTAGATGGAGCTAACAATAGGAAGTCTAACCTGTGTGATGGACTGGGCTACATCTACAACTCTCTGCAATATATTGTGGTCTTTGAGTCATAGTTGTCTAAACCTACCCAATCTCCTTCTTCTTGCGTATGGCGAGCACAGCCTAAAGTTGTAGGACAACTTGTTCTATTTGATCTTACTTGATTGTGCACGGCGGGTTGATTGCATTCGTCGAAACAGGGCGGACCACGTGAAGGTTGTAATCTTCCACCCCACCTATCCTATCAATGTATCTGTTCAAATGTAATTTAAATATTGTGATAGTACCTGCCTCAACTGTCCCCTCTTGTAGCTTGTTCTATATACCCACCATACTTTGTGTAAAAAAGTTGCCCTTCAGGTTCCTATTAAATCATCCACCCCTCTCCTTAAACCTGTGTCTACTGGCTCTTGATTCCTTTACTCATAATCATAATAGTCATAATCATAATCATAATCATATTTTATTAGCCAAGTATGTTTTGTAACGTACGGGGAATTTGTTTCCTAGGTAAAAGGCTGTGCATTTACCCTACCTATACCTCACATGATCTTATACACCTTTATAAGATCACCCCACATCCTCCTGTGCTCCAAGGAATAAAGCTCAGCCTGCTCAACCTCTACCTGTAGCTCAGGCCCTCAAGTGCTGGTTGCATCCTTCTAAATCTTCACTTCACTCTTTACAGCATAACAACATCTTCCCTATAACAGGGTGACCAAAATGGAACACAATAGTCCAAATGAGGCCTCACCAATGTCTTGTATAACTGTAACATAACTACCCAACTTCTATCCTCAGTACTCTGACTGATGAAGGTCAATGTACCGAACGCCTTCTTGATCTATGATGCCACTTTCAAGGGAGTATGTACTTGCACTCCTAGATCTCTGGTCTACAACACTCTCCAGAGCCCTGCCATTCACTTTGTAGGTCCTGCCCTGGTTTGACTTCCCAAAATTCAACACCTCGCACTTATCTGTATTTAACTCCTTTAACCATTCCTCAGCCCAACTGCCCAACTGATCAGAAGAATACTGTGCATGGCAAAGAAAAGCTATTTTCACCGGGTAGGATTCACTGTCAGAAATGGTCATCCGTCAACTTCAATATTTCCTATCCATGTACCTATCCAAATGTCTTTCAAATGTTGTTATTGTACCTGCTTCTACCACCTCTTGTAGCAGCTTGTTCCATATATCACCAATTTCTTTATAATATCCACTCATTCACTGAAACTTCAGAGAAGTTTTAGGACTCAAAGAGCTTCACATTTAATTACCAGAAGACAAAGATTATATACCACGGACCCTTCTGCATAAATGTCCTCCTCCCCCCCTCCCCCGCCTCCCCCCCCCCCCCCTTCCTACAGACACACCTCTGAACAACAATAAAGAGGCAAGATTATACCTTTGAAAATATAAATAATTTTGCACCTCAGTGAAGGCAGGTATTGTGATGAGAAGTGATTAATCTTAGCTTCCCAGAGCAGCTATTGGCAGTGATCTCTGGCTTCACGTACAGTATACCTCAGAGAAACAGACTACCCACAACAGTACCTTGACACTAAGCGGAAATACCACAAATACTATCTCTAAAAACCCCTCAAATCCTTGGCAGAATTAGTTAGCCATTTACAGCACCATCTCCCATGTCAACATCCCCTGGACCAAGGCCCGATTATACTCAGTTAGTTCTGAAAGCAGAGTATGTCATCTAATGCCAGACTTTGGGAAAAGGCATTTTTTAAAATCTTATAGAAATGTATAAAATCATGCGAGGAATAGATTAGGTAATTGTACAGAATCTCTTGCCCAGAGTAGGAAAATGGAGGACTAGAGGACATTGGTTTAAGTTGGGGGGAACGTTTTAAATGGAATCCGAGGGGTAACCTTTTCACACAAAGGGTGGTGGTTGCATAAACGAGTTGCCAGAGGAGGTAGTTGAGGCGGGGACTATTGTAACATTTAAGAAACAATTAGACAGGTACATGGATAGGACAGATTTAGAGGAATGTGAGCCAAACGCAGGCAGGTTGGATTAGTGTAGATGGGACATGTTGGTCTGTGTGGGAAATTTGGACTGAAGGGTCTGTTTCCACAGTGTATGACTCTATGACAATGACTCGAATCTGAACTCCATGACAGAAGAGTTAAGAGATTACCTGAGGAATGATACCTTAAAAAAGCACCTTGAAAGTACAAAAACATTCCTTTTGGCTTCCTGACTGAGGCCAACTTAAAATAGAGAAGGAGCATCTAGAATGGCATTCATAATTCACAATCCATTCATCTGGAGTACCTAGAGTTTCAGTGTAAATGAGAGAAGGAAGAGTTGACCCACTAAATTGACCACCCCACCCATCCTTCAAGCATCACCTGCCCCGATAATAGACAAGATCAAAGGTTGAATGTTGATCTCACAGAATCCACAGAACCCGATTGAAAACAATCAATCCTTGCCCCGAGAAACAAGTTGAGAATTACAATAATGAGAGAGATCTTTGGATAAGAATGGTGGAATGATTTGAATTTATATTATATTAAAATGTTTTGCTTTTTACAGTGCCCCAAATCCTTTTGAAGTGTAGACGCTGTTGTATTGTAGGGAAAATGTGTGTCAATTTAAACATGACAAGAGCCCGCAACTGCAATAAGATGGATGACCAGTTGCAATGATCGAATTATACTTGAAAAAAATAATGATGATTAAAAGGCGAATTTTAGCTAAGGACATTCAAGACATCTCCCTTGTTCTCCTCCATTAGAGTGGCATTAGGTTTTATTTAATCTCCACTTCAGAGCCAAAGTCAGAGTTTAACATGTTCTCAATACAGCAGCACCACCGCAACAGCATTTTATCAGTACTGGGGTGACTTATGTGTTTAAGTTCCTGTGGTGGGATATGAAATCTGAACCTTCTGACTCAGAACCACATGTTCCAGCAGCTGAATTGCAGTTGACACAAGAGGTTTGCGGGCTTGACTCTAAATCCTTGCCGGGTTCTGGAGCCAAGGTAGAAACTAATTGTGGTTTTACGTATCAAACAGAATACAGAAAGCTGTGGCGATTTTATAATTCTTGTAAAAGTTGGTTCCATTGAAGACAAAGGAGCTAGAATTTGAAATTTAGAAGCTACGTAGAGTTCACATACATCACTGTTTTGAAATATATAAGATCCTGAGATGTATTCACAATGTGGATGTGGAGCGAATGTTTCTCTTACAGGAGAATCCAGAAATAAGGGTCACTAGTTAAAATTAATGGTCTCCCATTGAAGACAGTGATTAAGTGTTTTTTCCACATAGTGTTGTTAGTCTTTGAAATTCTTTCTCAAAGTGTGGTGGTAGCTGAGTCATATTTTTAAGGCAGAGGTAAAAAGATACTTGATTAGCAAAGGACTGAAACGTTACTGTGGATTTATCTTACAACCAAGTCTATGATGAATAAAAGGTAGTGCAAACCTGAAGGATGGGGTGCCTTACCAGTGTTCCTCATTCATAGGAATTTACACATATATTATATATAATGTAATGTATGTGTACATACATGTGGAATGCATGTACACATGGATTACATTATATGTCCAAACCTTTCATTAAACATTTAGCTAGGTGACCCAGAATTAATTTTTTCCCCAAAAGTGAGAACAATTTCACAGGAGGATAAATTTTCTATTTCAGTAGTGGAAGCATACATTCAGTTTAGTTCAGTTTAGTTTAGTTTAGTTTATTGTCACGTGTACCGAGTGAAAAGCTTTTGTTGCACGCTAACCAGTCAGCTGACAGACAATACATGATTACAATTGAGCCATTTACAATGTATCGAGACATACTAAGGGAATAACGTTTAGTGCAAGGTAAAGCCAGTAAAGTCTGATCAAAGATAGTCAGAGGGTCACCAATGAGGTAGATAGTAGTTCAGGACTGCTTTCTAGTCATGGTAGGATGATTCAGTTGCCTGATAAATTTTGGCTTTATATAGGGGTAATCGGAATTGCTAACATTTTGATGTTTGCATTCAATGTATCAGTAGTGAGCAGTTTAGGGACACCAGACTGTATTGCCGTGGTTTGATCAACTCAAACTTGAAATGTTGGCAAGTTTTGTAAACTCAGTTGCTTTGCTAATTTTTTGGTTTACCATCCAATCTTTAGAAATGTTATATACAGTACAATTAACAATGAAACCATGACACTTTTGGAATAATGAGGCATGTCAAAGGGAGCATATACTATCCTAATTGTTGGGTAACTTGCACACACATAATCCAGCCTGATACGGAGAACGCTATGTTGTGAAAAGGCATCTTTTGACTGTGACATCAAAGCGAGGCCCCACCTGCCTTTCAAATGTCTGTAAATAATTGCTCAGCACTATTCAGGGCACAAAAGAGCAGGAGAGTTCTTTTATTGCTCCACCAATATTCATCCCTTAACTAACATCTAAAAGCAAATTAAAAGATCATCCATCTTATTGTTGTGTGTGCATAAATGGGTTGATGTATCTGGACACAGAGGCCGTCTACAATACCTCATTTGTCTACAAGGCACTATTGAAGATCCTGAAAACATGTTTATTTTTTTCTTTTCTTTCTTACCTTTGAAGTTTACTGGAAAGTTCCCAGATTTTGCTTTGGAAGATGAAAAGGCATTGACAACTTGCTGAGTGAGCAACCACACCATCACCTTCACATCCCTGTAAAGCATCCCACAGACACACATTCAACATTTGATCCCAAGGGGATGTTGCTCATCTGTTCTTGGCAACAAACATCCTTCTCTGCTGATTCACCATAGAAAGTTATTTCCATGATTTTAAACACATGGACATTTTGCCTCCCCCCCAAATAACCCAATAAGTATGATGAGAGAAAATAAAATGCAAACTGACAATTTTTAAACAAAATCTCTGAAGGTGTTTTGAGAATAGTGAGTGTCCTGTAGAGACAGTTGTGTCAAATCCAGAAGCATGCAAATTAAAACAGAACAGGGCTCGAGCACTTCTCCCTTTCCTGTTAAGTTCTACAGATATTGTCAGGTAATATAAGTTACACATGTTCTTAGAGTTAGTTCTAACTCTGCCATCTGGTCATTGTCTGTATGGAGCTGATCAACTGGCTATGAACAAAACCAACCCATTTTTAATTCCATAGGTTTCAATGAAGCAGAAACTGATGAGGTTTTATAACAAGCTGAAGAACCAGACATATGTTGAAAGAATACGTCCACTGGGCTTGTATTCACTGGAATTTAGAAAGATGAGGGGGGATCTTATAGAAACATACAAATTCTTAAATTTTGGAAAAAGTTCCCGATGTTGGGGGAGTCCAGAACCAGGGGGTCACTGCTTAAGAATAAGGGGTAGACCATTTCGGACTGAGGTAAAAAAAAAATGTCTTCACCCAGAGATTTGTGAATCTGTGGAATTATCTGCCACGGAAGGCAGTGGAGGCCAATTCACTGGATGTTTTCAAGAGAAAGTTAGATTTAGCTCTTTGGTTAAAGTAATCAAGGGATATGGGGAAAAAGCAGGAACCGGGTACTGATTTTAGATGATCAACCATGATCATATTGAATGGTAGTGCTGGCTCAAAGGGCTGAATGGACTACTCTTGCACCTATTTGTCTATGTTTCTATGTTTCTCTGCTTGGCTACTGACCAGGCAGCAACTTACAATTTTTGACAGAAACAAATCCACAAAATTACAATATTTTAGCTTGAACCACATTTAAATGTGTGTGATTACATTAGAACGGAGATGAGGAAACACTTTATCTCACAGAGAGTTGTGAGTCTGTGGAATTCTCTGCCTCAGAGGGCGGTGGAGGCAGGTTCTCTGGATACTTTCAAGAGAGAGCTGGATAGGCTCTTGAAGATAGCGGAGTCAGGGGATATGGGGAGAAGGCAGGAACGGGTTACAGATTGGGGATGATCAGCCATGATCACATTGAATGGCAGTGCTGGCTCGAAGGGCCGAATGGCCTACTCCTGCGCCTATTGTCTATTGTATTACTGCCGGTTCTATCAGCTAGACTCATATACACAGACTCATCACACTCATATACTCTCATCACACTCTCACTTGCACTCTCATATACACACTCTCACACATTCACGCACTCAGTTACTCACAAATTCACTCTCACACTAACACACATGCACACACACACACTCACTTACTCACTCACGCATTTACACATGGCTATGAACAAAACCAACCGAATCTGAAATAGAAACTGATCAGATTTTCTTCCAAATATTCATTGATATATCTAAGGGCAGGCTAAGCCATCAGCTGGTAATTGTATTAAAAACATTTGGAAATGGGAAAACGCTGGAAATCTGAAATGGAAATAGAAAATGAGAAAAATACCTTGATGAAACAGTAACCTTATTTCAATTAAACCATTGAATTATGTATTTGGAGCTTTTTCCAATTTTTAAACCAAATTACTGGCTAATAACAATTATAATCAGTTTGTTATTGACTAATCAATAGCAATAAAGAAAGAGGACATTTTGTAAAGAAAGTTTTATAGCCATTTAAATTTCAAGCATATGACCTGAAATTTAGTTTTTCCCTTTACCAATCTAAACACTGTAAAGTAAAGTAAAGTAGCCTTTATTGTCATTCAGACCTTTCGATCTAAACGAAATTTTGTTGCCTTGCAGTCATACATGTAATAAAAAACTGTAATGGCTCGATCATGTATTGTCTTTCTGCTGATTGGATAGTACACAACAAAAAGCTTTTCACTATACCTCCGCACACATGACAATAAATTAAACTAAACTAACTAAACTAAACTAAACTAAACTAAACTAAACTAAACTAAACTGTGCTAAAGATTAGTAACCTATAGACAGGAAATTTGTGTGTGAGAGTGAGTGAGTGAGCAAGCGAGCGAGTGAGTGAGTGAGTGAGTGAGTGAATGGGTGAGCGAGTGAGTGAATGGGTGAGTGAGTGAGTGAGTGAGTGAGTGAGTGAGTGAGTGAGTGAGTGAGTGAGTGAGTGAGTGAATGGGTGAATGGGTGAGTGAGTGAGTATCAATGAAGGAAGGCCCCTTGGTTGTCATGGACGTGTTGGGCCAAAAGGTTTGTTTCTATGCTATATAATTCTATGGCTCTATGACTCTAAGGAGCTTATATTTATGTGACACTTTATCAGGATTCCTGGTAATGGTTTAAAGTAGTTTATGTTCAATAAAATGCTTTGAAGCACAGCCACTGTACATGGCCATTACATATTGTAGTATCAGATCAAACGGCAATGTGTTAAATGGCCAAGTGATTTACCTGTGGTGGTGCTGATAGAAGGTAGAATGTTGATCAAGAGAGCACAGGGGTGGCTCCATGTTCTTTTTTAAAAGAATTCCGTGGAATATCTATATGGATTCCACAACAGTTTTCATTTCATTGTGTTTTTATCAGTTTTTTTTCCAACCATATGGCTTCAAAGAATAATTATATGGAGTATGTGCTTTGATATGTTAAGGCCTAACAAACTGTGTCCCAAGGGAATCCTTTACACAGCACTTGTACGTGTCATCTGCCTCTTCGAACCTGATGACCTGTGCATAGCCCATAATGTTTTTAAATTTAATATTGACAGCCTAAGACAAGAACATAGGCTTCAAGTGAGCATGGTGATTCATAACATTGCTGCACAATTGGCATGCTACAGGCATGCTTTGAATGGAACGTAGGGAGGTATGCAATCCAATTTCATGTATTGTGTGAGATATATATTAATTGAAATTGCGCACAAATGAGGACCCATTATGGTGTTAAACAATGCACCATGGAACCAAACTTCTATTCTCTGGTGTCTAATTAGCATGAAAATATATATATCCGTTCTAACGTTTTACCTGCCAGTCATGGCACTTGTCTTCATTTAACCTATTGAACTTACAAACTTGTCAAAGTAAAGTGAGTGAAATGTACTCCATAAAAAGCCTTTAATTATATAAGTAAGAACAGAGAAGCTCATGAAACAGAAGTGGGAGTCGGTCTTTGGCTCCTTCTGCCTTCTCCTCCACTCATAAAATCATGACTGATTTTTACCTCAGCCCTACTGACCTTTGATTCCCTTAGTGTCCAGAACGCTTGATCTATGTCATCAATGTGCTTGGTGGCTGGAGAATGCCAGTGTTCTTTTATCCCAGTCAGGAATGGTATTTTGACCTTCAGATTTAGATGCCCCAACTTGTTGGAAACTCACCCTGCATCTACCCTGTAAGATGTTTTTTTATGTTTAAATAAATTATAAACTTTGGAGGTTATGTATCTGTCACCTTAAACCACCATCTTGTGCCAACACTGTTTCAGAAATCAATTTAACAAAGTTTTGTTGCATTCCAAAGACGTACAGATTTGTAGGTTAATTGGCTTGGTATAAGTGTAAATTGTCCCTAATGTATGTAGGATGGCGTTAATGTGCGGGGATCGCTGGTCAGTGCGGACTTGGTGGGCCGAATGGTCTGTTTCCATGCTATATCTCTAAACTAAACTAAAAAACTAAACTTACCCCATTGCAAGTATATCCTTCCTGGATTAGTGAAACCAGACCAGTCCATGTTATTCCAGAAGTAACCTCTATATATTTTAATTAAAATGTCCTTGCCTTTGTATTTAAATCCTTTCGCTATAAGGGCCAACAAATCACCTGACTTTCTAAATTCTTTCCAAACCTGCATGTTCACTCACACTGATTAAAATATGAGTTGACCTTGATCCCTCTGGACATTAACACCTTCCATTCTGTCGCCATTTAAAAAATAATTTTATAATTTTTTCCACTTGGATAATATCACAGATTTCTACATTATATTCATCTGCCATGTTCTTGACCCTTCACTCAACTTACCTAAATCTCCTTGAAACCTCAGCATTTTACTTACAACCCACACTGCTGCCCAGCTTTGTATCATCAAGTGACTGAAAATCTCCCCTTAACTTCCCTAATCTTCTTGGATAATCCTGTTCAACCATAACCTTTTCACCTCCCTCCCCATTTATACAATCATTTCCTGAAAAGGTCTCCTTCAACTTAAAACATTAATTTCCTGCTCACACAAGCATTTTTTTCCCATTCCAGGACAGGGCAATATTATGTAAAAGAACACTAAATATTTATTCTCAATTTGGCCAGAATTTACCTTCAACTGAAATGCAGTCAATAAGATAAAATATCCAACTGAAAGCAGTATTGAAAATTCAAAAGAATTCAAGTGCTCAGAAATGATAATAGCATTCCCTTTCTTAGGGTTTTACTGCAAGCATTTGCTGCAAGTGTAGAATTTACCTGCTAAATTGCCTGAAAGTAAAGATTTGCATTAACTAAAATTAAAAATAATTCAAAACGAATAAAAACACTACTTTATAAGCTCAATATGATTTCACAAAACTTATCATGTATCATCCCTTATCATGTGTAGGAAAGATGAAGGGTCTCAACCTATTCCTTCTCGTCAGAGATGCTCCCTGTCCCGCTGAGATGCACCATCATTTTGTGTCTATCCCTTATCTATACACTGTAAAAGGGTTTTCTCACGGTACGACCTGACGCAAGAGTTTAACATCGTGGGAACCTCCTGCGATAACAGTGCGACATTCGTGGACCACCAAGGACCTCCGTGGCGTTAACGGCAGGTAGTCGTGAAACTTTGTAAGGTCGGGAGATTGAATTTCTTGAATTTCTCCAAGAGTGACGAGCACTTTTTGGTGAGCGTTGCAACATTGTATGAACGCAGATGCCAGTGCGATATCCGTGCGATATCTGTAATGATTCATGCGGGTACCGTGGGAACTCCTGCGAACGGTAAACCAGGAAGCTTGACAGAGGGGACACAATGAGTAAAGACAGGTGGTCTCAATATCGCCAATGTACCATGTGTTCGAGGAATCCCACCTAATTGTCATTGTCTGAGAATCTTTTTCACAGTAAACTTGCAGAGATGCCTCTCAGAAAAGTGCAAAAGAAAGGGGTCAAAGAAAGTCAGAAAGTTTTTGACCATGCAGGTAAATGAGGAGGAGACTCAGCAAGAGAGACAGGTTTGCCTGCCAAGATACCACTGCCTGTGGGCTCCTTGGCGGCAGGGAGAGGGTGATCAAGGTGGACCGCGATTGCCTCCCCAGTAGTGTTGCCTCCCTAATAGCCTCAGCAGATGATAAAAAGGGAAGATGGCAGAAGTTGTCTCTATACTGTACACAGGGGACAAGAGGGGGGAACTGGTGGAGTGGTATCAATGCAATGAGATTCTCTATTTCATTTCATTTCATTATAGAAATAGGGATTTCAGAGCAACCTGCTGGAGACGAAGGCTGCGGAGTATCCCGGGTGCTCATGTGAGTATCTATAACAATATATTAGTTTATGTACAGGAGAACAATTTAATGTTATCCATGATTTAAAAACATACAATGCTACAGATGTAAAAGTGCTGTTTTTGCAGTTACCTTTAATTTATCTTATATTACCGTGTCAGTCTTCTTCAGCAGAGGTCCCAAATTATTCTTTAACTCATTAAAGAGCTCGGGTGAAATTCTGACAAAGTTTTTGAATGCACTTTTATCCTCTTCGCACAGCACATTAAGCAGTTGCTCATATTGTCCAAATTGAGGTCTATGTTGAAACATGGGCCTAACCCAGTGAGACTTCATCTTAATTCTCTTTTTAATTAATCTCACCCTTCTGCCTTCACGCAAGCGTTTTCGATGCACATGTTGCGCTAATGCATACAGCGCCCCAATGAAAATAACAACCAGCCTGTACTCGAACCAACTTTGTATAGGCATGTCTGCAAATGAGCCAATTCTACGAACGGAGGATATTTATATAGTGTGTGAAAAAAAGTGACATCATTTGTGCCACGTGATTAACTACACTACAGTCCACGATGTTCATTCACGATTAACGGGAAAGATCGGGAGACGGACAAGTCACTCGCACAAATGACAGAATTGCCGAGTACCGTGGGAACTCTTTATCTACCCCCCGTTATATCGTACGGAACTCGTGCTGAACCACGACCACTTCACTCTGGTGACATCTTGCGTCAGGTCGCACCGTCAGAACCGGCCATAAATGTTTCAATGTTAATCATGTATTGTCATTCTGCTGACTGGTTAGCACGCAACATAAGTTTTTCACTGTACCTCAGTACACGTGACAATAAACTAAACCGAAACTGAAAAAATAAATAATTGACAGCCACTTATTTAGCAACTTACAACAATTGATGCGCATACACAAGATTTCCAGACCTGCTGCTTCACTAACAAGTTTCCACACACCTCTGCCTCCAGCATTGATGCTTTGAGAGATCATTGAAATCTATCAGCTATAGTTCGTGGATCCCAGGTTTGGTTATAAAAGTTGATATAAATAAAAAAATCAATATATACAGCAGAACATGGAACAGTACAGCACAGGAACAGGCCCTTTGTCCCACAATGCCCATGTCCAATATGATGCCAAATTAAACTAATTGCCTCTACCTGCACATGATCCTTATCCCTCCATTCTTTGCATATCCATGTGCCTATTCAACAGTCTCTTAAATGCCACTCCACCACCACACCCGATGGTGCATTATTATTCCACCTATTTTCCTTAAACATTGTCCCTTAAAGTAGGCCCTCTAGTCTTTGACATTTCCATCTTGGGAAAATGTTTCCGATTGTGTACTATTTCTATGCCTCTCAAGATTCTATATAATTTTACAATCATTTTATATACTTTTATAATAAAGTTCTATCGAACATAGATAAAAACATAACAAATAAAACAATTCCTCAAAATTTTGTGCGCCAAAATGTAATTATTGTAAAATTAATTAACCGTAAAAATTCCGATGAGTTTGATTCTTTTCTCACATCAGTAAGTTCTGACATAACTTTGCAAAACTTAAATTTTCTTTTTGTTATAATTGAGATTTGCTGCATCCAAGGAATTTATAAGTAGTTGGCTGACGTATCTGTTTGGCATCACCAGAAGAAATGTAGGAGTCCCACTGATTTTTAATGAAACCCACTACACTAAACTGCTTTCAAAGTCAGTAAATTGAGAGAGGCTTTTGATCTCTCACGATAGAAGGATCAAGTGAAAAGACCTATTCTTCAAGTGCTGTCATTTACTTGCTTAAAGTAAACATGGAACCTGGCACATGCTGTTGTTTTTACTGCTGTATCTGGTCTATGTACAATACAAGCAGTCTAATATGGTAACTACAGTATGATCTTAATTATCTATACTCATTACCCAGACACTTGGTTACCAGCAGGTATTTCTGCAGGAGTTTAAGGGAGCAATAAAGGTGGAAGTCAGGTCAAGAAACCAGTGTGGGTTTGGGACAAAGGGTCAGCAAATCAGCAGGGTTCAGTAATTTGATGAAATGTGAAAGCCATATTGTCAATAGAAATCTGATCGTAAATCAAATTTACTCTAATCCCAAACTTTAATCTTCCCGGAATGTAAAAGTATGATGCTTTGGAAAAAACTCCATTAAAAAATTGAGGTCATCCAAAATGCTGCTCATTTTGTCCTAACTTGTGGCTAATCCCATTCATCATCTTTCTATGCTTGCTGACATTAACTCCTGGTAGAGCAAAGCTTTATTTTTTAAATGTTTGTCTCTGTCTTTAGTTCTGTCTGTTTTTAAATCTCTTCCCACTGTACAACCTACTGTATTGATGGTTTTGCAAAAATGACTTCTTGTCTATTCCCCAGTTTAATTATTCTGGTATTTGTGTATTCAACTGCCAAGGCCCTAAATTCTGGAATTCTCTCTCTTAATTATATTACCGGGTGGGGAGAGAGAAGGGTGGAGATAGTAACCAAGACTGGATGTGTTAAGTGGAGAAGACAAAGGGTTACAAATGGTGGAATCTGATCAGAAAGGGAGGTGGGGAGTGAAATGTAGAATCATAGGGTGGGGTGATTGTTAGATAGGAACAGAAGATGCAGAAGAAAAATGGGGAATCCAGAGAAGGGAGGATTGGATTGGATTTTGCTATTGGATTCTTGATTTTCACATCAGCAGACCACAATCAATATGATTTGCCAACACCACTTTGATAACCATCAACACAGGAGCCTCAAGTCTATCTGTTCTACTCAATACCAATGACTGTATAGCCAATCGCAATGCCATCTTTAATTCATTGACAATACTACCATTGTTTTGTTAAATGATGGATAACAAAGTGTCAGACTACAAGAGGGAGACTGATAGCCTGAATCAATGGTGCTAGAACTACAACCTTGATCTCAACGTTGGGCAAGACCAAGGATAGCTAGGGATCCATGAAGATAGACACAAAATTCTGGAGTAACTCAGTGGGACAGGCACTGGATAGAAAGAATGGGTGACATTTCGAGTTGAGACTCTTCTTCAGACTCTACCTGAAATGTCACCATTCCTTCTAACCAGAGATGCTGCCTGTCCCGCTGAGTTCCTTCAGCATTTGGTGTCTATCTTCAGTGTAAACCAACATCTGCAGTTCCTTCCTACACTCTAGGGATTCACAAACCTTGCTTCATCAATAGGATGGTAGTGACGAGAGTCAAACGCTTCAAATTCCTGAATATGCAAATCTCTGAAGATCTGGCCTGGGCCAGCATATTGATGCAATCACAAACATTACCTCTCCTTGTAAGAAGATTGAGGAGTTTCAGTACATCACCATATAGCCTATTGAACCTCAACATGTGCATGGTAGAAAGCATACTGACTCGTTGCATCTCAGACTGGCTTGGTAACTCAGGCACCCTGGTATGAAGGAGGCTGCAGAAAGTGGTAGACATTACCTGGTCCATTACAGGTATTGACCTCACAACTATTGAAAGGAACTCCAGGAGCCATGTCTCAATGGGGCAACTCATGTCATCATGGTCTCACACCACCCTTGCATACTCCCAGCTCACTATCATGGTAAAGAAGGTACAGGGATTTGAAAACCATGACCTCCAGGTTCAAGAACCCATTCTTCCCCGCAACCACCAGGCTCTTGAATACTGCACAACGTTAACCACTACCTCAACAACAATGATCTATTATGGACTTTGACTTGGTTGCACTATGGGTTCCAGTTTTCCACAATATGCTTATCTCATATTATTGAATTTATGGTAGCATTTGATAGTAAGATTAAATGAGAACTTACCAGTTTGAAGTTTGATCTGTATTTTATGAGGAGTTACGATGAGGGATTACGTGAAGAACCCGTCCAGTGCGCATGCGCGACTTACTTCAAAGCAGCGGTGTAGAATCACAGAAACAACACAATAATTGCAGCCTCCCTTCCTCAATGAACCATTTAAATTGACATGTTGGAGTTTTAGAGCATTTGATGAATAAGTTTTTTTTAATATAGAAAATAGTGCATATCTAGACCTGCAGCCAGAGGAGGTGTGGAATCGGATACAATCATCACATTTAAGGGATATTTAGACAGGCGTATAAAAAGGCAATGTGCAAAGCATATGGAGATAGTGTAGGCAAATGGGATGAGTTTAGATGGGTAAAATGGTCAGCAAGGAGGTGAAAAGGCCTGTTTTTATGCTGTATGCATTTATGATTCTACAATTTCTTAAGATCAGCTTGTGGAAGAAAACTGATAATCAAATACATTATATATGGATGTCATGAGTTTTCAGTGTTATTTTTCTTCAACAGTTAATTTCTGAACATTTCTGTGGGAGAGAGTCTAAATCCAAGGAAATGGAACAAATTCACTCGCTAAACAGAGAAAGAAAAGCATCTGGAAAAAATTACTTGCAATCCCATTCTTTGTACATTTACCCAAATATGGTCATTGGTTAACCTCCCTTAGTTCTTGCTGTTTGAACATTTATCTCTCAGTTTGGATTTGGAATACACTTAATGCACTGGCTTGTCTCACAGAACAAAAAAAAATAATTGTGATTTATTTCCTGTGATGGAGAATAGTCAGCTAAAATGTTAATTAATCTTTTCTTTACACAACACATGATATGATCTGTACTTTCAGCCATTTCTGATTTTATTTTGGTTTAGTTGCTCTCATGCAGAAGGCAGAGTCTGTTGCTAATCAGTCCTGACATGCTGACCGAATATTCCCTCATTTATTTTCTTGGTTCACTTTCCAATCTCTTCAAATGTCTGACTCTCAGCACTCTAGAAGTGTCTGTCCCATTTATTTTAGCAAAAAGATCCTCACATTACCAAAGATAGTCTGACGAAGGGTCTCGACCTGAAACGTCACCCATTCCTTCTCTCCAGAGATGCTGCCTGTCCTGCTAAGTTACTCCAGCTTTTTGTGTCTATCTTCGGTTTAAACCAGCATCTGCAGATCCTTCTCTCACATTTCCGAGTTTGGGGGCAGCGTGGCTCTTCATCCTTCATTCATGTCAATTTAATGTCAATGTCAACGAAGGAACATTTGCCAAATGGATCCTGATGACATTTTAACTGTACCTGAAGGGGTGCAGTGAGGGCCAATGACAAATATCTGCATTTGTTTGTGTTGAGATAGATTAACTATTTTGTTTTGTTGTACGCTCTATGTTCCGAAGTTAACGGTAAGGGAGTCTGTTCCAACTTTGGTTCTTATGGAGATTATATGTTATGGGTTTGGGGTGGGTGGGAGAGGAATTAAGGTAAATGTGTTGTAAGATATCCAGTGCCAAACATGGCTATCACTCACCAGCTGTAAACGGAGCACCTTGTTGTTGTTAACTCACATATAGGAACAAAATAAATTGTGTGGCCCTTTGTACCAGGTCCATGATTCAAATTGATCATAGATAGTTAATAGTACAGATTTGCACGATGGTTGCAGCATTGTGGGAGACTCTTCGGTCCGAATGAGTTCATACATGTAACATGTATGGTCTATGGTGGCAGCAAAAGGGAGCAGAACAGGCTGCTATGGAATGTCAATGACACCACATCAATCACAGAGAAGGAGTTCTTCAGAGGATTCCTTGATAAGTTTGCCTCTGTTCTGAACTGTTGGCACGTGGGCTATAGATAGGATTGACAATGTTGAAGAACCCATGTGGTTATTGCTTAATGTGCAGGAAGGAACTGCAGATGCTGGTTTAAACCGATGATAGACACAAAAAGCTGGAGTAACTCAACGGGTCAGGCAGCATCTCTGGAGAAACGGAATTTCGGGTTGAGACCCTTCTTCAGATTGAGAGTCTGGGGAAAGGGAAACGCTAGATATGGATGGTGATGTAGAGAGATATAGAACAAATGAATGAAAGATATGCAAAAAATAATGATGATAAAGGAAACAGGCCATGGCTTGTTGAACATTACGTGCAATTTCCACCCACCATCTACTCTTTTTTCTGCAGTTTGTATATCGGGCCAATAGATCTGTGGATTATGCAGTCAACCTGGGCCTGCACTTCATCCTACAGCACCTAGACATCCAGGGAACCAATGCGAGGATCCTGTTTGTTGATTTTAGCTCTGCATCCAACACCATTGTGCCAGAGCTACTACACTCCAAACTTTCCGAGTTGACTGTGCCTGAACCCCTCTGTCAGTGGATCACCAACTTCCTGACAGACAAGAAGCAGCATGTGAGGCTGGGAAAGCACATCTCGGACCCGCAAACGCTCAGCATAGGAGCACCGCAAGGCTGAGTACTTGCTCCTCTCCTCTACTCCCTCTACACCAACGACTGCACCTCCACAGACACCTCTGTCAAGCTTCTCAAGTTTGCGGATGACACAACCCTGATTGGACTGATCCAGGATGGGGAGGAATCTGCCTACAGACAGGAAGTGACACAGCTGCCGTCCTGGTGCCATCGCAACAACCTAGAGCTCAATGCTCTTAAGACAGTGGAATTGATTGTAGACTTTATGAGAGCTCCCCCTCCCCTCACCCCACTCACCATCAACAACACCACAGTCACATCTGTGGAGTATTTTAAGTTCCTGGGAACCATCATATGACCTTAAGTCCACAGTCAAAAAAGCACAACATAGGATGTACTTCCTACGGCAGCTGAGGAAGCACAATCTGCCACAGGCAATGATGGTCCAATTCTACACAGCCATCGTAGAATCTGTTCTCACCTTCTCCATCATAGTCTGGTTTGGCTCAGCCACCAAGCACGACATCTGGAGGCTGCAGCGAATCGTCTGATCAGCAGAGAAGGTTATTGGCTGCAACCTTCCCTCCATTGATGAACTGTACACTGCAAGGGCCAGGAAGCGAGCGGGCAAGATCATCTCTGACCCCTCTCACCCTGGCCACAAACTCTTTGAATCACTTCCCTCTGGAAGGTGCCTCCGGACTGTTAAAGCTGCCACAGCTAGACATAAAAACTGTTTTTATCCACAAGTAGTTGCTCTACTCAACAGCCAAAAATCTGTAGCCTCCCTTTGGTCTGGTATTTTGTTGGTTCACATGCTTGATCAATGGTGTTTTATCATGAATGTTTTATTATTATTAATGTTTAGTATTTTCTGAGTCATTCGTAACTGTCACTGTATGTCATGTTGTAACTTGTGTGCGGAGCACCAAGGCAATTTCCTTGTATGTGAATACTTGTCCAATAAACTTATTTACTTGCTTACTTACTGCTCAATCTCTGTCGTAGGCATCTGTGGAAAAGTTTATTTTCCCTTGAGGAATAATGGATCTCACAATCCTGGAACATGTTGGGTTTGTGGTTCATTTAGCTCTTGAATTTCCTGGTCATTCTCATCAAACTAGTTCTGGTTCTTTGTCGTACCGAAGCCAAAGAGTCTCCTCACTCTTGGTTTAATTACGATGAAATTTCAGAGCAGACCATATAAGGGCACTGTACCGCTACTGTGGGCTGGGAATAACAATTTACCGCTCAGGGGTTCTTGAGAACTTTGACATTGAGTTCCTTGTGCCAACATTTCTATTGTTGTGGTATTCCAGGATCAAGTATTTAGATGCAGAAGAGCAAATCATGCAGAGATCACCCTAATCCCACAATTTGCTTCGACACAAAATGCTGGAGTAACTCAACAGGACAGGCAGCATCTCTGGAGAGAAGGAATGGGTGATGTTTTGAGTCAAAACCCTTGTCACGACCTGAAAAGTTTTCCATTCGGAGCTGCTGCCTGTCCCACTGAGTTACTCCAGCATTTTGTATCCATATTCGATTTAAACCAGCATCTGCAGCTCCTTCCTATTCATAATGTGCTTGTCATGTGGGTGATTCAGACATCTTAGCAGTCTTTCACACAGACAATGGTGCAATGCAACAGGAGCCAGGGGCTGGATCGGGCTGCTGCCATAACATTTCACTTGTCTCTGAAACATAACAGGATTTTGCTCACAACAAGGCCAAGCATTTACTGAGACAGAGGACTCTTTGGTTGTTGAAGGAAAAGAATGTTTGTAAATCAAGACTTCAAACCTGGCACAAAACTGGGCAGCTGTGATTCCTGCCTCATATATGCTTCTGAGGCTCGATCTACAAAATATGAGAAAAATTGAACCAACTGCCTAGATAAGACCCTCCAAATCTACTGGAAAGTTAAACAACAAAAGTTTAGTTCCACTTTCTTGACCAATATTCCAAGAAAAAGTCGTAATTTCATTCAATCAGCTCTGCTAGGCAGGTTGTAATGCTCACTTGACTAACACCACACTACAAAAACAATAATTTTGTTCTAAGCTCCGTCATTTGAAATGATTACCAGGTGAGTAGAGAAATAAAAGATCCAATGATAACCTCAAAGTCTCCTTGAAAGGTTTCAACGTTCCCACTGACATCTTGGAATACCAGGCCCATGATTGCTCAAAGTGGAGAAATAGCTTTCAGGATGGCAGTGTGATCATGCTTTATAATTGCACAGATGGCCAGTGTGGATGTGGACTCTTATACATCGCGGAGACAAAACGTAGACTGGGCTCGTTTCACCTACCTTCGCTTCTCCTAATGATCTCTTATCAACATCTATCGCAGAGTCTGACCTTTCATTCCTAGGTCTCCTCCAATGTCAGAGTGAGATTATACCAAATTGGAGAAACAGCATATCATATTTCGCTTGGGCAGCTTACAGCCCAGCGGTATGAATATTGATTTCTCTCACTTCAAATAACCCCAGCATTCACTTTCTCTCCACCCTCCCCCACCCAAGCTTCTCATTTTCATCCAACATACAGTTAACAATGGCCTGTTTCGTTCATCAGTGTTAATTTTTTGCATAGTTTTCATTCATTGTTCTTTATCTCTCTACAACATCGGCTGTATCTCTCGTTTCCCTTTCTCCTGGCTGGTCTGAAGAAGGGTCTCGACCTGAAATGTCACCCATTCCTCTCTCCAGAGATGCTGCCTGACCCGCTGAGTTAGACACATAGAAACATAGAAACATAGAAACATAGAAATTAGGTGCAGGAGTAAGCCATTCGGCCCTTCGAGCCTGCACCGCCATTTAATATGATCATGGCTGATCATCCAACTCAGTATCCCGTACCTGCCTTCTCTCCATACCCTCTGATCCCCTTGGCCACAAGGGCCACATCTAACTCCCTCTTAAATATCGCCAATGAACTGGCCTCAACTACCCTCTGTGGCAGAGAGTTCCAGAGATTCACCACTCTCTGTGTGAAAAAAGTTCTCCTCATCTCGGTTTTAAAGGATTTCCCCCTTATCCTTAAGCTTGTGACCCCTTGTCCTGGACTTCCCCAACATCGGGAACAATCTTCCTGCATCTAGCCTGTCCAACCCCTTAAGAATTTTGTAAGTTTCTATAAGATCCCCTCTCAATCGCCTAAATTCTAGAGAGTATAAACCAAGTCTATCCAGTCTTTCTTCACAAGACAGTCCTGAATCCCAGGAATCAGTCTGGTGAACCTTCTCTTCACTCCCTCTATGGCAATAATGTCCTTCCTCAGATTTGGAGACCAAAACTGCACGCAATACTCCAGGTGTGGTCTCACCAAGACCCTGTACAACTGCAGTAGAACCTCCCTGCTCCTATCTCTTGCTATGAAAGCCAACATGCCATTCGCTTTCTTTACTGCCTGCTGCACCTGCGCCTACCTTCCCTGGTTACCATGACACCTGGTCTCTGCTGCATCTCCCCCTTTCCCAATGCCACCGTTTAGATAATAATCTGCTTTCCCGTTTTTGCCACCAAAATGGATAACCTCACATTTATCCACATTAAACTGCATCTGCCAAACATTTGCCCACTCACCCAGCCTATCCAAGTCACCTTGCAGTCTCCTAGCATCCTCCTCACACCCAACACTGCCCCCCAGCTTAGTGTCATCCGCAAACTTGGAGATATTGCCTTCAATTCCCTCATCCAGATCATTAATATATATTGTAAATAGCTGGGGTCCCAGTACTGAGCCTTGGTACCCCACTAGTCACTGCCTGCCATTGTGAAAAGGACCCGTTTACTCCTACTCTTTGCTTCCTGTTTGCCAGCCAGTTCTCTATCCACATCAATACTGAACCCCCAATGCCATGTGCTTTAAGTTTGTATACTAATCTCTTATGTGGGACCTTGTCTTCAACTTTTTGTTCCTAGATTGGTTTGCATGTTGGTCTAGGCTACGTCTACGCATTTGGAATGGTATTGGTACACTGAAGTCCAGCATTGCATGTTCCATCAGCCATCACCTAGAACATATGTGGAAGAGTTTGTGGTTTTGATATTGACCTTATCAGCCAACAAAAACCAAACAGTTTTGAAAACGTTATCTCTGTCTCATGGAATTGCCTGACTTGAAGAAATCATGGAAAAATGTGCATGGTATCTGCTTCTCCTCCAGCTGTCCCTGTAATCTGACGTGAATACAAACCAATTAATGAAATTTACCATCTGTATTGTGGATTGAACCAGATTACCTAAAATCAGTACAAACTCTAAAGGCAAAAACAGATCCTGTTACAGACTTCACTGTGAAGAACAGCAATTAGTGGACAGCACAAAGAGTCCACAGGGTGTTGATCAGAATATCCCTGATCTTTAGAATATGTTGTTGAATGCTTCTCCAGTTTCAAGAATGAATCTGTGAAGATATTACTTAACTTTCTCAATGTAACATAAGGATTTCAACAAACAAAATACATTGTATACTTTTCATTGAACATTGATTCAATCCATCTTTAACATTCAGAAAAGAACTGCCGGTGGTCTAATTACCAGAACTTTCATCGTTTTTTTTTAATCAACAGCTTCTTCTTGGCTGGCTTACAAAATTAAAGATCATTCTATTATTTGAAAGTAACAGCTGTGCCCTCAATGTTCTGTAGAATGCTCCTTGCTCAGTGTCATTTTATGCTGAGAACTGACTCTTTAGTTAGAAACATCCATTAAATATATCTTATTTAACAAATAGATCCCCTGTTTCATATAAATCACATTGTTTCCTTTGCAGTTATTTCACAAGGTTATTATTTATCTGTAACCAGAACATTATGAGTGGTAAAGTTTGGACACGTAGGTAATAATTTCTGAATTTTATGATTGTACTGGTGAGACTTAAGACATTTGCAATTTCTATTAACCATGAAAAATTGTTAATAAATTCGAAGAGGGGCGAGAGCATGTGGAGCAAAATCAAATCCAAAATGGTGATGTTACTGAAATTCAAAAGCCTGGAAAGGTTTTCCATTCAACTTGACTTAAAGAAGCAACCTGGCTGCTCACTGTGGTAAATATGTAAAATTTGCATATCAATATGAGCTGAAAGGTCTGAGATATAATGGGCAGAGGATGGACGGGTAGGAGAAGAGGGGTTGTGGGTGAATGGGTCTGTGAGTTGAGAAGCAGTAGGATAGGCAGTGAGGGAAATGAGGGAAGATTAGATGGCATAGTGGAATCTGTAAAATAAACAGATAGCATTTGGTTCAGCTTCAGAGCTCAGAGTTTATTGTCACGTACACCGAGGGACAATTAACAACTTTTGCTGCGTGCTAACCAATCAGCAGAGAGACAATACATGATTACAATCGAGCCTTCCAAAATGTACAGATACACGATTAAGGGCAGCATAAAAGTATTATGCTAATACTAGTTGAAACAAGAAGGCGGGGTCAGAAGATGCTAAAAAGGTAGAAAATTCTGGAAATACTCAGCAGGTGAGCAGCATTAATAAAGTAAGAAACAAGAGACATTACAGATCGATGAATTTTCAAAAGAATTAGAAATATTAACATTCTTAATTTTCAACATTTTTTAATTCTTTTTTCTGACCCAGCGTCTGTTAATTCAGGTAGAATAAATGAATGACACATCACAGAGAGATGGGCACATGTCTTTGGGATGCATCGTGGTCTGGCATTTTTGAAACGTAGTTACTTTCTCAATGAGCACAATTCCTTGAAACCCAGAACTACGGTGGTGTATCGGCAAGTTAAGAAGTTTGTCAAAGTTTACAACCGGATATTGATCATTTGATAAAGTAGGCAAAGGAATGATAGATGGACTTTGAGACAAGTGTGAAATGATGTATTTTGGGAAGCTAAATCAGATCAGGATGTGTGCTGTGAGTGGCAGTTTCGTTGTGAACTGTTGTTGAACAGTGACCTAGGGGTCAAGTACACAGCTCCCTAAAGGAAAAGATACAATAATTCAATAGTTTAATAGTTACTTAATTCTCATATATTCCTAGATACAGTGAAATCCTTTGTTTTGCATACAAATCACACTGTACGTAAGCACACTCACACATACGTAAAATAGTGCAATAATTGTTGGGCTAGGTTTATTAGTGTCACATGTACTGAGATATAGTGAAAACAAATTGATTTGCATGCTATCCGAACAGATCAGATATACCACACATAGATATAATCAGTTCATGAGAATATATGAAGTTTGTATGTGTATAATAGTTGTATGTATATAGATGTCTGTAGGTATTATGGGAAATTGCCTGGGGTAGTATTATTATTATTAATTAATTGATTTTTAAATATGGTAGAAGTGTTGGGGAAAAGGGGTGAGATTTAATAAGTTATTCTTCTTCTCACTCCTTTTTGAGCTTGTACAGACACAGAGTTGGACATTGGAAATTTGCTTTTTGTTCTTTTCATTGCTTGTAAATATTGATTGTAATGTCCAATTGTTTGATAATTTCGATTTGGTTACTATTAATATCTTTAATGTCTTTACTTGTTCGGAATAAATTAAATAAATAAATAAATAAATAAGTTCAAACTCAAGTACAAAGGGATAGAGCAAAGGGAAATATATAAAGTGCAGATTATAGTTAGAAAGAGATTTAGAAAAGTTGAGCATTTGTATTGGATGGTAGGAGATATTTCTCCTGGAAGGGCAGGTAAAGAGATGCCATGCTCCGGCGCCATCTTGGATTTTGTGTGTTTAAAAAAAAGTTGATATCTTCTGAGGCAGTACACATAGACCCACTTATTTGGTGTGAACTTGTAGCTCTCAAGTATCACATTCTTAAACATATTGAGTCTTACCTTGGCCTTAAAGGCCAGTTGTCCTGACAGCGGCACTGGATCAGTGATGTAGGGGTCAGCCTGATCTGGTGGTGCAGTTGGTACCTTCCACCGGCACTCTGCTGCTCTGTGCAGCTGCTGCAGGCCGCACCAGATCTGTGCATTCATCCAACGTCTAATCCACATATTTCCCTCAGCTGCTGGGTCTACACCACAGACTTTACCCTGCAACCTCTGCAAACCTGTCATCCATCGCCTCCTGCAGTTGTCCCTTTGCTTCTGCCCACCAATATTGCCATCGCTCATTTTTCCTAGGTGACCTTGAAACTTTTAGAATGCCTCTGTCAGCATGGTGGCACAACGGTAGAGTTGCTGCCTTACAGCACCGGGGACCCAGGTTTGAGCCTGACCACCAGAGCTGTCTGTATGGAGTATGTAACCACGTGGTTTTTCTCCAGGATCTCCTGTTTCCTAGCAAGCTCCAAAGATGTACAGGTTAGGAGGTTAAATTATGGTATAAATGTAAATTGTCCCTGGTGTGTAGGATAATGCACTGTATGGGGTAATCGCTGGTTGGCATGGACAGCGTGGGCTGAAGGGCCTGTTTCCATGCTGTATCTCTAAACTAAACTAAACCAAACTAAATGTGTGTGGGAGGTGAGATCACAGCCCATTCACAGGCACCGGTCTTCGCATACACCATCTACCATCACCATCTTGAATACAGATAGACAGGCAGGTGAGGAAGGCAAATGACATTCTTGCCTTCATCAAGTTCATTGAATACAGTAGTTGGGGCATTATGAAAGAGTTGCACAAAACATTGGTTAGTCCACACTTGGAGTATTGTGTGCAGTGTAGGAAAGGTGCAATCAATTGAGCAAGCAGTAAAAATTCACAAGAATGTTGCCTGGAAAGGAGGTTTTAAGTTATAAGGAAAGACTGGATAGGTTAGGACTGTTTTCCCTGTGATGAAAGAGACTGTGGTGTGACCTGTAAATGACCCAGTCTGTACACAACATGGTACAACATAGTTTTATTAAAGATCACTTACAGTACGCTTCAGCAAGTTGTTACAGCAGTGTGGCGACGATTAGATTGCCCGCACGAGCTGGGTTATGATAATATAAACCGTGTAGTAGGCGGAGCTTCTACTAATAAAGCACTATAATTGGTTAGTGTGGAGTAACCAATCTACATCTTTCCTTGTAGAAATGAAATGAAGCACAACTAAATGCCGGTGGTCTATAAGCATAAACACACTAATAAGTATTTGCTAAATAATACAATACCTGAAACGCTAATAACACATACAGGGAATTATAGATTATTTAAAAGGCCTGAAGGTTAAAGGGGGACTTGATAGAGGTTTTTAAAATGATGAGAGGGATAGACAGAGTTGACGTGGAAAAGCTTTTCCCACTGAGAGTAGGGAAGATTCAAACAAGGGGACATGACATGAGAATTAAGGGACTGAAGTTTAGGGGTAACATGAGGGGGAACTTCTTTACTCAGAGAGTGGTAGCTGTGTGGAATGAGCTTCCAGTGAAGGTGGTGGAGGCAGGTTCGTTTTTATAATTTAAAAATAAATTGGATAGTTATATGGATGGGAAGGGAATGGAGGGTTATGGTCTGAGCGCAGGTATATGGGACTAGGGGAGATTATGTGTTCGGCACGGACTAGAAGGGTCGAGATGGCCTGTTTCCGTGCGGTAATTGTTATATGGTTATATGGTTATAAGGCCTCCGTCGGCGCTCACCAGGTAAGAGCTCCTTGGCAGGGCTGAGAACGTCACCTAAATGGCCATTGCCCTTGTCGGTCTGAAGGCGAACAACTTGTCCACTAGAGAGAGGTTTACGTGGTTTGCTGGACTTGTCGAAAGATTGTTTCTGTGCATCGCGTTTCAGTTGGAGTTGTTTCTGGACAACAGGAGGTGAACGGACCTGTGGCTACAGCAGCTACTGGGGCACGGGCAGCGCAGCACGGGGTTGTCGAGACATCATGCGTTGGGCTGGAGACCCCAGTATTGGGTCACGGGTGATGTTCCTGAAGTTGAGCAGGTCCAGGAATACATCAGATTTAGCAAGGTGTGAGGGCTCCATTCATTGTTTGGTGCTACGAACCGCCCGTTCTGCGAGTCCGTTGGACTGTGGAAATTCAGGACTGCTGGTGACATGGCGAAAATCCCATCGTTGAGCAAAGTTTTCGAAACACTGACTAATGAACTGACTGCCGTTATTAGATAGGAGACGCGCAGAGGCGTCGTGCACGTAGAAGTAGCATGACAACTTTTGGATGACTGCGTTGGATGTGATGGTTTGGAATAGGTCAATTTCAAACCAACCTGAATACGAATCAAGGAAAACCAGATAGTGTTTTCCATGCCACTCGATTATGTCGGTTTGTTCAGAATGGTGACCAGTGGCTGGTGGTCTGTTTCCATAATCACAGATTTACCAGGCAAAAAACCACAGCAAGCAATTCCTTTTCGATCTGGGCATAACATTGTTCAGTTCAGTCAGGGTGCGGGAGGCATAAGCAACATGTCTGTAGTCGCCTTCGGTTGAAGTCTGTGGGCAAGCAGTGCCAAGTCCATATTGCGATGCATCACAAGTGAGTTCACCGGCAACTTCAAAGCAAAGTAGGCAAGGGTTGGAGCACTGACCAGTTGCAACTTGAAGATTTGGAAAGCTCTTTGGTGCTGTGGGTACCAGGACCAGGCAGGGAGGCAGTTTTATCGCTGAGGTTGGGAATGAATTTCCCCAGGTAGTTGACCATTCCCAGGAATCTCTGTAAACTCGTAACGTCAGTGGGAACTGGCATCTCGTTGATGGCAGTGGTCTTGGAGGGGTCCGGTCGGAGACCATTACTGGTGAAAACGTGGCCGACATAGTTGACTTATGTGACACAAAATCAGCATTTTAGAGAGTTGAGCTTGAGGTGGATGTCTTTAGCACGGTCTAGTACTTTTTTTAGATTGGCATCATGTTCAGCCGTGTTGTGTCCGGCAATGAGAATAGACAATAGACAATAGACAATAGGTGAAGGAGTAGGCCATTCGGCCCTTCGAGCCAGCACTGCCATTCAATGTGATCATCCCCAATCAGTACCCCATTCCTGCCTTTTTCCCCATATCCCTCTGCTATCTTTAAGAGCCCTATCCAACTCTCTCTTGAAAGCATTCAGAAAACCTGCCTCCACCGCCCTCTGAGGCAGAGAATTCCACACACTGACCAGTTGCAACTTGAAGATTTGGAAAGCTCTTTTGTGCTGTGGGTACCAGGACCAGGCAGGGGGGCAGTTTTATCGCTGAGGTTTGGAATGAATTTCCCCAGGTAGTTGACCACACACAACTCTCTGTGAGAAAAATTGTTTCCTCGTCTCCGTTCTAAATGGCTTACCTCTAATTCTTAAACTGTGGCCCCTGGTTGTGGACTCCTCCAACATCGGGAACATGTTTCCTGCCTCCAGCGTGTCCAAACCCTTAACAATCTTATATGTTTCAATAAGATACCCTCTCATCCTTCTAAACTCCAGAGTATACAAGCCAGGCTGCTCCATTCTCTCAGCATACGACAGTCCCGCCATCCCAGGAATTAACCTTGTAAACCGACGCTGCACTCCCTCAATAGCAAGAATGTCCTTCCTCAAATTAGGGGACCAAACTGCACACAATGCGCCAGGTGTGGTCTCACTAGGACCTTGTACAACTGCAGAAGGACCTATTTGCTCCTATACTCGATTCCTCTTGTTATAAAGGCCAACATGCCATTCGCTGTCTTCACTGCCTGCTGTACCTGCATGCTTACTTTCATAGATTGATGAACAAGGACCCCCAGATCCCATTGTACTTCCCCTTTTCCCAACGACACCATTTAGATAGTAATCTGCCTTCCTGTTTTTGATACCGAAGTGGTTAACCTCACATGTATCCACATTAAACTGCGTCTGCCATGCATCTGCCCACTCCCTCAACCTGTCCAAGTCACCCTGCATTCTCATAGCATCCTCCTCACATTTCACACTGCCACCCAGCTTTGTGTCATCTGCAAATTTGCTAATGTTACTTTGAATCCCTTCATCCAAATCATTTATGTATATTGTAAATAGCTGCGGTCCCAGCACAAAGCCTTGCGGAACCCCACTAGTCACTGCCTGCCATTCTGAAAGGGACCCGTTAATCCCTACTCTTTGTTTCCTGTCTGTAAACCAATTTTCTATCCATGTCAGCACTCTACCGCCAATACCATGTGCCCTAATTTTGCCCACTAATCTCCTATGTGGGACGTAATCAAATGCTTTCTGAAAGTCCAGGTACACTACAGCCACTGGCTCTCCTTTGTCCATTTTCCTATCCTCAAAAAATTCCGGAAGATTAGTCTAGCATGGTTTCCCCTTTGTAAATCCATGCTGACTTGGACCGATCCTGTTACTGCTATCCAAATAACCATATAACCATATAACCATATAACAATTACAGCACGGAAACAGGCCATCTCGGCCCTACAAGTCCGTGCCGAACAAATTTTTTTTTTTCCCTTAGTCCCACCTGCCTGCACTCATACCATAACTCTCCATTCCCTTCTCATCCATATGCCTATCCAATTTATTTTTAAATGATACCAATGAACCTGCCTCCACCACTTCCACTGGAAGCTCATTCCACACTGCTACCACTCTCTGAGTAAAGAAGTTCCCCCTCATATTACCCGTAAACTTCTGTCCCTTAATTCTGAAGTCATGTCCTCTTGTTTGAATCTTCCCTATTCTCAAAGGGAAAAGCTTGTCCACATCAACTCTGTCTATCCCTCTCATCATTTTAAAGACCTCTATCAAGTCCCCCCTTAACCTTCTGCGCTCCAGAGAATAAAGACCTAACTTATTCAACCTATCTCTGTAACTTAGTTGTTGAAACCCAGGCAACATTCTAGTAAATCTCCTCTGTACTCTCTCTATTTTGTTGACATCCTTCCTATAATTGGGCGACCAAAATTGTACACCATACTCCAGATTTGGTCTCACCAATGCCTTGTACCATTTTAACATTACATCCCAGCTTTTATACTCAATGCTCTGATTTATAAAGGCTAGCATACCAAAAGCTTTCTTTACCACCCTATCTATATGAGATTCCACCTTCAAGGAACTATGCACGGTTATACCCAGATCCCTCTGTTCAACTGTATTCTTCAATTCCCTACCATTTACCATGTACGTCCTATTTTGATTTGTCCTGCCAAGGTGTAGCACCTCACATTTTTCAGCATTAAACTCCATCTGCCATCTTTCAGCCCATTTTTCCAAATGGCCTAAATCACTCTGTAGACTTTGGAAATCCTCTTCATTATCCACAACACCCCCTATCTTGGTATCATCTGCATACTTACTAATCCAATTTACCACACCATCATCCAAATCATTGATGTACATGACGGCTATGTGCGGCTATTTCAACTTTTATAATCGACAATGATGGCACACAGGTACCCCGCAAATGATTGTTCCATTGCGCATTGGAAAACCTCGCTTGCAGAGTTAATGCCAAAGGGCATCTGCAGGAATTTGTAGCGGCCAAAGGGTGTGTCGAACGTGGTGAGATTGAATGAGTCAGGATCCAGCGGGATCTGCCAAAATGAACTTTTGGCATCCAGAACAGAGAACACAGATGCACTGCCTGTCTGAGCAGCAACTTCCTCTACTGTGCGCATTGGGAAGTGTGGGCGTTTTATCGCTGTGTTTAGGTCTCTGGGGTTGATGCAGATTTGGATTTCTTTCTTGTTTTTTTTTTGTTGCAACCACCATGGTGGAAACCCAATCAGATGGGTCAGTAACCATAGCAATGACACCCAGGGACACCATCCGCTGGAGCTCAATGTGTACTCTGTCGCGCATAGCATGCGGGATACGGTGTGGTGCTCGGACCACAAGTAGGACATTTGGATCAGTGGCGATGTTGTACTTGATGGGAAGCTTTCCAAGCTTGTCGTCAAATAGTTCTTTGTATTGTGAAAGTATCTGCTGAGTGGAGCCCTCAGTGGGAGAGATTTGATGGACAGCAGGCCCAAAGGTAACCAGACCTAGATCCTGGCATGCATTAATGCCAAGCAGAGTTGCAGCATCCCCACGGACAATTAAAAACTGTGAGCTTGCGACTCCAGGCAACAATTCAGTTCAGGTTCTCCAAGTGGGAGCAGTACCTCTCCCACATAGGCTCGTAAAATGGCCAAATTGTTTGCAAAATGTTCGGCATTACGGATGTGTTTAAATTCAGAAAAGGTCATGACATTTGTTTAAATTCAGATTAAGACATTAGCAACAGTGTCAATCTTTGCAAGCGCGATGTTGCTGTTAACGAGCAGAGAGACTTTAGGGTCAAGTTGCTTGTTAGTGGAAGCAAACAGTGAGTGGATGTCTGGACTGTTATCTTGGTACCCAGGGAGGCGAGCAGGGGATGGCGCTTCCAGCACCTGGAATTTGTTATCAGTAGGTTCATTTCATGAAGTCTTCTTACAGTAGTGGCAAATTTTACCATAAGCAGTACGGAATGTGCAACCTGGAACGTGGGAGCCGTCACAGTTATAGTAGCAATTTTACAAAATTTTGAGATTTAAAAAATCAAGTCTTTAATTTATCCCATCAGATAAAGCATAAAAAAGGTTTAATGTGACACCTAATTCACTTTCATCTCTTCAGTATTAAAAAAGTTATGGCCATTTTTTTTTTTTTTTTGTTTTGTTTTGTTTATTTTTGTTCTGTTTATTTTATTAGGAGTTAATACAGTACAAAACAGTACAGTGGAACCTAATTTTAGGTGCCAACTATGTAATACCGTAATCCATTCTATGTACAACCTCTAGTTTTATGTTATGAGAAGGAAGTAAGCAAGACAAGAAAAATAAAACAATAGAAAGAGGAAAAAGTGGAAAAATAGATGGTAGAGAGTAGAAAAACGTGAAGTGTGTATATAAAAAATAAAAAAGAAAGAGAGAAAGTGGAAAGTAGAAATAGAAGAGAAGGCCCCTTAAAAGAGAATTTTTCAAATCTGTATTTGGAGATGTAGATCTATCCGCGTCATGAACTGAAATCAGCAATCTTTATGGTACCGCTGCATCACATGATTCCAAAAAGTCGATGAAAGGAGACCAACTCCTTAAGAATTGGTCATATTTATCTATTAGTCGGAGTCTCATTTCTTCAAGGCGTGCTATGTCCATCATATTCCTAATCCACATTTTAACAGTTGGTATGGTTGTATTTTTCCAAAATTTAATTATCAATTTCTTTCCAATTATTAACCCATAATTAAAAAAAACATTTTGATCTTTATTTAAATTGGTATCTTCTCCTCTTATTCCAAATATAATCCATTCCGTTTTGGGTTCTATTCTTGACTTGAAAAGCTTTGTAAATATATAAAATATATCACTCCAAAATTTATTCAAACTTTGTACATCCTACAAATGAATGTGTTATATTAGCGTTTTGAAACAAAAATTTATCGCATCTGGGAGAGACGTTTGGATAAAATTTATTCAACCTCGTTTTTGAATAATATAGTCTATGTAATAATTTGAATTAAATTAAATTATGTCTTGCATTAATAGAACAGTTATGTGTATTCATCAAATACTTTTCCCATCTATCCTTCGAGATCTTTATCATTAGCTCATGTTCCCAATCTTCCCTTAATGCTTCTGTTGAGGGTGATTCTCTATTTAATATATTATTATAAAAGTATGATATTACTTTTTGTGAATCAGCCTTAATATTCATTGCTTCTTCTAAAGGGTCTAAAAATATAGTTTGAATTCTATGTGTATATTTCTTCATAAAGTCACATACCTGTATATATTTAAAGTATTGATTATCCTTCAATTTAAATTTTAGTTTTAATTGTTGAAATGATAACAGTTTGCCCACTTCATACATATCCCCTACTTTCCTAATCCCCAGTCTATCCCATTGTTGATATGTGTTGTCGATGAGAGAAGGTTTGAATGCGGGGTTGTTCAATAGTGGGGTTAGTACTGATAAATTATTTAATTTCAAGGATACTTTTATTTGTTTCCAAATTCTTATTATATTGTGAATAGGGTTCTTCTTATATATTATACTATTCAATTTTATCGGTGAGAGCAGGATCGTTCCTATATCGTGCGGATAGCACTCCTCTTTCTCCATTCTTATCCACTCCAACTGCTGAGTGGAACTATCCAGCCAGTACATTATGTTCTTAATATGCACTGTCCAGTAGTAATACATAAAGTTAGGTAATGATAAACCCCCAACTTCTTTAGATTTGCACAAATGCTTTCGTTGAATTCTATGTGTTCTGTAGTCCCATATAAAATTAGTGATAGTGGAATCTAGTTTTTTGAAAAAATATTTTGGAATATATATTGGGATCGCTTGAAACAAATATATTAATTGTGGTAAGAAAGTCATTTTTATAGCGTTAATTCTACCTATCAATGAGAGCGGAAGCGTTTTCCAAAATTTAATCGTATCATTCAGTTTATTTAATAGTCGTATAAAATTGGTACTAAATAATGATTTGTGTCTTCTCGTAATTTGAATACCCAGATACTTGATTTTTTCTGTTGCAATTTTGAAGGGGAATTTTAGTAAGTGTCTCGAATCCTGTGGTTTTAAAGACATAATTTCGCTTTTATTCCAATTTATTCTATATCCTGAAAAAGAGCCGAATTCCTCAATTAGTGTTAATAAGGTGGGTATACTCATTTGTGTATTAGTAATATATAAAAGGATATCATCAGCATATAATGAAATTTTATTCTTTGAGTCCTTGGTGTTATATCCGTGAATATTCGGGTGATTTCTAATCCTTTCGGCCAGCGGTTCTATCATAAGGGCAAATAGCAACGGTGATAAGGCACACCCTTGCCTATTACCCCTTGATAAGTAAAATTTTGGAGATAGCGTATTGTTAGTTAATATTCTTGCTGTAGGTCTATCGTAAAGTAGTTTAATCCATCTAATAAAATTCTCTCCCGTATTAAATTTTTGGAGTACCTTGTATAAATAGTGCCATTCTACTTGATCAAATGCCTTCTCTGCATCCAGCGTGACAACTGAAATATCTTCATTGTCCTCATTATGAGAGTACATTATATTGAAAAGCCTTCTCAAATTATTATGGCCATTTTCATACTTGGAAATTGGCATCTTGTTCCCTAATGCTTTTTCATTGACTTAACACAAAAGCTGTGATCGAGTACATTTAAAGGCTGATAATTTTCTTAAAATTTAAGAGAACTGAAATAAATTTTCAGTTATTATAGTTTGAAGCATTCTGAAACAAATATGAAACAATCTTACTTAGCTGCACAAGAAATAGGCTGAACTGGCCACCACTCATGACTTCGAGTAAGTAGGAGCTTCTTTCTTAAGGATAAAGGGGAAATCCTTTAAAACCGAGATGAGAAGAACTTTTTTCACGCAGAGAGTGGTTAATCTCTGGAACTCTCTGCCACAGAGGGTAGTTGAGGCCAGTTCATTGGCTATATTTAAGAGGGAGTTAGATGTGGCCCTTGTGGCTAAGGGGATCAGGGGGTATGGAGAGAAGGCAGGTACGGGATACTTGAGTTGGATAATCAGCCATGATCATATTGAATGGCGGTGCAGGCTCGAAGGGCCGAATGGCCTACTCCTGCACCTAATTTCTATGTTTCTATGTTTCTATGTTTCAGCTGCCTTTTACAATGGACACCCTGAATGAGTAGGCAAAATTGACACTATAAAATTCATGTCGCCTCATCTTTAATATCGTAAGAGGCATCTACTGATAAAACCCCTGAGACTTATCTGCTACAAAAGCATGTCGTCTATAAACTGCATGACACAATGCCCTTTTAATCTCAGTGGGGCAGCATTAGCTTTAGAATCTTTGTAAGGTAGCCTAGGCCTGACGAAAACCCCTAGGTAGAGCCTAAAATTTCCACCACTGGCTTGTCATCAAAACAACAGATATATATGTGCCTCTCGTGTATACATATGGAAAAGTATACATCTTCAAGATCGATTGAGGCCCTAAATCCTCTGAATCAGATAAATTGCTGAAAGACAATTATCCATCTTAAATTGGTTAACTAAACACATGATCAGACTAGCTAAATCCTAGCCTGATTTGGCATGCTCCACTTTTCTTCAACCTTGAGAAAATATTAGAAGTATACCCCTCTTGTTCTTGGGCAGACTACTCACCCTTTGTGAGATGTCTCTGTTTCCACTTGGATAACCATAGTTTCCTTTATTGACCATAAGGATGGACATTTTTGGCTTCTCTTGCCACGGAGGAATAATCAACCAGAAATTGAGCCATAATCAGTTGTGATTTGTAAACTGGGAAATTCTAGAGGTAATCTGTCCCCACCTGTTTGTCGAACTCCCGACTTAAATATCGACAGCAGCTTTCATGGGACTAATGTAATAACATTTGCATACTCAAACCACCTCCAGCTTAATGTTGCTTTGCTGTCCATGAGAAGACTGACTATGACTGAAGATGAGATCGAGGCAGTTTCTGAGAAAGCATTTGCTATAACATCCACCAAGAAGATCCTTGGCCTCAGACAGAAGACTAACAGTCAGCTGATCCTAGACTTTGCTCTGTCTCTTTGCATATGACCCGCTGGGGACAGTACTGAATCTGCACCGACCAGCGATCCCCGCACATTGACCCAAGAATACACACACTAGAGACAATTTACACTCACACCAAGTATACAAACCCAAGCCAATTAACTTACAAACCTGTACGTCTTTGGAGTGTGGGAGGAAACCAAAGATCTCTGAGAAAATCCATGCAGTCACAGGGCGAACATACAAACTCCGTACAGACAACACACGTAGTCGTGATCTAACCTGGGTCTCCGGTGCTGGAAGCGCTGTAAGGCAGGAACTCAACAGCTGTGCCACCATGCCGCCCACAATATGTTGCCCACCTGAATCAGTTCACAAAAAAATTGATTGATTGATTGTCACAGTGACATTTTCTGTTTTGCATATCATACACAAACTATGCAAAGAGTCACCTCGTATAAGGGCTGACAGGTGTTGCTGGTTTATCATTACAAAATAACATATTGAAGACATAAGAAAGGGAAGGAAGTGTGCTTTCCTCCTCGGCGGTTGCTCCACCATACTATAAGCTCATGGATTGTCTTTTACCTCAGCACTGCCTTTCTGTACTAATACCATAGCCCTTCATTCATCTCTTAAACCAAAATTTTATTGATTGCTTGAATATATTGAGTTGCTTTGCCTGCATGGGCCTATTAGGTAAACAATTTCAAAGATTCACAGTAAACTGAATGAAGAAATGACATTCAGACAGAAGAGTTAAAATGATCTTGGAACACATTATACAAGTAGTAGAGATCGCAATAAATTCAGAGCCATCTTTACTGCCCAAATCCAAGGAGTATTCAATTTCATTCAGTGCTATTAACAGGTAGTTGAGGATTGTGCATCTGCCCCCATCCCTTGATGGATGAGCCATCAGCTCAGGCAAAACAATATGCTGGATTAGTCTTCCCACAACCTAACAGGCCTTTAAAATGATGAAAGGGTACAGAGATAGGGTGGGGAAAGAATGTTTTTGATGTTGTGATCAGCATATCTGGAGGCCATAATATATAGTAATCACCAATACATCCAATAGGAAACTATACTGTCAGGCTGCATCACAGCTTGGATTGGGAACAGCTCGGTCCAAAACCGCAAGAAATTGTGAAGAGTTGCAGATGTAGCCCAGTCTATTACACTGACCAAACTTCCCAACATGGACTCCATCTATACTTCACACTGTCATAGTAAAACAGCAAACATAATCAAAGGCATGTTATACCCTACTCATTCCATCTTCTCCTTGCTCTCATCTGGCAAAAAGTATAGATGGAGAGACACAAAAAGCTGGAATAACTCGGCGGGACAGGCAGCATCTCTGGAGAGAAGGAATGGGCGACATTTTGCGTCGGGGCTCTTCCACGGATTAGTCAGGGGAAAGGGAAATGAGAGATATAGACAATTATGTAGAGAGATAAAGAACAATGAATGAAAGATATGCAAAAAGTAACGATGATAAAGGAAACAGGCCATTGTTAGCTGTATATTGGGTGAAAACAATAAGCATGTGCGACTGGGTGGGGGAGGGATGGAGAGAGAGGGAATACCGGGGTTACTTGAAATGAGAGAAATCAATAATTATATCACTGGGCTGTAAGTTGCCCAAGCAAAATATGAGATGCTGTTCCTCCACTTTGCGTTTAGCCTCACTCTCACAATGGAGGACAGAAAGGTCAGTGTGGGAATCGGAAGGAGAATTAGAGTGTTTAGCAACCGGGAGATCAGGTGTATATGTATATAGTTCCCTGAAAATGGTGTCATCAAGAAAGGTCCGGGTATATTATCCTTCATCAGTCAGGGTAATGAGTATAGAAGTTGGGCCGAAGTGCCTGTGTCTATGCTGTATGCCTCTATGACACCATGTCTCTATAAATGTATTTGTCCAAAGGTCGGCTAATTTTGTGGTGCTTTCAGAAAAGAACTCTTCAGTCAAGGCTAAGGGAAACGTAAAACTATCTCCAACCCCGAAAAGGATAGCCCAATGGAAATAGTTAAATATTGTGGTTGTTAGCATTTTGCAACTTGAATTGGCTTGATGGGACACAGCCATGAAGAGTGAAGTGGGCTCAAAGGCTCAATGGTTGAATTTCTGTTCAATTTGTAACTTTAACTTTTTGTCATGTTATATTTGTGGCTCAGGTTCAAATTTGTGCATTTTCTCTTTTTAATTAATTCTATTTGATATCACTAACACCTGCTATTGTTACTAGATTAATAAACAGTGGTAACATTTATGAATAACTTTCAATGAGCCTCACCCTCTTAAGATGAGCAAGTATGAGAGAAATATCCAGTCAGCTCACTTACACAGCTCACTTGTTAAAATTTGTACTGTAATGACATTTTTTTACTGGTGAAATATAGAATAATGTTTTATCCTCTTCATCTAGAGTGCACAGTTGCATAGCATTTGATTAATTCTATCTTTAAATGATTATAACAATCTGCTAAATCAATCGTGCAATGAATGTACCATATAAAACCATGACTGGCCATCTGCATAACATTATGTGATCTGTAACAATGGTGACTTAACATGATGCAAGCCCAACTCTATTCAGGAAATTCCTACAGGTCATTCCGTAAAATACCTTAACCTGGTTACAATTAAACAGAAAGCAAGGGATATATGATTACCAGAAACACTGCTTTTCATTCTAACTCGAACATATTGTTTTGGTTACATTCTTTAACTCAGCAGAAACCACCCAGCTTGTATCATGCTCAGGAAAGACATTACCATTCCAATAGAATGATTTAGAAATAAAATTGAGATATAATATCTCTTAACATGTTTCAAGATTGAGCCAACCTTAAAGGCACGAATTTGGTTAACTGGAAAGGGATAAAGTTTCTCCATTCCGTGATTCCTATTCTAACATTTAAACCTATTTAATGGGATACAGCAAGGAAACAGGGCCTTCAGGCCACTGAGTCCACGCTGCCCATCGATCACCTCTTTTCACAAGTTCTATGTTATTCCACTTTTGCATCAACTGCCTACACACTAGGGACAATTTACGAAGGCCAATTAACCTACTAACATGCGCATCTTTATGATGTGTAACGAAGCGGGTGCACCTGGAGGGATCCCATGTGGTCACCAGACGAAAGTGCAAACACCACACAGGCAGTTCTCGAGGTCAGGTCAAACCTAGGTCTCTGGTGCTGTGAGGCAGCAGCTCTACCAGTTGCTCCACCATGCCGCCTATATTGAGAAATGATGAGAAAAAACATATAGAAACATTTATTGTCGTGCACCACAATAATAATTAGATAACTGGAATCCAAGGCATAAAGATTTGATCGTGCCTTGCTGTTTATTCTGGGTACCTAAGTGGCATCACACCTTGAACAATGGAAGATGGTTGGAGGTCAATCATCTTCGCCACAGGATATCTCTGCAAGAAATCCTCAAGGTGGTGTCCGAGGCTTAACCATCTTCAGTTGCTTCATCAATGATCTTCCTTTCGTCGGCCCGTTCAGCAAGCTGCAGGGGGTCACCAAAATCTGACCCTGTGAGGAGCAGGCGGATGTCATCAGGCATCTGCTCGAGGAAGGCCTGCTCGAACAGCAAGTAGGGCAGGTGGCCATCCATAAGAGCGAGCATCTCGCTCATCAGCGCGGATGGCTTACGATCGCAGAGGCCATCCATGTGTAACAGGCGGGCCTCGCGATCGCAGCAACTGAGCCCAAAAGTGTGGAGCAGCAGCGCCTTGAGACCTTTGTACTTACCGAATGTGGGCGGATTTTGCAGGTATGGGCGCAACCGGGCGGCAGTCTCTTGACTGAGCGCCCCCACCACGTAGAAGTAACGGGTGGCATCTGCGACGATGTTGCGGAGTTCGAATTAAGCCTCAATGTGGGAGAACACTTGAGGCTATACCGCCCTGGGATTCCCTCCCTCACGGCAGTGTGGGTATATCGGCAAGGTCTACAGTGATTCATGAAGGCAGCTCACTAACACATTCTCAAGGGAAATTGGCAATGGGCAATTAAATACTAGCTCAGCCTGTGAAGCCAACATTCCTTGAATGAACAAAATGTGGTTTTTCTTTGCATATTAATTGCGTCAGAAATGCACTATTTGCCATGTTAGTGATGGCAACAAGCAAAGTACCCAGTGTCCATATCTGAATGAGAAATTAGCTTTATTACTTATGAAAGAGACGGCGTGATGCCTGTTTCACATCTTCATTGTAAAGATATGTTTTGTCGGCCTTGGGCTCGTTACACTGAAATAATCATGATATTCCTTTAGATTAACCAGCGCTGGTGAGGCTTCACAATCAGTGTTCTCCCCCTTACTCCAGTCAGTCTAAAGAGGGCCCAACCTGAATCTCCCTCTATTCCCTCCACAGATGCTGCCGAATTACTCCAGCACTTTTTTTCACTCAAGACTCCAGCATTTGCAGTTTCTTGTGTTTACCTGATCCTTTTTTCTGCGAGTGAACTCTCATGAGAGATTGATTTGTGGTACAATGATGGCAACATCTATAGAACCAATGAATGTATAGTCATGGATAAAACAGTTGTGACTGCAAATCCCCGAGTTCTGGTTTTGGCTTCTTAGCTGAATGAGCAAAGTGATTTTCAGCTCAGCTTGACATCTTCTGGGTTATTGGGAGGGCAAGTGTATAACGTATGTGGTTTGCTGGCTACAAGGTCTTCTGAAATAGAACAGCTACTGTTTACACAGCGTTAGCACCTTTCTCGGAGTCTAATCTTGAGATATTATACAAGGTTGTCTCAAATTAAGGTGAATATGTGTTGTGGTGCCAACAACTTAATGAAGCAGAGACCTTCAGAGATATGAGGACTCCACTGCTGAGAACACAGTGCACACTCCCTAGCTGTAAACCTTGAGGAGACAATGGCAAAAGGTTGTGACCAAATTACGGATGTGGTATGAATCACCCATCCAGAATATTGTCAGCTAAACAATTGGCATTGTTTTATTCCTTTACAGGCCCAAGTGTAGAGGCGGAGAGGCTTGAAGATAAAAACCAGTGGAAGATTACATAACTGGAAATTAGAAAAGAAATAAGGACATTGAAAAGGGAATTATTATGAGCAATGAAGCAAGTAATATGCATATTTGGTTGTGTTGCAACAAATTACAAAATGAAAGTTAAAAAATATACAAGTCATTGACTGCAAGATCAATCTGCTTTCAAGTAGTTTTCAATAATAGAGTATTTGCTAATTGAATAAATTAAAACATTATATAGTACTTAAAGAGGTTTAATTTAAAAAAGAGATAGGTGTAGAAATTGTGGAATACGCGACCATTTGGACAATGAAATCTTTTACTCAAAGAAGCCTAATCCTAGAAGCAAGTAACTATAAATAAGCAATTCAATCTTCATCAAGCATTTTATGGCCCTTTTATGTAGTAAAAATAGAGTAGAGAAATTGGATGCTAAATTCTAAATGTATATTAATAAAATGAGTTTACGGTTATAACACAAGATTTATGGATACGCATATCTGCAAAATTATATACCCATTCCAACTCTCCAGAGATGCTGCCTGGCCTGCTGAATTACTCCAGCATTTTATGTCTATCTTCAGTTTAAACCAGCATCTGCAGTTCCTTCCTGCGCATATGAAATTCTGGGTCAGGTTGGCACGATGTGAAATAGGCAGGGATGGATGCTGAGACGCTGTGAAGCATTACTTCTCTCGTGCAGCTGTGTACTGTGCTTCTGATATCTCTCTGGTATTTCCTTCTTCATTCTCTTATGGTGAAGCCATGTGTTGCTCAGCATCCAGCATGCAATAAAGAAATATCAAGGTTCCTCGATGCTCCTTTTATTGAAAATTTTGATGAGCGTGGAAAAGAGTGCTTTGTAAAAGAAAGAAATATTGATTGATAAGACGCTTACAATTCAGGCTTTGAAAAATGGTAACATTTTTACTACAGCCTGATGAATAGCAGGGTTGGGGGCAGGGTAGCAAGCTGCAGCTGATACAATCATGGCTGGGCATTTCTTCTGTGGCTGTCAGCCCTTGCTATTTTCATTCTGGTATTTCAGGCAGTTGAAGGACATGTGCCCTGGACAGAGGGGTCCATATAAGAAATAAGCCAGGGAAATTCCCTTGCTACTGCTTCAACTCTATTGCCACATGTTTAGTTTAGTTTAGAGATACATCACGGAAACAGGCCCTTTGCCCACCGAGTCCGCACCACTCAGCGATCCCCACACAATAACACTATCCTACACACATTAGGTACAATTTGCACATACCAGGCGATGGGGGGGGGGGGGGGGGAGAGAGGGGCGGGAGAAAGAGGGGGGGAGGAGGGGGAGGGGTGTTGGGGGAGGAAGAGGGATGTTGGGGGAGGAAGGGAAAGGCTGGGGATTGAGAGGCTGGGGATTGAGAGGGTGGGGAGAGAGGAAAGGGGAGGAGAGAGAGAGGAGGGGAGAGGAGAGAGAAGAGAGGGGGGGTGGAGAGGACCATTTGGGAGAGAGGAGGGGGGGAGAGAGAGAAGAGGGGGTGGAGAGGAGGGGTGGGAGAGAGGAGAGAAATTGAATGCTAAATTCTAAATGTATATTAGAGAGAGAAGAGGGGGTGGAGATGAAATTCTGGGTCAGGTTGGCACGGGGTGGGAGGCAGGGATGGATGCTGAGACGCTGTGGAGGGGGGGGGGGGGAGAGAGAGAATGGAGAAGCCATGTGTTGCTCAGCATCCACATGGGGAGAGAGAGGGGGGGGGGGGGTGCTCCTTTTATTGAAAATTTTGATTGAGCGTGGAAAAGAGTGCTTTGTAAAAGAAAGAAATATTGATTGATAAGACGCTTACAATTCAGGCTTTGAAAAATGGTAACATTTTTAAGAGAGCCTGGGAACTGGGGGGGGGGGGGGGGGAAGAGAGCACTATCCTACACACATTAGGGACAATTTGCACTTATACCAGGCGTGGGGGGGGGGGGGGAGAGAGGGGCGGGGGGAAAGAGGGGGGGGAATGAAGGGGGGGGGAGGGGGAGGGAGGGGGAGGAGAGGGATGTTGGGGGAGGAAGGGAAAGTCTGGGGATTGAGAGGCTGGGGATTGAGAGGGGGGGGAGAGGAAGGGGAGGGAGAGAGAGGAGGGGGAGGGAGAGAGAGGAGGGGGGGAGAGTAGGGGGGGGGGGAGGAGGGGGGGAGAGGAAAGGGGGGAGAGACCTGGGTGGTGGAAGAGAGAGCGCGGGGTGAGGGGTGAAGAGAGCCCAGGGGGGGAGTGAAAAAGCGAGCCGAAAGGGGAGGGGGGGGAGAGAGAGAGCCCAGGGGAGGGAGAGAGAGTCCGGCGGGGAGAGGGCCCAGGGAGAGGGGAGAGAGAGAGAGTGAAAGAGAGAGAGGGAGCTCTGTTACAGGGCCCAACTTACTCGTTCTTCACTTGCAGCACGTGCCACAGTCTGAAAAGTGAGTGGGCCATGAAAAGCGAGCAGGGAGTGCAGGAAGGGAGTGGGGAGTGGGCAGCGATGTGCGCATTCAACCAAATTACTGCGTGTTCAGTGGCTTCAATCCAGAGCCTGGGGGGGAGGGCGGCTGGGCTGGGGGGCGGGGTGGGGCGGACGGCTGTCCGAGTGTGAGTGGACTGTGAGTGGGCGGGGGGGGGCATGAGGGGCGGGCGGCAACCAAACGACTGCGAGGGGGGGGGGGGGGGGGGGGGGGGGGGGGGGGGGGGACACTCACTCGTAACTCGCAGCACGCGGGAAAACAGTACGCAGCAGACAGCACGTGGAACACAGTGCACAATGGACAGCGCGAGCAGATCCATTGTGACATCATCAGCTCGTTTACTTTCAAAGATATTTCAAATTTGGGAACATTTTCATAAATAGCTCAAGAAATAAAGCTCGACATTTTCAGATAAGCCGACTTTTGACTTCACGGGATTAAACTCTACAGGAATATGTAAAATATGACCCTTCATCAGCCAGAATACTTTTGTATTAATTCACCATGAGGCGATGAGAGATGAATTGGACAAAGGGAAAGCTTACGATCAGGTGTGGCCATTGCTACTATGGTGATCAGCTGTAAACAAGGTCACCTTTTTAGTTTAGTTTATTATTGTCACATGTGCCGAGGTACAGTGAAAAGCTTTTTGTTGCCTGCTATCTAGTCGATGAAAGAACTATACATGATTACAATCAAGCAGTCCATAACGTACAGATACAGTGTGAAGTGTAAAACATTTAGTGCAGGATGAAGTCTGATGATGTCTGATTAAATATAGTTTAAAAATCTCCACTGAAGTAGATGGGAGGTCAGAAACACACTCTAGCTGGTGAGAGGACAATTAAATTGCCTGATTACGGAGGTGAAATAAATAGATTGATAAAGGGCTCCATCGCCTATGGTGCAGGGGAAGCCATAGTTCAGGCACAAGGCTTTTCAGAAACACATATGCAAAGTCTTATTGTTGGATCAGTAATAATAGAAATGAAGGAACTGAGAGAATAGAATAGAGTTGTTACATAGACTTTCAGAGTGGGATGAAACATAGTTGTGATATCTATGAGTGTCAATAGGCTTGCAACAGATATTTGTCACTAGCCTACCCTTTGAGAGAGATCCAGAAAATGTGTGAAATTCTCTGCGGTGTGGAAATTATCGGACAATGTATTGAACTTTTTGTATTCTGTACGAGTGCATGAAGCTGCTCTGACATTGCTAGTGATGTATTGGAAAAAGTGTTGATGGAAGAGGGAGGAGTTGGACTGAAACAAAAACCGTCCTCACAAAAAGAGAAGCGTAGATTCCTTTTTCCTAGACTTTGCCTCCATCACAGTGAGGATGTGCTTGGTGAGCTCACTGTGGTGGATGTTTAATTTGTGTTTATTGTATGTTTTGTTATTATTGGTTCTGTGTATGACTGCAGGCAACATAATTTTGTTCAGACCGAAAGGTCTGAATGACAATAAAGGAATCTAATTCTAATTCTAAAAAAAAAAATCTAACAATAGCTGTCCCTCTACTATAGTATAGTGAGTCCTTGATCATGTCCCATCTACTTCCTACGTCTACAGCATTCCACATGGACTATTTTCTTCACAGGTTTAATGGGCCGTTCTTCTGTCACTCACTCACCTTTTTTCAAGGCCTTCCAATGCAACCATGGGATATTCAACACCTTTCACCTATTTGATTCCAAATATCCAGGGACCCAAACAGGTGAAGCAGTGGTCCACTTGAAACCTAGTGTGTGCATCCAGTTCGCACAATGTGGTCTCAACACTGGAGAAAACCAATGCAGACTGCAGGACTGATAGGTGATAGACTTCTGATCGCCATCCACTACAAACCCACTGACTCCCATGGCTATCTGGACTACACTTCTTCCCACCCAGCCCCTGTAAGAACTCCATCCCCCACTCCCAATTCCTCCGCCTACGCCGCATCTGCTCCCAGGGTGAGGCGTTCCACACCAGGGCATCTGAAATGTCCTCATTCTTCAGGGAACGGGGATTCCCCTCCTCCACCATAGATGAGGCTCGCACCAGGGTCTCTTCCATACCCCGCAACACTGCTCTCTCTCCCCATCCCCGCACTCGCAACAAGGGCAGAGTCCCCCTAGTCCTCACCTTTCACCCCACCAGCCGTCACATACAACAAATAATCCTACATAATTTTCGCCACCTCCAACATGACCCCACCACTCGCCACATCTTCCCATCTCCCCCTATGTCTGCCTTCTGCAAAGACCGCTACCTCTGCAACTCCCTTGATAATTCTTCCCTTCCCTCCCGTACCACCCCCTCCCCGGGCACTTTCCATTGAAACCTCAAGAAATGCAACACCTGTCCCTTTACCTCCCCCCTCGACTCCATTCAAGGACCCAAGCAGTCGTTCCAGATGCGACAGAGGTTCACCTGTATCTCCTCCAACCTCATCTACTGCATCCGCTGCTCTAGATGTCAGCTGATCTACATCGGTGAGACTAAGCGGAGGTTGGGCGATCGTTTCGCCGAACACCTCCACTCGGTCCGCAAGAACCTACCTGACCTCCCGGTGGCTCAGCACTTCAACTCCCCCTCCCATTCCCAATCCGACCACTCTGTCCTGGGTCTCCTCCATTGCCAGAGTGAGCACCACCGGAAATTGGAGGAACAGCACCTCATATTCCGCTTGGGGAGCCTGCATCCGGCGGGCATGAACATTGAATTCTCCCAATTTTGTTAGCCCTTGCTGTCTCCTTCCCTTCCTTAGCCCTCGAGCTGTCTCCTTCCATCCCCCAGCCCTCGGGCTCCTCCTCCTCCTTATTTCCTTCCTTCTCCCTGCCACCCCCTATCAGTCTGAAGAAGGGTTTCAGCCCGAAACGTCACCTATTTCCTTTGCTCCATAGATGCTGCTGCACCCGCTGAGTTTCTCCAGCATTTTTGTGTACCTCAGACTACAGGACTGTTTTGTGAAACAACTTTGCTTGTCGATGATCCCGAAGTTCCCATTCTGTTAGTCCAAAATGTTAACTATGTTTCCTTTTCCACCAATGTTACCAGACCTTCTGAGTGTTCCCAGCAATGTGTTTTTTTTTGCTGTATATAGAGATGGTCCAGGAAACAGTCTGCTATGATCTTATTGAATGGCAGGGCAGGTCTGAAGAGTGGAAAAGGCCTAGTTTTTTGTTCATAATGTATGTATGTTCTTATGTACAATTTAGGATTTCAAATGAGTTTTCTTTGATCACCTAACTTTGGCAACTTCGGTTTGTTCATTAGGCTTTAGAAAGACAAGAGTAAAGCTTGGATGAAAACATATTTGAATGGTTACATGTATTTTGCTAAAAAGCCACCGGAGAATAGAAAATGGAACAAAAACACTGCAGCTGCTGGAAATTTGAAATAACAAAGTAAATACTGGAAACACTCTGAGGGTTAGGTGGCAAGCCCATGGATAGAGAAACAAAGTCAACATTTCAGGTCAATGACGCTGCAACAGATCTGAAACAAAACATCAAACATGATTTAAAATTGTGGAGAGAGGTAGATTGTCTCTAATAAGGTGAAGTCCAAAATGGACCAAGTCTACGCACATGGAAGTGGTACTGGGATAAAGGAATACCCATGATCTTACTGAAAGATGCAGCAGGCACAAAGGACCAAGTATCCTCCTCCTGCTTCTATGTCATATGTTTTTCTATTCTTCATTTTTGATTCCAGTGCAACAATAATAAATTCATAGGAAATCTAACTTACGGAGAGATCTAGGTTGATAATGAATTAGATTAACGAACCAGGGTTTTCTGGGCCTGTTGTGAATTGGCTTTAAAATAAGTTGAATCATAATCATGTCAGGTCGCGAACAAAATTACTGAATGAACCAGGTTAAACAGAATTGCCACAGAGAAAGAATTAAAAGGAAAAAATTATATAAAGCTGATCAGTGTGATTGTCGGATGTGACATTGGTTGTGTAAGCATAATGTTTTTGTCCAATATTTGCAGATTATCCAGCCGCTGATTGTCATAGACCTTTGTTTTCTTAAGAAACCTGAACCTTATTTGGTTTAATGAAAGACAAGTTAAATTTACTATTTCAGCCTGTTGCCTTCTTTTCAAAATGCTTAATTCAATGCTTTGATTTAATGGGATGTGAGTAGAGTTACAGTTTCTTTATTGTTCTTTATGTTTGCCTGGTGATATCATATTAAATGATTCTGAATGTGCACTTGTGTTTAGATGCTCATAATTCACAGGGGACAGAAACGTAGTATTGTCTCTTTATTTGAAGCAAGATTTATATTCCTGCAAAATAGAACAATAGTCCAAGAGGCAAAAGTTTCTGGAATGATTGACAACACTAGCAAATACCATTATAAACAGGTCAGGTTTTGTTTCTTCTTTCCTGAAGGTACTAATTCAGAACGTGACACGGTGACTATTTTTCAGCTACAAGCATGGTCAGTGGTGGCATTTCCCCTATGGTGCAGAAAGAAAGGAAAATCTATCACCACTCATTTTCCACTGACGTATGCAGTTTTGTGCACACATACACATGCACGCACACACGCATGCATGCAGACATGCAGACACACATAACCTTAAAATATATTTTACAAGGAATACCCTCACATCATTTATATTTTAACATCTGATGATACTTGGGAAATAGTTATTAGTTTCCTCAGAACTAAGCATTCACACAATGCCTCTCTCTCTAGTCTGTCTATGTCAGTCGATCCAATATACTGGAGGAGTGTGACCAACTGTGAAACGCTTATTCTCCCTAAGAAGAAAGACAAAGAAATGAGAAGACATTTTCCTCATACATTGGGAAATTATAAGCTTGGAGACACTGCGTTTGTTCCAGAGCGTTAACTAGATGCTGATACAGTCACGCATGGTGAAACAACAACCACCCATACACAATCTTCGTTATGCTGAACAGGTAATGTTTGCTCCCTTTCAGCTTTCTAGCCTGCAGATCCACAGAAATGAAAGTAATGGGTAAGCTGATGAAGAGGTTCACAATGATAAACTAAAGGGCCTGTCCCACTTTCACGACCAATAAAAAACTTAAATCATATATAAATTGCACATAAATTTAAAAAAATACAGTGTTAAGAGAAAGACTGTGCAAAACTAAACCAAAATTTAATGTAAAAATACATTAAGAACATGTCCATGGCTTCCTGTTGGACCATAGTCAGCATAGTTATAGAATCATAAAGTCTTACAGTAGCAATGTCACAAAATTTTGAGATTTTAAAAATCAAGTCTGCAATTTATCCCATCAGATGAAGCATAAAAAGAAGTTTAATTTGACACCTAATTCACTTTCATATCTTCAGTATTAAAAAAGCTATCGCTATTTTCATACTCCGAAATTAACCTTGCTTTTCCATTGACTTAACACAAAAGCTGTGATCGAGGACAGTCAAAAGCCCATAACTTTCTTAAAAATCAACTGAATGAAATGTTCAGTTATTGTAGATTGAAGCATTCTGAACAAATATAAAACATCTTACTTGGATGACCTGAAATTAAAGCATATAATTAGTTAACTACCTAATTGTAATTAATTACAAAATTGACTGTTGTGACGGAAATAGTAATAAACACCCAGACTGTCGTGAAAATTCAAAAATGTGATATTCTCAAGATCAGAACTTTAATATTATTGTATTATATGCTGTATGTCCGTAACAGATAGGTAAATAAATGACAATTACTAGCAATAGACCAAGTCTTTATGGAGAAGATCAGTTGCTAGCTGGTACATTGGCATATCATAATCAGTAGCATCATCATGCTCCTCAGATTGTAACCAATAAGCAACTGTACACCTTGTTTTTCCTCAACTTTTCAATTTTGGCATTGTAAACTACAGGTTTTTGCTCTTCAAACCACGCATGACATGCCTTTCTGCCCACTACTTTCCCCATTAAGAATGTCCTGTAGATTCAATTTCTTAAGAAAAGGCGCCTATGTCCACCTTTTAAATAGCCTAAGTCATCCAAATAACAAACTGCCTCCCATTCACAGAAGTCCTTCACATTATATAACTTGATGTTTTTTTATGAAAATATCCTTAAAACTGTCATGATCTTGATCTCTGTGCCAGAATGGAAGGAATGTAATGTTTAATCAACAGAATCCCATAAATTTAATCTATTATGACCTAATGCTACCAGACACAGTGATCAATATAATTAACATTTTTTATTTGTCTCCACACAATACATGGGACTGAAAAACTGATATTTAGTATAAAAATATTGACTATGAATAGACAATAACACAAAATATAGATGATTTAGATGTTTTTATGACATGATTGTCCAAAAAAAAGATCATTTGAATCATCTTGCAAGTGGGGTTTTCTGCAACGCGATCGATTGGAACGTTGCATTCGTGGTGAATTTGAACTCCACATCGGCAGGAAAAACACTGCCGGTTCGTATGGGGCCCAAATCACATTTCCGCAACGTAAAATTAGATTAAAGCCATCCCAAGACGCAAGATTACATATAAAATACACGACTTACCCTTTGTTTTGTCCCGTTCATGCAATCTGTCACGTTGTAGGCATTGAGGCCGTTAGAAATCGCATTTTATTTTAATCAAACTATTAAATTCTACAGCGATTATAAAAAAAAACGGGAACGGAAGACCGATCGATTTTTCTTCAGCAGCTAGCAGCCCGAGGAAATCCGCCTCGGACAGGCGGTAGAAAACTGGATTTTAATCCCATTCCCCCCCCCCCCCCCCCCTCAAAGGCGCCAAGGTCGCGCACACGGACGGTGGCAGACCTGCAGAGCCGCTGAAGGTAAGTTTTGTAACATCGCTACCTAAAGTGTGGAAACAGTCTCTTCAGCCTAACTTGCCCATTTTTGGCAATCATTTTCACTATCTACAATACCACCCACTTTAGTGTGATCTGCAAACATGACTGCAATCTGCATCCTCATGAAAATTCATTGAAAATAAAGATACAAAGAGCAAGCATTCAATCTCTGGGAATCTTCTGGCATTATCATGTGTGATTCTAATGTTTGCAGCATTAGCAGATGTTAATAGGAAATGTAACAACGTTGCTGGAATCGGCTCTTAGTCCTAAGAAGATGGGGCCAATTGGTACCTGTACTACATCAATGTTGATCATTTGGTCAAGTATGGTTGGCTTCCTAGTGGGCCTCTGTGTGCCTTGAGACTGTTGACACGGCCAATCCTGGAACCACCCATGTGGGCATGGATGAATGGCATTGGTTTTATTGTGGTTGGGTCGTCCTGTTGGCGAGTCTCTCTTTTCATTGCTGGCACTTATGTTTTGCAGCCTTCGGAAATTTTCTTAATGAACTGCTGCTCCTTTGGGAACAGTGATTCTCCATGTTGCTATATCCTCCCAGTTGATGGGACTGATGTAGCACGTTTTGAGGTTGATCCTCCTGTAATCCTTGTAGCATTTCTTCCGACCTCTGGGGGCTCGCTGTCCAACCAGTAGATGAGAGATAGATATCCTGCATCCTGACAACATGGCCATCTGAGCTGCTATTTCGTGATAGTGGTGCTGATGGAGGCAATGCTAATCTCTTCTAGAACATTGGGGTTAGTGCATGAGTCTTCCCATTAATTCTCAAGATCTTCTGGAGGCACTTCTGCTGGTAGGATTCAAGGACTCTGCGGTGTACATTGTAAGTGGTCCAAGTCTCAGCTCCCTATGGTAGGGTGAGAAGAATAATGGTTTCGTAGATTTGGCCCTCACTTGGAGGCCATGGTCTTTGAAGACTACTCCTGGGCTTCGTAAAAGCCTCACTTGCACAGAAATGGCAGTGATGTATTTCCTTGACGAGGTCTGCATTGGAGAAGAGATGGCTATCAAGAAAGCGATCCATATTTCCAGGTGGCAAGTGATGATATGCACTGTTGGCGATGATGGCAAGATGCCATGCAGTGGCTGGTGGGGGATTTCGGTGTTTTTGTTTATGTTCAGAGCAAACCACAGAGCTTGCAAGTGTTTGCAAATACATCAAGGATGGCCTCAGAGTGAGAAAAAATGGCATTGACATCCGCATGATGAAGTGCCATGATGGAGGTGGGGGTGATTTTACTCTTGCCATGGAATCTGTTCAGGTTGAAGAGCCTGTCGTCTGTTCTGTAGGTATTTAGATGCCTGGCGGTAGGATTTAGCTGGTGAAATGGAAGATGGCTGCAATGAAGATGGCAAAGAGAGCAGGAGGCGTACAGCACCCATGCTTGACACCAGTTTTGACCTTAAATCGTCTTGTATTATATAATATTATATAATATTATATAAACTGTCATTGTATGTAAGAATGGTTGCAAACATGTGATCACAAACCAGTTTTAGCACCTTGATGTATTTCTCAGGAGAGTCTAATCTATGACAGAACCAGCCAAAGGACCTGCCTGCTCACAGAGTCGAAGGCTTTTGTGAAGTCTATAAAAGCCATATACAGCGGCTGTTATGCTCCTTGCATTTCTCTTGTAGCTGTCGGGTCATGAAAATCATGTCTGTTGTGCCTCTGGCTGGGCGGAAGCTGCAAGACAGCTGCACTACAACATTGTCACGGACTGAAGAAAAAAATACTGCTCTGTGCTTTGACTTTTAAGATCTCATAAATTCCAATGATTAGTGAAGCTCGGAGTTGGCTGGAATAGATCGGCACTCAGGCTTGCACAGTGGAATATATAAGCATATGAATAAGAAACAGGTGTAGGCCACTCGCCCCCTCCACTGTAGACTAGTAATTAATAAGATCATGGTTCATCTGACAGAAAACTCGTTCACAATCCCATTCAGCAACAATAAAATGTGACCCCTTTGCTAAGCATAAAAATATATTTCTCGTTTAAAAATACACAAACGCGCTGCTTCAACAGCCCTTTGAAGAAGAGAGATGGAGTGTTTCACAACCTGTGAGTGAAGGAAATCATGTTATTTCTGCCTAAAATGAACAACACCTTGTTTTTATCAGTCTGAAGAAGGGTCTCGATCCGAAAGGTCACCCATTCCTTCGCTCCATAGATGCTGCCTCACCATGTTAAGTTTCTCAAGCTTATTGTCCACCTTCAATTTTTCCAGCACTACAGTTCTTTCTTAAACACCTTGTTTGGACATCGGGCCGCCCGTAGCTGCAACTGCGGAGGGCTTGGGGAGACCCTGACCACGGGGAACAGTGGAGGAAAGAGACTGACGTTGGTGCCTTCCCACACAGTGGGAAACTTTGGTTCTGCTGTGTGGGGATGTTTTTGTGTTAAATTCTATAGTGTGTTGAGTCCTGTTTATTTTTATTGTATGGCTGTATGGGAATTCATTTCACTGTGCCATCTGGCACATGTGACAATTAAATTTATCTTGTATCTTGTATCTTGTATCTTGTTTTCAAAAAGTGAATCTTAGTTTTAGATTCTCGGTCAATTTAATTTATTGTAATGTGTACCCCCAAGGTACAGTAAAAAGCTTTTGTTGCCTACTAACCAGTCAGTGGAAAGGCAATACATGATTACAATCGAGCAACTTACAGTGTATAGATACATGAAAAAGGAAAACCATTTAGTGCAAGGTAAAGCCAGTAAATGTTGATGAAAGACAGTCCAAAGGTCACCAATGAGGGAGATAATAGTTCAGGACTGCTCTCTAGTTGTGGTAGGATGATTCAGTTGCCTGATAACAGCTGGGACAAAACTGTCCGTGAATCTTGAGATGCGCATTTTCACACTTCTGTACTCAAGAAGAGAATCAGCCATTCTTTCCATATCCATCCTATCAGGACCTCTTGTGATCTTATATGTTTTAATCTCAAACTTTTTCACTTCTAGATTCCAACAAGCCTGGCTTGTTCAGCATTTCCTTGGAAGACAACCAGGCCTATCCATATGTTTGCCTGGTGAACTTTGTCTGAACTGAAATGTATTAGAGTTGTTCATTATATAAAGAGACCACTGCTGCGCACATTTCTCCAGATGTAATCCAACCAGTGGCCTTTTGAGATGAATCATAACCCTCCTGCTTTTGTATTCAACTCCCCTGGTAATAAACAATAATATTCTAATAACTTTCCAAATTACTTGCCCTACCAGTATTGTGGTCTAGTGTGGCATCATGCACTGGGACATCAACATCTTAAAGGTTTTCAAACTCTCACGGTTATAGTTAATATGCTTCAATTTTATTTTGCTGTAAAAATGCACTCTTTCGTATTTTCTTGCATTATATTCCTTAATTTTCCTGTATTCCTTTGCAGCCTCCTTATGCTCTTCACAACATATGTGTCATTTGCAAACAGAGCAGTACAAGCTAGACCACCGGCCTTCAACCGACACCCACTGATCAGAGTTCCCCTTCCTTTCCCCTATGGTGGGATGGAGGGATTTTGTAAGTAGAAGGAAATGTTGAAAGGAATAGCATAAATAGACAATAGACAACAAACAATAGACAATAGGTGCAGGAGCAGGCCATTTGGCCCTTCGAGCCAGCACCGCCATTCAATGTGATCATGGTTGATCAGCCCCAATCAGTACCCCGTTCCTGCCATCTCCCCATATCCCCTGACTCCGCTAGGTTAGGTAGTGGGGTAGTCATGAGGTGGTACACTCCTTCCACCATTTATAACAGGTTTCTGTGAGATTCAGACAAATAGACTCAAGGTTCTCAATATATCTTCTCCACTATGAGTGAATCATGGGCGAGTGGTTCCCAGGAGTCAGTGAGGCAGATGTATTTTTCGAGGAGTTTGAGAAAATCTTTACATCCTTTTCTTTGTTTACTTGGTAATATCTTCCTGTGACAGTTTTGAATAGAGTGATTAGATCGTGGATCTGATGTTGGCATGTGAATGATGTAGCATGCCTGAAGGAGCTGTATTTTAGGTCTTAATCTTTAAACAACCATTTCTTTTGAGAGCCAAAGGCTGTGCTGACATGTTGAAGGTGATAATGGATTTCATCGTCAATATCTGCCTTTGCTGAAAGGTGGTTTCTGAAATATGGGAAGTGGTTCATATTTTCCAGGATTTCATCTTGAAATATTATAATCAGTGGGTTGTATCATACAATGGTTGGTGTAAAATCATTGATTTACATATGGCCACATGGGTTAAGTTAAGGAGCATGCCCTTTGGCACCAATTAATAAGATCATGGCTGAGCTGATGAGGTTTTACAGATGTGTAGGAAGGAACTACAGATGCTGATTTACACTGAAGATAGACACAAAATGTTGGAGTAACTCAGTGGCTCAGTCAGCATCTCTGGAGAAAAGGAAAAGGTGTCGTTTCGGGTCGAGATCCTTCTTCAGATTCGAAGGCAATCCGATGAAGTGTCTCAATCCAAAACGTCACCTATTCCATTTCTCCAGAGATGCTGCCTGACCCGCTAAGTTACTAAAGGTTTTACAGATGTTTAGTTTAGTTTATTATTGTCACGTATACCGAGGTACAGTAAAAAACATTTTGTTGCATGTTATCCAGTCAACAACAAGACTAGAATGGAGGAAGAGGGGAGGGCTAGAGGAAGAAATAAGGGGGAAGGAAGAGAGGGAGGCAAAAATGAGATAGAATGTTTGATCAAACAAAAAGAAAAAAAGCATTAACTAGGTAATTCAGTGATCCACAATGAGTTTAGCAGATGACGGGCTTAGACATACCAAATTCACAATACCTATTTTATCCTTGAACTCATGGACAAAGATGCTCTTCAAGCCATCAATAAGAGCAACCAGCTGCAATATAAATAAGTCTCTACTGACTGCACATTTTGTAGATGAACACCTGAAATATAGACCTTTGAATTATTTGGCTTAAAGTAACTATTCATGTTTTTCTGAGGGTTAGATAACTGTTTGATTTAGTTCTAAAGCGATAGTGTACAATGGACAAATTATTCTCATTAATTAATAATTAATCTCTTGGCTAATGATTGATCAAGGTGACATGGCGACATTAGAATTAGATGAAAAATGTTCCTCCAGTTGTGTCAGGTTGTTCTTCATTTAATTTTTTCTGTAAGTGTTTAATCTCACAAAAGGAAAAATTATTTCTGACTTACAAGACCAATGTGATTGAAAAATAAAAAGGTGCTGGTCATTTCATGTCTGCAGACAGCCACACTCATGGATATCTAAGCACTCCAGCCTATTTCTAACTTGAACCTGATATTGCTCTTGATTCATTTAGCAAAGGCTATGGAGTGGCAGTGAGGTTTCTACATGCCCACTCATCCACTCATGGCTGGGTTTACCTGTTATTCAAGATAGCGCCCATGCCAGGCTACTCTCTGCATGCTGGTCCCAGAAGTGGATCTGCAATCACCCGTTACAATCGCTCCACCCTTTTAAACCTCTACTCCAACAGCACTTTTTCTTATTTTAACTCTGCTCCCTTTATTATATATCTCTACATTATGGATGGCTCGATTACAATGATATATTGTCTTTCTGCTGACTAGATAGCATGCAACAGAAGCCTTTCACTGTACCTCGGTACACGTGAAAATAGACTAAACTTAACCTATCTCTGAATGTGTACTTTTTTCTATTTGCAAGGGAAAAAAATGGTAAGGTACAACTAAAACCTTTCACCCGATTATCATGAAGCATTTTATTGTGAATATTCTGTGGAGTATTGACAATGTGACTCATTTTAAGATTGCTGGAAATACTGGAGACACAAGAGACCACAGATGCTGGAATCATAAGCAAAACATCTAACTGCTGGAGGAATTCAATGCTTGAGACAGCATCTTTTGGAAGGGTCCAAACCCTGAAGGGTCAGCCAGTCGGGTAACATCTGTTTGAAAAAATATTTGTTAGTCTATTTTGTCCCACATATGCTACCTGACCTGTTGATAGTCATATGATGACTTACCTTGTCCAACTTACAATACAATACAATAATACGTTATACAATAATACTCTCTTAGCCAAGTATGTTTTGCAACATATGAGGAATTGCATTTGCCAAATCAGTCATACAAATAAAAAGCACCAGAACACAAAATACATTTTAACATAAACATCCACCACAGTAACTCCTCCCCATTCCTCACTGTGATGGAAGACGAAAAAATGTTCAATCTCTTCTCTTTGTTCTTCCGCCGTCTGGGGGCCTTGAGTCTTCATTTGATGGGACGCTCTTGGCTCCCGTAGCCGGCGGCGTTTGGGCCCTCCGCGTCGGGCCCAATTTCTGCACTCGCGATCAAAACAGCTCAACACCCTTGATCGCAAACTTGTGTTTGGGGGTCTTTTGAGATCCCGGATAAGCCCCCAAATAGAAAATCACTCAGACTTAAGCTTCCCCCCAGTCTAGTTTCAGTAAAAACACTGAATCGATCACTTGAACAAGTAATTTTTATTTTAACAAAAGTGCAATTACAGTTCAACTACTGTACATATCCCACCATGGGTTCGATCCTCGTATCTGCCTGATCAAGCCTGGATGAAGCTGTATTAGCTCATATTCATCCACATTATGTTCCATCTGGCATGTTCTCAGTTAGTACTCAGCTTGTCTACATCCCCATGAATCCACCTCCATACTCACAATCCTGCCTGATATAGTGTCATCAGCAAACTTACAAACGTGACATCTGGTCTCCTCAACCAAATGATCAAATCTTCAGCATTGCAAAATAATGCAATGCATTTCACAGGGACTTAGTCAAACAAAGTATGACAACAAGCCATATAAGGAAATAGCATGGCAGATGGCCAAAATTATGGGCTTTAAAAGAATGTAAGAGAGGTCAAAAGGTGGAATGGTTTAAAGAGGGAATTCCACAGCTTGGACACAGAACGTAAAAACACTGACACAAAAATCAAAAATGCCCACGAGAGTTAAATTTGTAGTGCATGTCGGGGCTGGAGATTAAAAGAATGAGGGCCCATAAAATCTAGTGTCAGGTTTTAAAACTTGGTGTGTTAAAATTATTTCAAATATGATAGAGGTGAATAAGTGTATGAGGGGGGTAAATAAGGTAGAGAGAAAAAAAAATATATTTTTCCATGGCAAGGTTTTAAAAGACAAGAGGTCATCGGTCTAAGACATGAGGTAGACATTTTAGAGGAGATCTGATGGAGTTTTTTTGCATCAAGGGTGGTTGGAGTTTGAAATGTGCTGCTTGAAGAAATGGTAGAGGCAGATACACTAATGACATTTAAGAAACATCAAGAAAGAGATCTGAATCACAAGACATAAAAGATTATGGACCTAATCGTACATAGGTACAATGGACATAGGTACATTAAATAGGGTATGTACTGTAGAGGAAGGTAAGGTGTACAACATAAACATGATGGACTAAATTGGCTTTTTTCTGTACTGCTCAACCTTATGACTGACTCTCGGATTCTGACAATGATTGTAAATGCAATTAGGAGTTAGCCCAATGCTTTTAGAATTTGTAAAATAATTCCCTTTTGCTCAGATCCAGAAGCTTCAGTGTGTACATAGTGAATTCAATTGATATGGAACATACAATAAACTTTATTCTTGCAATATTCTAGCACAAATAGGGGACTTTACATGGTGTAAGACTTGAATACAGGAGAAAGTATTACCAAATAAGTGATGATCACTCCCTCAGGCACATCAAAGTCCCGGCTGTTGCCTCTGATGACTGATTCAAATGTGAAAACATAATTTTTGTTGTGGATGATAATAAGGTTAGGTAAATCTTTCTCTTATTTCTGGAGCAAGAGGCCTGTGGTACCAATGATCACTGCTAGGACTGCCCTCCTCTGATAGCATGATATGTCAACAACTGCTGGAGGTATGTGGCGCTTGTATCTAGAGAGCAAACCGGTGCTAAATTAGCTTCTCTACATGACAGGAGGTCACATAAAGTAGTTTGTGCTTCCAGTGAATCTTTAGGCTTAATGCATTATGTGTGCACATTGATAATGTGGAATTCAAAATCTTAGCAGGTATCCATGCTTTAAACACCATGAATGTTTTTTGCAGATGCTGGAAAATCGAAGGTAGACAAAAATGCTGGAGAAACTCAGCGGGTGAGGCAGCATCTATGGAGCGAAGGAAATGGGTAACGTTTTGGGTCAAGACCTTTCTTCAAGAAGGGTCTCGACCCGAAACGTTGCCTATTTCCTTCGTTCCATAGATGCTGCCTCACCCGCTGCGTTTCTCCGGCATTTTTGTCTACCTTTGAATGTTTGAATATATCTCTTCTCTTGCCAGGACAAAAATTGCCAGTGATCACCAGCAAAGAACCATCACAATTATCAATTTCTGTCCCAATGTATGTTTTTAGGCATTGAATGATTTTTAGCCCAATGACATTCTGCTGTCAGGAAAATGCAGGAACTGGACCCCAGATGTTAGCATTTGTTCTGTTTCCAGTTCAGCTGATAATCCAATTTGTTATATTCTAACATAAATTCTTCAGGATATTATCATTCATTATGTTTTGCTGCAGAAGACAACTTAATAAGATATTGCTTGGGGTAACTTTTCTGTGGTACCTTGATTCAGAGAGGGCTGAATTTTCACTGACACCACCACCATAACTGATGAAATGAAATGAAATGAAATGAAAATGAAATGAAATGAAATGAAATGAAATGAAATGATTCAATTTATTGTCATTGTCAGTGTACAGTACAGAGACAACGAAATGCATTTTTAGCATCTCCCTTGAAAGGGAGACACAGGGCGTCGCGGTGTGCCCGCGCCTGCCGCCGTAATTACATTCCATTACAGGCAAAGGTGGGTGAAGTGTCTTGCCCAAGGACACAACGACAGTATGCACTCCAAGCGGGATTTGAACCGGCTACCTTCCGGTCGCCAGCCGAACTCTTAGCCCATTGTGCTATCTGTCGCCCTGTCGCCCTATCGATCCCTGATCTCGGGGATCCAAGAACCAGGGGCCACAGTTTAAGAATAAGGGGTAAGCCTTTTAGAACAGAGATGAGGAAACACTTTTTCACACAGGAAGTTGTGAATGTGGAATTCTCTGCCTCAGAGGGCAGTGGAGGCCGGTTCTCTGGATACTTTCAAGAGAGAGCTAGATAGAGCTCTTCAAGATAGTGGAGTCAGGATATATGGGGAAAAGGCAGGAACAGGGTACTGATTGTGGATGATCAGCCATGATCACATTGAATGGCAGTGCTGGCTTGAAGGGCCAAATGGCCTACTCCTGCACCTATTGTCTATTGTCTATTGTCTTTGCAAATCAACATAACAAATCCATTTAAATTATTATGATATTCTGAGTGTACAAATGCCAGAGAACATGTTAGTGCCTATTTTGAAAAGGGGTTAGAAAACAATTGAAATTCAAATATTGATTATATTTGAAAAGTTCAGCCCAGAACTGCTATAATTAAAATTCAGACAACTTAATTAATCACTGGGGCGGATTCTACCTTGTTTAAAAAGTGAATAATTGTAAAATTCATAGCTTATCAATAAAGTGGTGAAGAATGAATTTAAATTTAAATGCCATTCAATAAAATGTTTTTTTATACCTGTTTGTAAGGCACAATGAAATTGCGTTTCGACCAGAAGTCCAGTCTTCATCTTCAAGGGAGCCTTCACGCATTAATCATTCTATGACATTTTCAGCAAGTTCTAAATGTCAAGTGTTATTGGAGAACAAGCCTCACTGCCTCAGTATTTGGTGATCTGTTTGTGTTTCAAGAACAAGGGTAGTCAGCTCTAACTAACTACTTTCATGTTGGGGTGCTGAACAGGAATACTTTCCAACACTCACAGCATCTTATAGTATGTTGATTATTTTGATCTATATCACCTATCAGCTAAACTATAATCAACTGATAAGAAGTTTTAGTTTGATTCATCTGGTTCGATTGACTTTCATGTCTCAAAAAGTACACCAGGACAATCCACATGGACAAAATGGCTGAGCAGTGTCGATAAATGGGT